>NC_084664.1:28356322-28685822 GCF_028389875.1 Rhea pennata
GGTCAGCCAAGCCATTGCATCTCAGAAAAGCCACCTGGACACTTAGATGCTAGCTGACACCGCTTTTGCCTGAAACCATGCACTTTGGCAGAAGCTGGCTCTCTAGGGAGCCTCTGCCTGCTCCCTAGATAATGGGCCAGCTATAGTTTTCTACTTCACATGAGTGCTGTGAAGATAAAAGTATAACAGGATGCCTGGTCCTGTGTTAAAAATGGTGATATAAATGACTGTGCAGTAATGTAAAGAAGTACTGCCACTGAAGAGCTCCAGGCTCAGGATCCTGGCACATCCCTGTAGAGATGTGTGTCCCAGCTGTGCAAAGCCCTCCCTGCCCTCTGTGGGTGTGTGGGTCTGAGCAGAGGGATGGGGAGCCTGGGTGCCACCTGGGGTGTCTGGGGCAGGCTCATGTGTATGTCAAAGGCTCTTCATGGCTGGGAAGCAAATCAGACACTGAGCATGGATGAGTTAGGATTTGTCTTTTAATGTTATTGCAAAAGCAGACAGACCATGAAGATCATCAGTGGCTCTTTATTATACTGATCTAAGAGAAGTGGAATTGACCAGAAATGGATACTACAGAGGAAAATATTAAACTATTATAATAGGAAGTTAAGTGGCAGTTACAGCTTCTTCTTTCTGGCTGTTGCTCATTATTTTCAAGAATCATGTTTCTAAATATCATACACTGAATCCTCTTTCCTTCACTCACACTTCTTCAGGAGTGAGCTGACCAGAGCCAGTTTGACCTCATATTTATTCTTGGCTTGTGACTGATTTTGCTTCGTTTGCAATCCCAAGAAAATGACCTTCCGACTTCCACATATGCTTTGCAGTGATCGCAAGACATGGCAGTGGGTGTCATCCATTTCTCAATAGATAATTATTTTAAGTGGGTTTTGCTTGCTTGGTTGGTTTTTTTAGAACACTTCAGGAATAACTGAACTATGCCAGATAATGAAGAGAAACCAATTCATCTCATCCTCTCTTGCAAATCCCAGACACTGGGTTAATCACACAAATAATGAGGAACTAGAGGCAGACTGGTGGAAGATTTTAATTCTGTTTGTTGAGAGCTGTAAACCTAATTGGTTTACATTTTTCTCCAATAAGTTAATTTGAGAGAGTGTTCCCATTGTGTATAATATCAGATTCAAGGCTACAAGGCTTACAAATCTCAATGACTCCGTTGGAGAAAATACAGATCACTCCTTACTGCAAAAGGATTAAAAGGGTAAAGACTAATGACTGGTAAATGTTAGCTTCCTGTAAATAGAAAATTATCAAATCTGACAAATGCTATATGTTAGTACTGTAACACAAGAAGCAACATGCTCCCTATTATCCCTGATAAGTTAATGGATCAGTGCTGGAATTCAAAATAATAATAATAACAATAAATCCTTTGAAAATGAAGTCTCCAAGTTGATTCAGAAGAGTTTTTGATTAAAACCCCCATTTCCTAGAAATATTGCAATTAACTGAATGTATCATGAATGAAATATTTTTCCATTGCCAAATATAGATTTACTGGTAGTTAATATCCATATAGAAGCAAATTCTTGCTTAATAGGAACAATACAGTTTAAGTCTAGTTCTTGGTTATTATGTCCTCCTGTAAGTGTCAGCTTATAACACTGAAACTTGTTCTTACACTATGATCAAATGATTACATGTGCATACGATAGACAGCAAAGCTAAGAGCAGATCCAGATTCATATTTGTGCTGATTCTGCACCTCTTCATCTTCACTGATTTGTCTAAACTCTCTCCTCCATCTCTTTTTTTTCCTTCCTTATTTATTTATTTATTTTTTTTAGAAAAGATCTCTTTGTCATTTCTGCATGGAACAAGATCACATGTGATATCTGTTTGAAAGAGAATTCTTGTTTTCTGGCTAGCTGTGAGATCTCCTCTGAGAAGACAGGAGAAGACTGACTCTGTGAAAGATTTTTTTGCATATCATCATTACCTGCTGTTTGCATGGTAGAGTGAACCAATTCAGAGACTAGACAGGCTTAGAATTCAGTTTCACAAAAAATACTAAAAATTCCATAGCCAGAAAAAAAAAAAAAAAAAAAAAAAAAAAAAAAAAAGGACTAAGGTAGGTGGCAAAGGCACCCTTACCAGCACAACTGAGTAAATTGGGTGAAAAGAGCAGGGGAGAGGGAATTATTTGTAGGCAAAAGAAGTTTAATTAAACAATACTTTCAAATGTTTCAGCAAATATTAATAACTGCAAACATGGAAAAAGTTTCCCTCTGACACAGACTAATCATTGTGATAGGCAAAAGAATCCCCCTTCTTAATGCGATTAATACAGATTAGGATTTGCCATGTGCTTTTGACAACATGGCTTGCATTAATCACCTAGAAGTCACGAGCAGCTTTGCCCTTGCCAGTGCTCATTCACATAAATCCTTTCACTGACAGCACAACTTAACCACTGCCATATATGATATGAAGTAGCCAAGTTCAAGCATTCAGCTCTGCTGGCTGGGCTGCCTGGGAGAGAGCTCCTTCAACCTGCAACAATTGTGGTGCCAAATCTGTTTTCTTAGGGGAAAAATTATGTTGTCCTTCTCTGCTGCTTATTGCATTTGTGAAAACACGTCAGGAGGGCTGCTTTATCCAGAAAATTTTAAGGTATTTGTAATTATGTTTGGGTACTGGTGAGAGGCAGCCATGAGTACTGAGAGCGCTGGCGGATGTCTTGCTAGGCCACTCTCAATCATCTGTGAAAGGTCATGGAGAGCAGCAGAGGTGCCCGAGGACTGGAAGAAAGCACATATCATTCCAGTGCTCAAAACGGCAAGAAGGACCAAAGGAACTACAGAACAGTTAGTCTCACCTCCATCCCTGGAAAGGTGATGGAGCAGCTCGTCCTGGACACCATCTCCAAGCATGTGAAGGAAGGATAAGAAGGTGATCAGGAGTAGCATGAATTCACCAAGGGGAAATCTGGCTTAACAAAATCCTTCTATGATGGGATGAATGGCTGGGTAGATGAGGTGAGAGCAGTGGCTGTTGCCTATCTTGACCTTAGAAAGGCTTTTGACACTGGCTCCCATAACACCCTCATAGGCAAGCTCAGAAAGCGTGGACTAGATGAGTGGACAGTGAGGTGGATGAAGAACCAGTTGAAAGGCTGAACTTAGAGAGCTGTAATCAGTTTTCAACATATGCCTCAGAACCTCTCAAAAACTGCTTATTAAGTAGATATGGTATTATTATTTTCTATAGAGCCTTAATATCCATCAGCCCCAAGAGGTCTTGCATGGTTTTTAGTGTACAGTGTTACTAACTGCTTGAGACAGTGAAGCAGGAGGTGTGGAGACAAGAGCTAGGAAACGGCGTGGCTCTCTGCATTGCCTTTTCCAATTTAAACAGCTATTAACCCCAGAGAAGTCTTAGAAAAAAATTCCAAAATACCTGTCCTCACCCTTAATTTTTCATCATTTTCTTATCACCTTTAAAATCAACTTTGAGGTTTAATTAGCACATAGAAATGTTTGACGGCCTCCAAATCCCAAGACTAAAAGTGCACCGGCTAAATTGCAGGGAACGCATGTGGTTGCCCGCAGCTTAGGGTGAATTGTCAAAGGAAGAAGGGAGAAGCCACATCTCTGAGGACCCACCAGAGCCCTCGCACCCCAGCACCCCTCAGTCTGCTCCTGTGCCTGGTACCGCAGAGTGACAGGCAGCCGCCACATGTGGTACCCAGGGCAGGTGCTTGAGCCTTTGCAGCTTTTATTATACTGAAAGTCATTTACATTCCCACTACTGCACATACTTTCCTCTGTGCCCTGTGGCTTTCCATGTTCCGCAGTGAGCCCGCGTCTGCAAACTGATTTTGATTTGGAACTGATATCTATATCTTGGACATAGGTATGTAAATGAGTGTGGAAGAGACACAGTAATGTACAATGCTGAAAGCAATTTGTATTTCTCATATGACAGATTGCCTGCAGTTTTCTAATGGTTTGCTTATAAAGCAGCTCCTTTGAAGGACCAATTATTTAAAGTTTCCTTTGTCTAATCAGAAATCAGCAACAATTATTTCGGTGACTTCTTAGATGTATATTCAAATATATATTGTTTAAAACAATTCATGAATTTTTGGATTATTTTGGGTAGAAAAAGGTGATTTTTTTACACTTTTGAAATGTTTCCATTTTTCATTTTGAGACGATTTTCATTTTACAATTTACTTAACTTATACTTCATCAGATAAACCTTACTGAAAGTTGAACAGGCTATTTCATTTCTAGGTCAAACAAAACATTTGGATGTCAGATTAATCAAAATCTGTTTGGTTTTGATTTTTGCATTTCAGCCAGTGAACCAAAAAATCAGTTCATGACATACAGAAAATATTTAACTTGCTTTACCAAACCAGTTTCTGGTAATGACAGAGAGGCTAAGTGTTTGCAGGGTGCTTCTCTAATGTCTGATTTTAAGTATCATATTTGATTGCTGTCTAGATCACCAGACGAGTCTGAGCTCATCTGAGGGACACAGGGTGGTAGCGGTGGGGAACATGACAAGACTGACTGGCAGCTGGATTAACTGCAACAGTTGTGCACGTTTGTGCAAGTAGTGTGCCCTCCATGGTAGGAACAGCATTGCAAACAAAATGGTGTTTTTGGCAGATCACGTTATCATTTCATAAAATCAAATTCAATTTCCTTCATTTCAAATTAAGCAATCACATTATTGTTACTGGGATCTGTATAATAATATTTCGTGGGTAATTTAACACGACACATGGAACTTAACATTGTAGATATTAATGTGAATTTAAATACAATTAGAAATAAATCTGTATGTGCTAGCTAACAGATTATATGAGATTCATTAAACTAAGCTGAAAACTTTCGCTCCGATCTCTTAATAGCAACCCTTATCTGCAAGCAAATTACCCCATCAGATAAAGCAACAACAGCAAAAGGCATTCTACTGCTTAGTTTTTCTATGTTATATATAAAATATATATTTACCTGCTTCATTTAATCTTTCTATAGAAGTGTAGAAAACAGTTGGGAACAATGTATTGCAAGTCTACAAAGGTGTTTCTCTTTTCTGGCTTGTTTTCACTCCGTGGGATTTTTGCACTTTTTATGGCAGCCTTTGCTCAGCAATGATGATATTGGTACTCCTTGCCAAACAGCATCAACATTGATGAGTGTCTGTTAGATAACCTCATCCCAGATATTCATCTGGAGATTATGATGAAGTTTTTTGAACGTGTAGTGACATCCATCTCTAGCCAGATATCTTGATGTGTGGACATCTTTTCTCCAAATTGAAAATGCCTTGTTCACAGCTTAGCTTGATGCACTTTCAAAAATGTGGGAGGAGATTAGAAGAGGGCAGGGCAAAACCATTTTTTTCAGAGCTATAACCTAGAGGAGAAGGGTACCAAGGAAGGTAAAAAGAGGTAGAGCCCACTCCAGCCCCTTCTAACCATTCAGATGGTGGAGGGAGCCCATTTGCAGAACGGTTCAGATGGCACTGAGGCACCAGAGACAGAAGAAGTATTATCATACTTTTCCTAATGCAAATACTCTCTGGCTAATTTTAGTGTTGCTGCTGCTCTCAGGTGCTCCATGAGGTTATCTTAGGGTAGCAAGCATTTATTCTACAAGGACTGCATGCAAGTACCACTTGTAAGCGGCACTATTATCCTGTAGGGATATGTTGTCAATAAACACCATATAAACATCAGGATTCATGTTAACTTTTTTTCCAAAGGGGAAAGGCTACAAGGTTGACTTATATATATAATCAAATATTCATCAGGTATTAGGAATAATATAGTTTAAGTCCATTTATTGTTTTTCATATCCTCTTGCCTGTAACATTAAAACGTGTTCTTATCATAGACTTACCCTTTGATCAAATGATTGCATATGCATATGATAGACAGTAGGGTTCAGAGAAGAACAAGGAATTGATCCTAATCTTGGTCCAGTCTCTGCAAAATAGGTCAAGACTGAGATGTAAAAAGTAAATGTCTGCATGTTTATCATTTTTATTTTTCATATTATCATTGATCTCCTCAGTAGTGACTTGCTCTTCTAAGAGAAGCGCTGGAGAGTGGGTGAGCAGTCTGGGTTGGTACTGGTGCTGCTAGGCTGCACGACTGCTGACTTTCGGACCAGGTAGCTGGGAGTACCACTTGCGGTTGCCTCGACTCGCTCTCTTTTGGTGTTGAGGACCTTTCCAGTGTTTTCTACTGTGTTTCATTTGTCCGTACTACAGAAGAGTTAGGTGACTGAGGGACCTGAAGCCTAAAACTGAAAGGTAATTGGGAGTGTGGGCAGCAGTGAGAAATAGGATCTACCAGAGAATCTCTAGTACTTTGTGGGGCTTTTAGCCTAAAGATTTGTTTGAAAGAGAAAGAAGTTATGTCAAGGAAAATAATAAAGTTTGAAGCTCTTGTGGGCATGAAGGCCAAGAAGTGAAAAGGTCTAGGGCTGCAGGTCTGGTTGCAGCTGTAGTGGTAAAGGATGGGCCTTCTCCCCGTAAGATGGTACAGGGTACGCACTGATCCTTTATGGCCATAAAGAACTGCAACTAATAAAGCCTGTAAGGTGATTTGTTGTCTGTTTTGTAGAATACCTAACAATAAATCTGCCTTCCATTATGAGAGGCAACTGTGTGGCTAAAAGACAAGGTCTGCTCTGAGGAGCTTAAAATATTCACAGTCAAGGCCAACTTCTGTTGATGGGAACAAAGAAGGAATAAAATGTACTGTTGAGTCTGCTGCTGGAGAGGGGACACTAGCACAGGGCTGTACAGGAACCTTAGAGAAAAACACATTCCAGGCAAAATCCCAGCCCTTGGTATGCCAGTGGGCTGGAGAGGAGGTTGTTCTTGCCTTTACAGTTTTGGGTTGCTGCAAGCTACAAGACAGACTTGATCGACCCTGGACGAAACTGTTGTTATCACCTTTACTGACTGCAGATCTTCTGAGAGGAGTGTTAAATACAAGTTTCAGGCAATCCTGTCCATCCTAGTGATCAACAGGGAATCGGGATCAGGCTGATTCATGTGTGCTTTCTACAGAGTCCTTATATCACCGAAGGTGTGCCACTCTTCCTCTCACTAGCCAAAGCCCTGGGCTTGCTGAACTGGGCTTTATAAATGAATATATAAACGAGAAAAAGGGAGAGATCTATTGAGCATTCAGACTGATGCAGAGGTGGTCAGGTGAGAGTACCATGGTGTACTTTGGAGAAGGGACTCCAGATGAAGCTTTTACAATGGCTCTAAAATCAATAGCAAGAAATAAAGCCGAAAGATAAATGTATGAAGTCAGATTGCTCATAGTAAAGTCTGATATAAAGGGTCTTTGTGTGCCATGAAGCAGGTGAAAAGTCTTGATTTGTTTTGTTGAACTGCAATGAGCTGGGTTCCTGTCCAGCAACACTGACTCTCTCATTGATAAACAACTTCATTATATTAGGATTTTACAGTAACAGCTATTTCAGAAAATTTATCACTGGCATAAGAGTGAAAAACTTATCCTAGTGAGGAAATTACATGTAACAACTGCAAGCATATACAAATGATCCTTGCAAAACTGGTCTGCAGAGCCAGGCATTAGATATCAGAACATGACTGCTGAAGAGGTGAGCCAGCTATCTGCAATATTAAATATTGATCATTTAAGCTGTATCTAGAAATTCTTACTCGCTTTTTTTTTCTGGGGCAAAACACTCATTGATTCACAGTTTGACCTTGAGTCTTTTCAGTCATTTTTTTTCTTTTCATAGTCAGACAAGAATAAGAGACCAAAAATACTGAAGTCCTTGCAACCTAGCCATTCCTGCCCACTGTCCAAAGGTGTAATTAAACACACAGTTCTCACTACTGAATTTTTTTTGTCAGCTTCAAGTCAATGAATGAAGTCAAGCTACCATCGTTTTTTAAGGTGATTATCCCTGGACAATTCTGTTTTTATAAACCTGGAATTAATTCTATTTTCCCAAACAATGGCAATGGTTGTGCCCTCTCAGAATGTATACACGTGTCGAATTTATTTTAAGGTAATTGCATTTGTCTCTAATCGTGAGCTGAATTAAGAAACCTGCAGGATGCAAGCAATGTTGTGCATTTAATAAAGTCTGAAGGAATAAATAGTAGACCTTCTATGAGAGGCTCCTCTTAAGTAAAGATCAGATATTAAAATCATTTCTTTATTCTATTTCTAAGCAAATAGAAAGCAAAATAGTAGCTATTGAAAACAGAACAAATCCTTTTAACCTAATGCATTCTGATACTTTACAAATAGAATAGTGTTACATTTTCTACTGTCAGACAGTGCTATATAATTGACTTTTAAAAACAGTATGAAAAAAGGCATTAATAAAAAATTTTGAAATATTGTAGGTCTTATTTGCAAAATCTTTCTGGCATTTTGCTGCCATTGTTCTTGCGCCCAGCTTCTTGTGCTGATATTTTCTGTGGGAAATGGTGATTTATACCATGATGATAAATAATATTACCTTAGTCTTTAATGAACAGGTACCTTTTGAATGGCTCTAGGAATAATCTGCAGACATGGACAGGAGGCTGCTATCTATTAAGACTGTTAATTACAGATGCATAAACTGATATCAATAAGCACTGGACAGTAAACACTGGAAACCACCAATTTCTAATTATAAGTTCTTATCCAGATAAAGGATGAATTAAGTAGGATTAAAATCTCTGCTTCATGTAATAAATGTATTTACACCTGAATACGTCACAGCCCATCTGTAGGTACCTCTCTTAGTTATGACTGTGATACTGCTGTGCAATTTCTGTTCTTGCCGGAAACATTCCCCACAACTCTGATGTCTTAATTTACATTTATTTTCAAATCCAGTAATTCCCTGGTACTCATTAGTCTAGTTTCTGAAATAATCTTTCTGCTGTGTCTTCATATATGAAAGAATTAATATCTTGTATAAATGTGGAAATAAGATGATGAGGAAAAGTACATCAAGTGAGATATGAATTTCGTGGTTAAACTACGAGTAAAATCAGCATACCCTGGAACTTCTTGGTCATCTGTCTGAAGCTGCTTTCGTTTCATTTCTCTCCCATCCATTTGCTTTAAATCTGGTGCAGATTTTTCTGATGTCATTGTCACAAATTCACATCTATTCTCCCACTCCCCCTTTCCTGTGACCTGTCAGTTCTATTCAAGCAAAGTCAATAAAAGCAAAATTGAAGAAAAGTCAGTCAGGAAGCGAGGGAAAAAATAATCTCTGTGTAAGTTTGAACAGCAGAGGCGAAAAGTGGCCCCTTTAATCCAATGTGTTATAGAACAAGCTTTAGAATAAGGGATTAATTTACGGCAGAAACCACTGGCAACCAGGTAGTCTTCTGTGGGACTGTCTGATTATAGCAGTCAGTGTACAAAGTTCTGCTGAGTATTGTTGCACTTCTGAAAGTGCTTTCATTGGAAAAATCATGGGAAAAAAAATCATGTGAAAAATCATACTGTAAAAATGCAGCAATGCAAAAAAACCTGCAAATGTATATGAAATGCCAACTGGCTTTTCAGCCATGACTTGGGCCCCTCTTCTTCACCTTGGGAGAGCTGTGCCCTGTTTGTGCCAGCCACATGGAGTGTGACTTCAAAATGTATTTCACATCAAAGATTTCCAAATGCACCTGGAGAGCCCTTCTCTTCGCCGCGAACCAGCGCGTTGCCTCCCTTTCACCAGCCTGGGCAAGCCTCTGTGTCGCCCTCATGGACGGACTGAATTGTCCTGAACCAACGATTTTCCAGATCATTAGACACTGACCCAGCATCAGTGTGTCTTTCAGAAGATACACGTTCAAAGATTTTTCAAAGTAGCAAATTCAAGAGCCTTTAAAAGTAACAAAAGGAACAAATTACATTGAAAGACCTGATTTACAGTCTGTGGGACTTATATTGCAAAGTAAGAGGTCTGGACGAGGTTTGAAGGAGACTGATGCATTTACACTCAGTCTTGGCTTTTCTCCCTGACACTGTGGCAGGAAGCTCTTATTCTAGTAAAGCACAAGAAACTCCTTGAAAATAGGAATGCCTTCAGTAAGAAAGTCCTTGTAGACTGGGACTCACAGCCTGAGATGTCTGTAATTATTACCTTGCAAGGTACAGTGTAGCAGAGAGAAAAAAATCAAGCAATAATTCTAATGACATGACAACAGTTTACAACTATAGTTTACAACTATGGCAGTGTGAAAGACTGTTTTTTTCTATTATTTCTCAGGTCAAAGTAAAATTACACATTTTTCAAAAAATGAAAAGGCATTTTCTTTATTTTCTTTTTAAAGGAAGGTTACCATTTGGTTTCTTTTATGTATATGTATATGTATACATATATGTATATGTACAAGGGCTCTGGGACAAACTCAGAACCAAAGAATAAACTGGAGAAAAAGTGGTTATAACCACGTTATGGCTGGCTTAATTTGAGCTTGGAAATTTTACAGGTGGAAATATTTTGTAAGGGAGGAATAAGAAGAACTCAACTCTCAGAACAGGCTAGCACTGAATTCAGTCAATTTTTGTAGAGCCATTTCCTTATCTGAACTACTTGTTGCTCCTGGAAAGCAGGACTGTAACCCTCTGGCTTTTACAGGGGCAGTTCCCAACCCACACAGGGTCATGGCAGTGGAGAGTGGGATGGGAAGCCCAAACGAATGAGAAGACGACTCCCTCAGGTCATGGAGCACCAAAGTAAAAATGAAGAGACAGGGTGTTAGCTCTCCCCCTTCTCCCGAACAACATATAGAGGATGACCATGGAAAAGATAGTAAGTTGTTTGCGATACGGAGTAGCAGACCTCAAGCCCCAAGAGGTGAGTCCTCTGTGGCAAAGCAGAATTAAGCCCTCTTCCCAGCTGCGTGCCAAAGCTAAAAGACACAGTAATTTCCTCAGGGTAGGCAGGTTGCTATGGTTCCTGAAAAGTGTTCAGTGCAGTATTAGAACTGATAAACAACATGACAAGGTCATGTCTTTTCTTAAACCTTGCAGAAGACACCTAAAATTAAAAGAACAAAACTGAAAACTTGATGATAGGCTTGTGCTTTCAGAAAGTTTGGGAGAACTGCAGCAAATCACATATATCAAGAAAAATAATCCTATGATTTGAGAATATAATTTGACAAT
This sequence comes from Rhea pennata, assembly GCF_028389875.1. NCBI lineage: Eukaryota > Metazoa > Chordata > Aves > Rheiformes > Rheidae > Rhea > Rhea pennata. The sequence goes on from NC_084664.1 coordinate 28,367,481, forward strand.
GACATATATAACCCATCTAATTCCGTATTATATAAAAAAGACACTTCAGTATTTATCTTAAGGTCATTCTCAATTTTTTTGTATTCTTTAATGCCAGTGAATACTAAAGACTGGTCAAGACTTCTGTGCCTTCAAATGTTTGTTGGCCAGGCCCTTAGATGGAAAAGAAAACCTGACTGGCAATGTCTCCTTTGAAATGTGTTTCCAATCTATTTTTGTTTCCTCTCCTCATTAGTCAAAGACCAGAATTAATCAAGGCATGCAGACTGTTTTCTGTATTTGACATAAATCTTTTGTGGTAGCTTCGCATTCTTTACTATTTAAACACAGAATAAAAGGTACAGAATTCTCTAAGTTTACTTAGAAGCATATATAATTTCATTTCCTTTAAAATCTTGAGAGTTTTGCACCTCCTACAATGTAATTAATGTCTGCCATAAAATATCTTTAGCTGCAAAATACCTGTCACTTTGTTCTGCAATGTTTGTCATCTCATGTCTCAGTTTCTTACTTTCCTTGATGAACACGATAAATGTAACCATCTACTAATATCTGCTTTTCTTGGGGAGGAGGGAAGGAAGGCAAAGCAAAAAAAGAGAAAAACAAAAGTTTAATCAATTTGTACAATTTTTGAGGGTAATATTTGGAATGCAGGTAATATTTGGATCACATTAGTTAGGTTTCCATAAATAATAAACACATTATCGAGTCCTAACTAGAGACAGTGACCGTGTTGGTATGAACAGTTTTAGCGGTCAGGTACCAGGTCTTGACCAGGTTGCCATCCACATGTTGGTATGCTGCCCAGCATGTCTGAACAGAGAAAATGGACCAGCAGAGTGAGAGCACTCAAACTGCATATAGCCCTTGATGCATCACGGATATGACACGACTCTTTCCCCTACAGGGGTTGGAAAATTCCTGAGACCATCCTTGCCCTCTGCATGGGTCCTCTGGGAGTACTGGAAGGCTTTGTGCCTACAGGACTCCTCTCGGAGGATGCAGGGCAACTAAGCTCACTGCTCCCTTGTGAGGCACAGCACAAGCCAGCCTAGCAGGACTAGCCATCTCCTGGGCTGGAGAAACAAAAAGCTAGCATTTAATGCCCAGCATGTCAAAAAAGCGAGCTCATGGAGATCTATCTCCATGTCATCCTGGTAGGCAGCCATTCAACATTTCAGATGACACCTCGGTGGCTTTTTAGCCCTGAAAGTAATAGAGGTGCTACTCTTGCAACCTAAACACCACAGTAAAGTCCTGAATTTCTGCACCAGGCTGTTAGCATTATCTTAACAAAGCAGTTTTAATTCCAGTGACAGTGCTTGTTTACTACTGTATTTTCACCTGTCGGCGCAAAACAGCCTTGCACCCCCAACACTTGGAAAGTCTTACTGCAAATGCTGTTTTCAAAGTCTATTTTCATTTTATTTTTCAGGCGGCTACAGGATTCATAGTGCCAGCCAAACCAGGTCTCATGACAGTGGATAGAGGTACAAGTACTTTAAACTGTAAAATGACAGAAAATTTTTTCCATTTACAAGGTAATGAGACACCCACACTAAGAAGGAAATCATTTGAGAGGCACAAATGCAGGAGGCAAAAGCACACTACAGACCGCTGTTTTGCCAGTTACGAACTAGAGACTGTTGCAGCCTTACTGAACTAACAACAGAAATAGGTTTATACATTCCCAGCATTAAATCTTACTATGTAGCGTTTAAAAATGAGGGACGAAGGGCAGGAAAATAGCTAGAGGAGTCACTAACAGATTCACGTGCTGTTTCATAAAATAACGAAAAACAATTTAAGGTATTCGGTACACAGTCAAATTTGGTATTTCTTGTAGTTGTATTCTTCTGTGGTGCCTATGTGTTGTTGAGCACGACTTGGCCCAGAAAAGTGATTTGGTCAAAATGAGTACGTCAGGTCTTCTCTGGACTTCAGTGGGACCAGGATTTAGCTCAATTTTTCCCATCTGTTTTTCTTCCTTAATTTTACATGTTTTATGCTTCCCCCTGTTTTTACAAGATGGTTTATAAACTTTCAGCTGGAGCACCTTGCTTTCACCGAGAAAGCTCTGAGGTGTAAGGCTACAGCACACTTTCACAAAATGTTGTCAAAGATGGAAATTCCCCATTATGCGGGCTCCATGACTCCAGGAACTTCATTTATCTGGGGAAGTTGATTAATGAAGCTCCAAGGGAACTGAAGTTTCACTGAACAACAGGAAAGTTTCTGAAAGCAGAGACAGTGAAGAGGCTCTTGGCTTTCCTGCGATTGCCTGTGGGTTGTTAAAATATGGATCTATGAAAATATATGGGGCTTCTCTAATGGACACATCCCACTAAGCTACAGGGGTAAGTCTGTGTCTCCCCTTATAATCCAGTGGCAGAGGTTTTTGGAAGCAATGCTATCATTGTGGTAGAGTAAAAACATAGCAATGTACAGATTGTTTTTTCTATTCCCTCTTTTTCTGACCAGAAACATTCCTTAAGTGTCGAAGTGTGGTTACAGGGTTATAGCACCTCCATGCAAGCAAGCCAAAACAGGAGACGTAAAAATCCCAGCTCAGAGAAACAAGGAGAGTCTTGCAGTGATTTTAATTTCCCCTTACTTGCATCCTGTGGCTGGGTGAGCGGGGCCCGGAGAAAGGATGCTGGAATCTGGCCATAACATATTTCATTCATTCATGATTCAGGGTGGTCCACCTCATCCAGGGTTGGCAGATGAATGCCAGTTGTGGAGCGTGCAATTTGCAGGTTTAAACACTGGGTCATGGACTGGTGCAAAGAGCTGTTTGAGTTTCACACGCTGCCCTGACGGGTGGTTCTCCTCTCCTCGGAGCAGAGGTGTCAGTGTGGACAGACTGCTTCCACAGGCTGCCTATGGGACCACCCCGGCTTTTCACTTTCCTAAGGCAGTTTCACAAACCTTTCCCAAGTCAGTCGCAAAACAAGAAGCTTCCTTAGAGTTACATTTGCTTACTTTCTAACTCATGTCCTTCCTCCTTTCAAAGATGCATCAAACTTTCTGGCTGAGCAGTATCTACTCAAATGTCTGTAATCTGCTAAATGCTTGAAGAGCACTGAATCTTCAGAACTTTCCGGTGGCTTGATTTCCCCAAATTGGTGCAGCTGAAATGGAGAGAGGGTCATTTTTTGACAGCAGCCCTTTCCTACAATGACTGTCTCTAAATGGAACCAAGCATCTTCACAAATGGGCCTCAATGCAAACCTATAATTTCAATTACCACTCTTTTGTGGGAGCTTCACAGCACAGTGAAATCTCATCTCTGCAGTTCACTGCCATCTTCTAACAGCCTGTAACAAAGCTCAGCCTAGAAAATGTCAGGCACAATGAAACCTGCTCTGAATCACGGTATGCAGCTATTCACCTCCACATCAATAGGAGCAGGACGGCCTTATTCTGAGAGCTCTGGAAGAGGGTATTAGATCAAGACTGACCTGATCCACGAAGATGCTGTGAGGACAGCACTGTGACTGTATCCAAGTCAATGCAGTTTGTTACGTGCAACAGTGTGATTATCCTGATATTCTTCTAGAGCTGATGGATTTTACCTTCTAAATTAGCATATTGATTTCCAGAAGGTTTTTGTGGCAGTGTGATACTCATCAAGAAGCACAATTATAGACAAATCAGACAGGGACAGAGAATTTCAGGTGTTAGGCAGGCAACGCATGGAGATGTGAATTGTCCTTCCTTTCCATGTGCATGTATAGGAATTACCCACAATGAACTATGTGATCCAGGATGTTGTCTCAGAGACTGAGTGGTAAAAAGGTTTTACAGAAATTCATGGAAAATTTAGCTGGCTAATGAGAAGATAAATATACAGATGAATGATAAATGGATGGATAAATGATAAAAGCCGAAAGTCTTGTAGTTTGAAAATTTTTAGCTTTCCAGTTAGTTGCGGCATCCCACTCATCCCTGTACATATTTATCCTCTTTTTCAGTTCCTGCTGAATGACTGTATTTGTGTGTCACTGACACTGGTTAGTGCTCTCAAACAATACCTTGCACAGGATATCCAAAATTTGTGGGTGCTCTTTGATTTGAATTTCTGTGTAAATCAGGTTTCCATCTGTAAAATGAAAGTAATAATAATCCCTAAAATTAAAAAGTTGACTCCCTACAAATTTCCCCAGATTTCCTTCTCAAAAAAGAAGGTGTGGTTAGCATGCAGTTCTGGTACTCTGTGGCTTGGTGACCCTCTGATACTCCCTCTGGGTACCCCAAAACTGCTTGTATATGTCAGTTTGTCAAATAAATATAGAAAGGCAGAATTTTTCTGGGATATTTATTTTTAAAGGATATATGGGGAAAAAAACCAGCTTTTCCTGACACCTTGAAAATTCTTTATTTGTTTTTCCATAAGCTGAAACATTGCTGAGTTCTCTGTGCAGGCTGGCAAGGTACTGAAAACAAGGGACTTGCTGGAAACATGGAAATTGTTCAGTTTATTTGGCATCACAAGTCCCCAGTGGAAAGGAAATATCCAAGAATCTCCATGGGACAAAGCATTTTGCAGCTATAACAGTGAAAAACTAACATTGTTAAAAACAAAATGATTATTTTTGACTCTAGAAATGAAAGTTTGGGTTTTACAGTGGGAACAATGACAAAAGTTGAGAAAGAAGTTGATCTAGTCAACAAAGCTGCTTGCTAAAAAAGCAGCATGCCTGGATTTGAGGGCACTATACTCTGAATAAATTGTAAACCACAGGGTGTACTGAAATGTTTTAGAAAAAGGAAGCAGAAGATTTAAAAATTCTTCTAATCTTCAATTCTTTCTTTTTTCCAGATGGAAATTCACATTATATCAGATAATAGATATATAAAACGTACAAAAGTAAACATACACATGGATGTTACGCAGGACAGGACATTATTTTTTTAATGATGTTTCTCTAAATATTAAATAAAGTGCCTTAGCTATGGATGTGGGGATGAGATTAATCAAATAGGAGGGTTAGGACTAGGTTGGATTCATGAGGCTGTGAAGCCTGAGCTGGACAGCCTGGCTTTCAGCTCCGAGTCTCCATTCGGATCGCTGCCCCATCACTGATGCCCTGCTTGCGCGCTTCGTCACAGCAGCTCCTGGACAGCGGGGGGAAGCAAAACTAGTGCGGACAGCAAACAGATCCGACAAGTCTAGACCGGACCCTGAAATATTTTTCAGAAGGACAAAGCCTGAACGTATCCATTCATATTACAAAGTGGTTTTCCACATTTGTGCTCCCTTTCACTCTTACTTTACTACAAGCAAACTGAATATGTACTGTGGTTTTGCTTATTTTTGCCAGCATGCATCATCTGTGCATTTCAACTGCCTTCCCACTCTCAGCGGTCTTTAAGGTTTATCTTCTGTTTTACCAGAAGACGTATTGTGTTATTAAAATGCAGAACTGTCTCTTTTTCAAGAGTTTATCGTGTTTGTAGCCAGTATGTGATTTTTTGATCCAGGTAAAGGCAGCACAGAGAAACTTTTCCAAAGGATTTTCTGTGTCCTATGCTATGATGATTTGTATTCCTCATTGCCTCTGGTTTCTCTCAGCAGCAAACATTTTTCACATTTGAATGATGCTTGTCTTGAAGTGTGATTATTTGCATTTCAGAAGAGTCTAACTGAGGTCCCTGAAGTAAAGATGCAAGATTTAATGGAATCTTCCTAATAATATGTTAGCAAAAATTCTCACTTATCTCCCAACTTCCTAATCACATACATAGCTCAGTAAGTGTATATCAACATTGAACTGGAGAACAGTGATTGGCTCAATGCCTGGTGACAGCCAGAGAGGATTTATCCACAGAGAATAACATCCTCAAATAAATCCTTGAATAAACCATTTGGTGTTATTAGAAAAAAAAAGAGGAGAAAAAAGATAGCACAATCAGGTGTATTGGTCTTTAAAAAGACATATAAAAAGATTTATAAAAAAATATATCTGAGGATCTGATTTCAAGTTTAACTTGAAGCTATATGCAAGCTTGTACTATGGGGGAGGGAGGGCTTCTGGTTTTTGGCTTGCCATCTAGCTCAATATGGTCACACTGAAAGCTCTCACAAAGGTTTAGAGAAAGAATTAGTATTCGTTTAAGGGAATCTGCTCCGGTGTGGAGCGTGCAGGGCACACTGAGAACATGCTTTTTAGGTCAAGCACGGGACTGCGCAGCACGTGAGAAATGTCATCCTGCCAGCAGAACATCTGCTTCAGAAGTGACCTGGGATGTTACCTTGTTGAGAAATGGAAACTGAGGACGTGTGGAAGGATTTGCAAGCCCTTTGCCTGTGTGCCAGAAGAGCCATGCAGTCCTTAACTCGGTGGCGGTGTACACTCCTGAACAGCTGCTTTCCCTGTTACTTCACTTTGCCCAGGAGTGTGAATCCTTTGTTTCTGTTTCAAATGAGAAATGCTTACATTCTGTATGTGCCATGTGCTTGTTTGTGTGATGTGATATAAATCCTTGCAAGTTGTACACATTTGCAGCCAAATTGCATATTGTGTATTTCTTCCATATTTTTCACACACTGAGTGAAACTGCTGTTCTTGAGTGACTCTTTGGAGGTGAAACACGGCAACATATCTCCAATTCCATATATACTGAATAAGCAATAATTATACCCCAGCCTTCAGCAGGACCCAGATCAAGCAACAGTCTATGAAGGTCATAAACTCGTAACAGAAAGTGATTCTGTTGATAATATTAATGCTTTGTTCTTTGTGCTGGAGGGTTTAGTCGATTAATCTTCTATATTATAGCAACGAATATTCAAAGGAAAACACTCACAGAAAAGTGATCAATTGTTTTTGTCAGCACCCTGATTTTATATCATCTTTCAAAGCATCTTCAAAGCTATCAGCATATTTTCCCTATTTTATGAGGAAACAACTCGTTGACATAATGAGATTTATTGTTCCAGGCAATTTCATTTTGATAGTATATTCTTGTGGTCAAATACAGTGTAGCAGTAATCTATCCAAAGATACTACACAACTGGCCACAACCACTGGCAAAACAGAACTCAATTTCAATATATTTAGGGATATTTTGAGATAGTCTTCTGGGGAGCGTATTGTTCAATGAAGTGTTCTCACAGTGTTTACAAGTAGAAATTTGTTTTCTGGAGTTCATCTCTTTCACTCAGACCCTCTGAAGGGTCATCATACTATAAAACTAATGTTCTTCATATTTTCAGACTTCCAAACCAAGATATTTATCTTCTGGACTTCTTGAATACTCACATTCAACGTTTTAAGGCTTTGCATTTTCAATAATTTAACAAGATAAATTTAGCTCTTGTTTATATCAAAAATATTTCTAGGTATGTTAGATCTGTAATTTAAGGCTGTAAAATACAAGGACAAAGGAGAAGATATTTTTCACAGAAGAAACTTGACATTTCTTTTCATACTATATATTCTAGAGTCTTCAGAGCTAAATAGCTTTCAAGAGAATAAGAGAGAGCTTGAATTACCACATTTTAAATTGAACAGGACATTTATATTCCACTCTGTGTATAAGGATGTGTCTTTATTTGGTAAAATATGTCATGTGTTTAGTGAATTAAGAATAATCTTTTCATAAGTAAGGCTCTAAGAGTTTTACTTTAAAAGTCACCTTCTGTGGTGATAATACTCTTTGGAAATGTGGCAAAAGGTTTTACTAAGCGGCAGAAATAATGGTCAAGAGTATTCATTGCATATTCATAAAGTCTGGTTTACTTTCAAAAAGAGACACTGTGCCAAGCCCATCTAACTGGAACATGAATCTTAGACTGGCCGTTAAATGTTACTGAAGAGGAGCAGAATTCTTTGGTTACATGCCAAATATTATATGTCTACTCTCCTCTCAAACCTGATTAGTCCCTAATCTAAAGGTTAAATACTCAACGGACAATCACGTGTTTGTATTCAGAAATTATAGCATGCAAGACTCACTTTGCAATACAGACAGTTACCCAATGTACTGAGTTTCTGACTTTGAATTTGTCTTCTGTTCAGCTAGAGAGAGCACTTACATCATTTGCAGCAAAGTTCTCAAAACCTTGCAATTCTTGAAGTGCTATTAAATCTTCTAATACTTTGAAAAATACACAGTGACCAAAGCCCATTGTTTTTATATATTTTACAGCACATTAAGAGATAACTGAATCTTTCCATTAAAGGGAAAACAAATGTTTTTTCTCTGTAAGATGATCAAATCATCTGCCTCATCTACAGTCACAATTTCTTATACTGTGAAGGGGCAAATCTGTCTGAAGGAGGTAAGGATTAATCTGACTGTCAGTGCACCTCACACCCTGACCTCAGCAAGGCAGTAGGAAAGATAATCCTGCTGGTGGCTGGATACAAACTCTGCCTTTAGAGTTTGAGACTCTCAAGTGTTTAATCGAGAAAGCCTTTTTGGAGACATTTCTTGTAGGACACACCAAGAAAATCAATAAATCCTCCTGGCTGATCAGTGGCATCCCCAGCGGGGTTTGGGTTGCAGAGGATGCGGGGCAGCGATCAAATTTCAGGTTATCGGTAGGGTATTAATGGGCTTCAGACATCTCTGGCCCAGTGTTGGGTCGCAGCAGGCCACCCCGAAGGCCACTCTCTGCCAAAACCTCGGTCACCTCAGCGCTGGAAGTCCAGACCCTGGGGCTGCGGGCTCCTTCGTGAGCTGTGGGACGGGCCCTGTGGCCCAACTTGACCACCATGGGTGGTCAGTCCTCAAAACCTGTTCACCTCAACTCTGTTCAGCTTTGCACAAGTCCTTTTCAGCAGCTTTTCTTGCTTTTCTTGCCTTAAAAAAAAAAAATCACTGTAGAACAGAGTTATGATTCATGACAAGATATTAATAAATTCATGTGGGTAAATATTTAGTTCTCTTCAGCTCTGTGGAGAACAATTAGGTGATGAACAGATTGTGACTAAGTACAATTAATAGTGCCAGTGTGCACCTTCACAGGGGAATAAATACAACAATTAGTGTCTTATTTTATCAGTTGTGTAGGATTGTTTCTAGCATCTGTAATGGCATTCACGGAGCAGGCTAAGATGGCATACAAAACATAAGCTCCTCTAAAATCCCAGGACTTTATAACTTGAGAAAAAAATTCTTTGAGACCAAAACTTTTTCCTTGCCGGTGAAAAGCTCTTTGCTTTCTAGAAAGTTAGATGATAATTGATTTAGTAAAGATTTTGAGCACTAGGACATGCAGAAAATATGCTGTGGAGGCCTGATCCCTGTCCGTCCATCTGTCCCCAAGCGCAAGTCTCTTGGAGCAGCGCAGCTCCCCTGGGGCTAAAGAGCAGGAAAGGCGTGAAGCTACGTGGAGCGACACGAGAGGCCGGGCTGGCCTTTCACTGCTACAGCTGTGCAGCCTGCCAACACCACCCCACAGCAAGGTAACCATCACCTACCACTAAGTCAGGAAATACCTATGCAACTGTAAACATTTGTCTAATCTTAAATTATAAGGTCACACTCTACTCTTCATATAGGATAACTTCTGTCAGCTGAAATCTTTCAGTTTTGGTGGAACCTGAGCAGGTATTTAGAGCCTTGCCAGGTACAATATCTGACAAAATTCCACTATAAAAGTCACCCCAATCCTTAGAATGAGCAAACCAGGTCTTAAAAATGGCCATATCATTTTTATTACATTTTCTCCCCTTCTCCTGCTTGCAAAAGCCTTGAAAGCTTTTAGGTGAAATAGTTTGTGTTTGGCAAAGACTCTGATGGCTAAAACTGGGCTGTTATAATGGAGAAGCTCAAAGGCAGGTGTCTATCAGTTACATCAATAGGTATGGAGGGGAACTGAACTGATGTTGGTCAATAATTATTAGATGTTGATGTCAGGAAACTGTCTTTTATTGTTGGAAATCAAGGCTCTGGTTCTTTTTCATGCATATAGAAAACCAGTAATCATTTCAGTGCTCTCCACAGCTCCCTGACACTGTCAGCAGTGCATGTTCCTGCGTTACTCAGTCCTGAATGGATCGTTCTGTAATTGCTCTTGCGCTTTCCTGTGCATTGTTAGAGCACTCAAGAAGTACTTCAAAGGTGCTGTTGTTTTTCTAAAATATCTTATTGTTAGAAAGGGAGCTGAAGTGTTCTATGCAAATGGATAACGTTCAGCATTTGCCTTGGCTTTTAATTGGTTTATTAATGATGTATGCATAGAATGAGATTGTTTTGAATGCAGTTAACCAATACTTTGCTCATTACTGTTCATGTGTAGGTAAATCCTGAGCCGCAGAGGTTTGCTTTCAGCTACATGCCCTCCCAACATGCAGCCCCTTCGCTGCAAGGGCAGTGTCCCCACCATACATCCCTGCCAGCCCTATCTACACTGGGACAGTGATTTGGGGAAAGGAGCATGCTACCAAGGTAGACCAAGATAAGTGATATCCCTCTCCATGCTTGCTCACCGATGGTAACATCTGGAGTAGGGAAAACGGTTGGAGTCCATGCTTCCTCTGCCCTTGCCCTGAAACTAGCCCCTCCCTGGCCACTGGGAGAAGACAGGGAGGACCGCACAGGCCACCATCTATCCCTCAGCCACCATCTCAGTTGTGGTGATGATTCATCTCTTTTAAGACAGTGCATGTGGAAGCAGCACAGAATCAGAAAAAATAGCAGGTAGGATGTGAGGAAATAACAGAAAACATAATTTAAGCAAAAAAGAAGGTTCCAGAACTACCAGAACAGGCAGAAAGAGTAACATATAGATATATTTCTTTATAAGTGCATGTATATTTTCCATACATAGCTGGATTAATTCTGCAAAATCTTGTGATGGCTTAAGATAATTCTGGACCCCATAAAAAAATGCCTCTGAGTTGTACAAAAGTCTATTGTACCAAAGGTGATACCTGAGAGTGAAAGCTACTATTCAACCAGAAAGGACCGTTTGTAATTTATGTAAGTCTTAATATGCTTGAAAAAGCATATATTTTAAAAAGAAAGGGTTTGGAGTCTTTTCTTAAAGGGCACAGAACTTCAGCTGATTTAGTTTTAAAAATGCTGATTTTTTTCCTAAGACTAATTTCCATGGAGAAGATCTTGTTCAGCCCTTCTTCTTCCTCCAAATAGGCCTTTACAAATGTTCAGAATGGTTATTTTCATGCCTGTTTTCTCAAGTCTTTATATATTTTCTTCCCCTTATGAAGACATACAGAATTTTCAAAGCAGTGCATTTCTTGTACTTAAAGTAACATAAGATGATTTCAGATAAAATCTTACTAAATTGTGAAGTTCTTTTCTTTTTTATGGGCTGTTCCATTTTCTTCTGCTTTCTTGAAAATGCATGCACAGTAACAATGCTGCAGTCTTAAACTTTTTTGTCTATATTAACCTGCAAAAGAGGTTTGCATTCTGTTGCAGCTCTCATTTGCCAGGAGAAAATAATTGTCTCCTTAAATTGTCTTTCCTTCCCATTGATTCTTTTGTGTTGATTAGATTTATAATTACTATGATGACAACTAAGACTAAGACTGGACTTAGTCTTTGGAGAAAACTCAAACCAATCCAGAAATATATCACATGATGCTGTCCTTACATCTCTCCTGATGCTGGTCCCCTAAAAGTAAAACATATGTAATACATCTATTTGCATCAAGCAAGGCAAACCATCAGTAAGTTACAAGCAGATTCTTTATTTTACTCTACCCATAAAAGAGAACGAGTCCCCTAAGCCTTCTTTCTTTCTTGTCTCCTCTAAGATCCCTGTAGTCGTCTCAGGTGTGTGTTACATTTAGACGTTTTTATCAGCTCAGTTAATAGCAGTGCTAATTCACTGTAGTAAAATCACAAAACTAAAATAGAAAAAAGATGGATGAATGCCAGATTAGTGTTTCCTGAGCCTAGTTTATTACTGCAATCTTACACCAAACACCCCAAATGCTTTCCCTGTTTGTGACAGCAATTCCCATTGCCATCTGGTGAACAGGACAGTCTTTTTCTCGTCAGAAGTGATTTGATGCTGTTGAGCCTCTATAATTTTGCATGAAGACTTGAACTACAGAGGTACTTTGCCCTCCCAAAACTATAGAAATAAACACTATGAAAGCACTAGCTTCTGCTGAGCTGCCCTCTTCTACTGTCAAACAACCTTGGGCAGCCAAGATTCATGCTGCTCCCCCAGGAACCACTATTATGCCAGCATAAATTAATTTGACTTCAGTAAAGTTCCTCTTCACTTACATAGCACAGAGAGATCAGACTGGGCCAGTTGTCTTTAGCAATGTTTTTCTTTGTTGCTGGATAGATAGCATATCCAAGGTTTTATTTAATAAAATCAGCATGTGTAACATAAACCAGATGGACTAAAGTTTGTTGACAAAATGGATAGGTTATTTTCAAGGACACTAATTCATGGTCTTCCAATGAAAAATAGCATTTAAAAGATATATTGTTGTTGAATAGGCAATAGAGAAGCTAGGGAAGGTCGATTTACCTAATGTTATTTTTATAATTTTAAAAGCCTTTTGCTGGATATCAGAATACATTAGGCAAAAAGGTAGCTTTTTGTTTGCTTTTAGAATTACAACATCATGTAAGCTGGAAGGGACCTCTGGAAGTAATCCAGTCCAGCTCCCTGCTCCAAGCATGGTCAAGGTTGCTCAGAGCCATCTCCAGTTGGGTTTTGAATGTCTCCAAGCACAGAGACTTTGCGGCTTCTCTGAGCATCTGTTCTGGTGCACCACTCTCGTGGTGACTTTTTTTCACTGTGCAGCTCTGAGAACAGTATGACTTTGTCTTCTGTAAGACTTCTCATTAGGTAGAAAAAGAGAACAGTAAGATCTTAGCCTTCCCATTTAAGGTTGAGCAAATCTGATTCTCTCAGACCCCTTATCCACCAGGTGACCCATCCCCCTAGTCTTTTTGGTGGTCTCTCAGAGGGCTCTCTCCAGTATGTCAAGGCCTTGTACTGGGGAGCACCAAACTGCACACTTATTTCATAAAATTTTCTTTCTCTATCTTTTTTCTTTTCCCCACAGGGTCCACATTCCCCAAATCATAAAAGCAAAAGAAAGTGTTGAATTTTGAAAATTGTTTATGCTGAGTAGTTCTGAAACTTTAGCACCTCTGAATCTAGATTCCCTTTATGTATCTAACTCTCCAAAAGATGAAAGATGGTTCTTGTAGGGAGGAGTGAGTCATTTCTGAAAGATCGAGATTGGCATGTTCTACCTTCATTATTTATGAAGACCTTAGAAAAGGAGATGAAGGTGGTCAGGACAGTCTTCTAAAGACATATGAGTTGAGAAGAAAGAAATCTAGGGGTGACCTATAAAAAGAAGATTTCAGTTTCAAGCAACTGGTTTTCTAGAGGTTCCTTCTTTTGTGAAGTCAGGGCAGCTGAACTGCTGGGACTTCTTCTCCAGGGCGTTTTCTTCAGAGAATAATGGAGGGACCCAAGCTGAGAGGAAACTATCCTTTCGCTTTCTCTGGTATCTCCACAGGTCTTATTAGCCTTTGTTTCCTCAACAAGCAAACAAAACAAAATACAGGAAAACACAGATTGAAGTCTCTTGTTGAAGAAAGTTCTGGAGAATTTTCATTTTAAGTCAGTTAAAAAATCCTGAAAACAAACCAGCTAGTTTCCATTATGTTCTTTAACTGTTTTCCCAGCTTATGTATGTTAAAATGGAATAATACCTTTTCAACAGGAATGGCATTTTTTTTTTTTTGTGAAAAGGACAGGTCAGGAGACATAACCAAAGTACTTCTCCAATTTGTTACCAGATCAAAAGCAGAAGAAAAAGTAGCTCTTCTCCCTCCTGGTGAGATGCAAGAAGGACATCCACAGGCCATAGAGCTAAGTACTTTTTTCTCCTACTGCTCAGTAACACTACGTCCATCAGGGAGGGGCATGCTGCCACCCTCTCATGCTGGGACGTGGCTTCCTGGGCAGACTCTTCTTTTGGGGGTTCTCTCAGCCTTCCTTGAGGTCTACCCTGGGTCTACCCCAGCTTCGAGCAGTGCGAGCCCCCACTGCTGGCCAGGCAGCAGGAGTGTGAGCAACGTAGGCTAGGAGAGAGGCTTGGATGCTGCACAGCTCATGAGCTACAGCCTTGCCACCGTGGTACGGCACTGCAACTTCTCGGAGACGGTGAGCGAGCCTGGCTGCAGGCAAGTGTACCTTGGGGAATGACATCCAGGCAGCCAGGGTGAGGTCTCCTCAAGCAAAGAGCTGTCATGGACCAGGTACTGCCTGGAGGACATTGTGCAGGCTGACAGCTATCAATAATCATGCAGCTTTTCAAATCCAATATCGATTAGACCTCCATAGGTAAACAGACAGATGAGATGGTATCTTTGCAGTAAAAGCTTGATGTTCTTAAGAAAGGCAGGGCATCAGAAATCATGTGATGTTTTCCTCTATTTGAAAATGATCTCTGACCAGTGGCAACATTATCTGAATCTAATATTCTAGTAATTTTAGCAGTTGTGACATTCTAGCAGTTCTATCCATCTAGAAGACAGGCACTTCTAACCACTCCATTTGGTGGGTGTCAAAGCTACATCTGTACAGAATGAGCACTGGGTAGGTATGCAGTATTACATTAAAATGTCTCCTTATCTGTTATCAAGATAAAAGACAGCCTTTATCAATTTAAACCTTTACATATCAAAGTTGTGCAAGTGAGCAAAGCTCCAGGCCTTTGATGAACTGAAGTTATTTCCACTATGAATAACATTGCACTTATCCAGAAACCTGTGCATTTGCCCAAACAGGTACTTTTCAGTTCTCACCACTTCTTCTTCTCTTTTTAGAAAAGTGCCAAATATTGCTTACCTCACTTTTTATCACAGTGGTTCTGCCATGAGAAACAAAAGGAAGACAAGCCTATGCGAGATTACGACTGCAAATTTGCAACGGGAAATAAATACGTAATACATTCTGCTTTCACTAGTTCAGCCATAGTTAGTGCATTTTTGTCCAATAGTCCCGGTTCTTCCCTCTTTATATCCTTCTTATTCAGGGAAATCTATTGATTTTGTGAACTGAACCTGCTGAAACCTGCAACGTGTGGCACAAGACAGTAAAGAAACAAGAGGGCAAAATGCCTGCCATGTCGAGTGCTGCATTTTGCGTCAGCTCAACAATCTCCTCCTCTAAAACATTTAATAATTTTAAAAATATATTTCAATTACTTACAAAAGGGCTCTAAAGGGCTTTTGCGAAACAAAACTGACAAAAGTGTCAGTTTTTAGAAGCACTTAGTACTTTTGGAAACCCACGCACTACATGAATACATTCAGCACACACACACATATATATATATATATGTAGTATATATATTAATAGAGCTGAAAATTACACTGTTCCCCACTCTAGGATTATCACTATAAGAATTTCCAGAGTTTTTCCCCCAAGACACTCAGGTGTTAGAGACAGCGCTGGGAAAAGCCTCGGGCAGACAGGCAGGCTGGCAGCTTTGCTCCTCCGGGCGGCAGTGGCTCAGGCTCCTTCTCTCGGGGGTGAGGAGGCAAAGCAGCCCCCGCGCCAAGCGCGGCGCTACGCCTGCACGGACGCAGTCTGCGAAGCAGGACACTCGGCTGGCTCTTCCGAGAAGCTCAGTGTTTGCCACCACGAGCAGTCCGCAGCAGAACCGAAGGAAGCAGAGAGTTTGCAGAAAAAAATGTTGTGTTCAGGTAACTAAAAGTTATGTCGTGATGCGTCCAAAGGAGTCTGGCCTTAAATTACACAGGCATCCTTACGATGGCATTCTTTAATCTTTGTCTGCTTTGCTGTACAATTTGAGTACTGTAATTCTAATAGGGTAGATTTTATAGAATTGACTTTAATACTTGATCAAAAACCTGTCCTAGAAATGTTTCAGAAAGTATAGCAGAAAGCATAGCCCAAACTACCTTTAACAGGCAGCTATAGCAATTCCTCCTACACGGGAATTAGCAAGAAGGCACGGCTAAATAGCCATGAATATTTGGATTTCAACGGAAAAGAAAAACGAATATAGCACACCAATCACAGCCAAACCTTTCTGACAGATCTGCATGCTTTTTTGTTTGTTTTGCTTGAGCACTCTGCTGACCAAAAGTGGAAGTTCAGATGGGTTAAAAGCATTTGCAGATTCAACTGGTATTTCTCACATTGTTTCAGCCAGACAAAGAAAAATGAAAGAACAAAAGGACAAGGCAAAACATTTTGTATTACATTAAAAAAAAATGAAATAGTTTACTTTTTGCTTAAGGAAACAATAATTCGAAAGGAAAAAGCTTTTCTGGCTAGTGTCCCGGCTAGGATTCTTGCAGGTAGAATTCTTTCTCTGCAACCTTGCTGTTGTTTCAGACCTCTTTGATGAGCATAAAATACATCTTTCATAAAAGAAGACACCATATCTAGAGTGGCAATATATTTCCCAGTGGACAGCATTACATCCCCCTAATACTTAATACTAAAAGTGGATCTACATTACTTAAATTAGGTCAAATATGCATTTGCTCTTTCCACGCAGGCTAATGCTTTCTCCTGGGCCTGGAAGCCCCACACAAGGAGCCCTCTGTGATGGGGCAGAAAGATATCAGTACTTTTAGGAACAAATTTAAATTGTGCCGTGTGATGAAATATTGTTTGCACTGGGTCATTTGTGCCACACATGCAGATACTCACAAAGAGGCAAGCAGTAAAGTTGGAACTGAGAGAAGTGTTTTGGAAAAGTGTTTTCTTCACAGGGAGATAAAAAATATTCGTTAAACAAATCTATTCTTGGACTCATACCAAATTGGACATTAAAATCTGAGCAGCAGCACTATAAAAATCAAAGCACTACTTTCATCATTTTTGAATAAGGTAGTTTGATTTTTTTTTTGTTTGTTTCCAGAGGACCTAAGTTTATTTTTAAATTCCATATCTAACCTGAAACAAAACATACCTTCTGAGGTCGAACAAACTGCTTTTTCAACCTGGAAAAACATTGACAAGATAGGGAGGTGGCTCCCTTTTACAAGATATAAATATAAATTATTCATGTGGTTTAAATACTGTGTATCTATAATTTAGTATAGTCCTACTGTTTCAGTGTCACATTAGGCAAACAGCAAAAAAAAAAAAAAAAAAAAAAAAAAAGACTTAAATTCAATGAAGGCAAATTCTATACAGGTTCATCACACTTGATATATTAATAAATTATAGCTGTTTAATAAAGCGGTGTGCCGCAGATCTATAAAGGAGAGCACAAATAATCAAAAGTGTTATATGAGAAAATAGGAGAGTTCTTCCTTGTGATCTTGGAAAAGAGCACTTTAGAGTTTGTGAAGCTGAGAGCATGCATAGCAGCTCTCCCTGTTATTTCTGCTGTCAGCCCAAGGTAATTCTTTTGACAGGTGCCATTGATTTTTCTGAAATGCCAGAAGGCAGACTCCTTACTGCCTCAGCTCTGCTCTTCCATCGAGCGCAAGTCACAGACCTGAAAAGAAGGGAGAAGGAATCCCAGAACAGAGGAATCTCGTGTTCTCGGAGGGACTTTTGCTAAAGGGAAAATTCCCCAAAGCCTGCAGAGGAGAGGGTGAATTTAGGGGAAAACTCAAGCAGATAAAAGCATAAACTGTTTGTATTCTGATTTCTATAGCGAAGTCAAAAGAAAGAGAAATTTCAAGTAATGATCTGTGGAATTTTACTTTCCTCTCCTTTATAGATTGGAGAAAACAACTTCTGTCCTTCTTAGAGTTCTGTTCCCCGTGGAAATATACACCAATAGAAGAGGAATTGATTGTCAAATTCCCTGCCAATCTCTGTCTTTAATCCATAGATGTTTTATTGTCTCACTCCTCTTTCCACTGCTGCATTCAGTTCTCTACAAGTACTTTCATGCCAGGAAGCTAGGCATATTCAGAACAGAAATGCCTCGTTACATATTTTATGAGAGCCCTTAACCACATGCATGGAAAATGTTTATTTTATAAGCGCAGAATTGTCCCCTGGGGATGTTTTGCTTCACAAATGAGCCTAATGAGCACGAGAAGAGCAATTTTGTTCAGGAAAGTGGTAGGTTTTTTTCCTCTTTAATTTTTTAATTACAGCCCCCGACCTGAAGGACTAGCACGAAACTATAAACAGATCGAGATTACAGGCAACATGCCTTTGCACTGATGCCACTGGTGCGTGCCCTGCACGCTGCTCTGGGGCGATGTGGGGTGAAGCCCTGTCTGCTCCGTGCCAGCACGGGAGCTGCTGCTGTGCCCCGCGAGTCCCCAGCCCCCCAGGTCTGTGCCAGGGAGCTGCCTGAGCTAACAGGGGTCAGCAGGCGTCCCTCCGCGTGAGCCCGCTGTAACACCAGCACCTAAACTGGGCAAGTGTGAGGGGAAGGATGTGGTCTCTGACCAATTTCAAATCTTCGTGGCATGATGGTTTCTGTACTAGGGATGCAATTCTCTGCCTAAAGGGAAGCAGCACCTCTGATGGAGGGAGAGGCATCATGTGCACCATGCAGCTCATGACTTTGCCACCAGACAGTTATAAACTCTGATTTGCAAAGATATAACAGCAAAATGCATTATTAAGGTTATTCTTAACATTAGAAACTCATCTCAGCTGGTTTGTGAGGCGGGATAATTAACCACAACAACTTAGCTTCTAGGTGGCCTGCCATGGAGAGTCCTGAGTGCCATGTGTCTCCTGTTCCTATTCCCAAAGATGGTCACTCATCCATCTCCAGCCCAGTATGGAAGGAACTCTTCCTTTCCCTCTTTTCCTGTTTGTCCATCTTTTGTATCCGCTGACTGAATGCAGGAATAGTATCTTACGCTACCATAGAGATTGTATTATTTTCCTTCCTTCCTCCTCCTCCTCCTCCTCCTCAAGGTTATTTGATTAATGTGCCTATAGTATATTATTAATAGCAAACTCCTGCCTTCAGGCTTCAGGCTGCTTTCTTCTGTTTTGAACCTCGATGACATGCAGGTGTTTAACTTTGAAAATTACGCATCCTGAATACTATAAATGATAACTTCCCAGCTTTTAGCTTGCTACAAGCTTTGCAGATATATGAATGCAACAAGACTGCTCTCCCAGAAGAGTGCAGCCCTCAGCCTCCCATCTGGCTGGATTTCCGTGGATTTCAATGGATTTCAATATCCCTATTGCTCTACTACAGAACCTCAGTAGAGATGTGCTGAGCAACAAGATGGGAAGGGAAAGCTTTTCTGTCTGTTCCAGCTGTCTGTACTCCACCAACTGGAGGCTCCAGCTTGTTCATATAAAATCATTTAGGAGCCAGGCTGTTGCTTCATATCCCTACCAAGAGCAACCGCACAGCAGTTACTAGCTGGTGAGGAGCCAGCAGTGAGATGGAGTGTGGTTAGTGTGCTGCTCGGCAGCAGGTCACTGGGGTGGACTGAGCCAGCTGCCAAAACATCTGGCAGCGGCAGCCGCTGGGGCAGGGCGGGGGACGTGCCCCCTGCTCGCTGGGTGTTTCTTCCTGACGCTGTAGAAAGCCACTCAGCACCTTCAGGACAACTTGTTTTTTCTTCTCAGGTCTGGTGCAAATTTCAGAGCAGCGATATCAGGTCTATGGGGAGGCGAGGGCAGCTTCCCTGGCCCCCATCCCCGACCTATCTCCTTGTCACCCCCAAACGGCCTCAGGAACACCTGCGCTGCTCATTTAACTCTTTTTTTGCCAAGTACCACTTTTACATATACTTTTTTTTCCCAAAGGAAGGGGAAGAGCTATATTTCACAAACTTTATGCTAAACTAAAGCAAACTTTATGCTGCTTTTCACTATTACTGCTTTAAAAAAACACAGCTTTCTATTGTTCCTATTTATCCCTTTAATGTTCAGTCAATAGCTACAACACAATTCTGTTTATCTCAAATAAAACTGACTAAAACTCCAAGCAAATTTGAATTATCCATAAGTCGTATTGTATGACTGTGGTGTCATTCTGGTATAAAGCAGTCGTATGAGCTTCCTTTTTTTCCACAGAGGAAAAATTAAGGATCATAGGATATTACAGAAAAACTATTCCATTAATCTGATCTTTCTTTTTTTTTCCCCTTTTTGTGTCACTGCTGCTTACAATGTAAATTGTCATCATTAATTCTTTAAATCACATGGATAGTTAGACACTTGTACTGATCTCTTTACCTGTCTATCATTTTTAATAAAAAATCGTATTTTTAAACCCCAATTAAAATAGTGAATATTACCAAACAGTCAAGGCAAATATGAATTTAAAAAGATCTTTTTTGAAACTCTTCTTGACTTTCATGTTAATTTTACTTTACTAGAAGTGAACCTAAGGTTTAACAATAGAAGCCCACAAAACTCTGGTCCCTTATATACGTAGATATTTGTGTGTATCTGTATCTTATACGCCCACGCGTGCATGCACGTGCACGCACACGCACACACACACACACACACACACACACGTCCAGGATCATAAGCAGCTTTAGCAGATATTCTGCTTGTCTAGCTCACTTGATTTTTTATGCTAGGGTTGTGGAACTGCTGAGACAAAAGCGAGCAGAAATGAGTTTGCTCAGATGGGGACCGGAGGCTCGATTTTCAGAAACAGATCCTGTCAGAAAGTGCAGAGAAGTGTAGCCTGTGGCAGAAAGCAAGTATGCATGTGCTGCACAGTCATTACCAAGGGAACATTAGATTTTTGCAGTTTAAGTCCATAGAAAGGTATTTTGATAATGGAAAGCTGGATCCAAACATCATTGCAATTTTGCTGGTGCCTGGAGAGTGCTTTATACAACACATACCTGAAGGTAGCCCATTTTATCCTAGCTGACTTTGCTCAGTGCTGTTTGCAGAATAGCTGCCTTTTTGTTTGGCACTCAGTGAGTATAAAGAACATGGATAATGGTTTAAATTGTACCAGCTGTTAGCAACATCACTGTAATGTATCTATTGCTCATACTAGCAGAAAAAAACCCTCAGTGTTTCAAAATGTCTTTAGTTTCCCTTCTACTTCTGTCCCATTCCCTTTTGTGATAGCAAGTTAAATGCCATATGCCATGGAGGAGTTGGAAAAAAAGAAATCTGAATTCCGGGGGAAAGATCTTAGTTTTGCACATTAAACTTTAATTTAGGCCATGGAAGAGTGTTGATGTGTCACTGAATTGTGTAAATGTCTCATTTCTAAAAAGGCAGTTCATGCTGTGCACATATAATTTTTCTAGTATTTTTCTTCTTAACTAAGGTCAAGTGGGAGAGCACATGTTTTCCTTGAGGGAAAATAAAGTGCATCTTCACAACATGTTCCCCTTTTTTACTCAGAGGCAGTTCCTTGTAACACCTCAATCACTTTTTACTGTACTGTTCTGTGGTGTATAGATCCTGCTGAGCTCCCATATGCAGGAAGAAGGTAACTCTTAAATATCAGAGGTATTATATTTGAAATAATACAGGCTATTAGGCATTAGGATGAAGAGAAGATAGTGTTTTTCCGAACACTTTCCCCCAATCTCAGCTGCGATTTTTGTATTCTTTTTTCTTATAGGTGAAAATCCTTATAAAAAGGGTCAGATATTAACAGCTCCATGCCTTAAGTGCTTGTTATCTTGCTTATACTTAAGCGATGGCAAGAACTTTCACTATTTCTAAGACCTCCCCTGCTGTGAAGCAGTTAATTTTGACATTGTCAAAGAGATGACAACTCCTCTGAGCAATGAAAGACTTTTGATTCAGTGAGGCAATGGCATTACTTTGCTACATAGCACCAAAGTGTGAATCTCAGGGTGAGACACATTTAACCCAGCAGGAGCTCTTGATGGATATTGGTTGGAAAAAACTGTTTGCATTGTCTAGAGGAGAAAGAGATTTGGGGGAAAAAAGTGAGGAACATTAGGCAGTCAGGGTTGCTTGTTACCTTCTGACCCCCTCGATACTGTTGCTTCGAAGGCCTTGAGTGACAGTTAGTGAAATATCTTAAACACCTTTTCTTATGTCATCTGCAAATGTCTTCTTACAGCGCCAAAACCGCAGTTAGATCTTACAAAGCTGGTTTCCTTATCATTTATTTCCATTTTTCCATCATCATGTGACTTAAGAGTATGGAAAATACTCTTTCCTCTTGTCTCTTAATTGTAACATATTTTCAGGAGAGTCATTATGAAAATGCCTTTTGAAGTGAGACTAAAAGATTGAAACATGCTTGCTTTTCCTCAGTTGGTGAGAAAAGTAGTTTTCTGCTTTGTTATTTAAAGTATTCCTGCTAGTTTTGTTTTTCAGATGTTAGAATGGACAGCAAATTTGATAGTTAAAAATTATGGGCTTTTTCCAGCAAAAAGTACTTGCAGTCTAGAGGAAAAGTTTGCAAGGAGTTCACATCTGTCATGTCTTTGGGGGGTCCCTGGGACACCTCTATCTCCTGTTGCAGAGAAAACCTAAGAAAAACTGACTGTAGATGCAACAGCTCTATATTCATAAAGAATATGTCTTAGAGATCTGTCACTCATTGCAATTCCAATGTTACCTTTGTGTTGTACCAATGCAGGCTTCACTCAGTTATGTTTTACTGAAAACTATTTGCATCAGCAATGAGAAAAGGAATAGTAAGTGCTAGGTGTGTGCTGAATTTTCTTTTGATTTTAGTCTGAATTTCGTATGTCCGATTACCACAAACTGGCACACTTTCATGTCAGTGAGGATCTGACAGAAGAGAAGTGGGCATGGATACTAGGAGAAAAATAGTGAAGAATTATGAATGTTGTGTTAATACCTTCTGTCTCAGTTTTTAAATATTGGATGTGGCTTACAACAGAAAATAAACAATAAAAGCTTTACTGGCACTCCGTCTTACATTCATGCAGTTTTTGTGTTCAGCAAGATCAGCAGAGAAACAAGCAGTAGTGATAATATATGAGTGACTGGTATTAGTGTCAGTAAAGAAGACAGAGAAGAATGAAGATACAGAAGAGGAGCAGCGAGAGCCAGAGATGGTTAGAAACTTAAGTAGGTTTGTCTGGATCACAGATATATAACATCAGGACATCTGTTTAGATGTTTCTGCCTTTTACAAGAGAGAAACGTATTTCTCAAGGTGTAACTAACTTCCATTATCACTCCTCATTTCCTGTACTACCCTAGCTCACCTACCTGCTCTTGTTGCTAATGCATTTTATTTCCTAGCTTGCTTCTTTGCATTCAGGTGTTATCACAGGTTCCTGCCAGGACCAGCACCTCGTTGTGCAAGGCCGTGCACATGAACACAAGCAAAGACAAACACGGAGATGTAGATAAACAATGGTAGTTTCTCACACTTCTTGTTCTTCTCTAATTTGGATTCATACTCTCCATTTTGTAGAAGCTTACCAGTTTTGCAGACTGTCATGATGTGTCCATATTGCAATTGCAAAAGGTTCCCAGAAGCATGCAAAAATTTCCTACTGTACAGGGCACAGCAAATTCACTATCCATAAACTCTAAGGCAGTGAGAGCAGAAAAAATCTGCTAAATACAAACTGCCTGCTTACCTGGATAGGACACCAAATACTACAGCTTTTCATGTTTTGTTCCATGTAGGTTCAAACGGCCAAATGAACCCTGCTCTATACCAAAAAGCAATGAGCATAATTTCATAGCTGACTATACATCTCCTAAGTTCCTTCAAAGTATTTACTGCTCTCAGGATACTGGTAGAAGAAAAAGCTCTTTGATTTTTTGATTCAGAATATTTTGTGCCTTCTCACATTAGTCTGACAATGAAAACTAATTATTTACACTAGTCAAAGTACAGTCTATGGTGCACAAAGTGTAATCCTAAATTAGGTGATGAACAGAAATTAAAGAGAATGTCAAGATTTCAGCTACACAAACTTAATTCTGTTCTTATATTTTCGAATCCTGAGAAAGACTACATGCTGTAAGGAGTTGGAGGAGGCAGAGACTTTGGAATGAACACAGCAGTGTATGTAGTTTATCCAGCAAAGTGATTGCAGCACCACCACTTCAAAGTTCACTAATTAGTTTTCACTCTGAGGACATCAATGTGGAATATATCCTTGTTAGGGTATTCATCTGATAATCAAACCTTGAAAACATTTAGAAGAAAGGAAAGCCAAGATTTTAACTTATTAGGAATTTACTATTTCCTAGTGGCTGGGATTTTTATTTGTTTTCCTTGAAGGATATTCTGAAAGATTGTTCTCTGATGTATTTGGTTGGAAAGAACTGAGAGTCCAAATTATTTACAGTTGTCCTAAAAAGCCACCACCTGCAGAGCAGGGCTATGTTCCTTATTGCTTAGCATTGGCAGCCAAACCCTCGTATATCGTGTTCACCTTGCAATAACCATTCACACAATAACAAAGAGTATGTTCTCTCCTAAAAAACAGCTATGGCAAAATGTTCTTGTTCCAAAGCAATTACATCAGGGAACTGACTGCAACATGTCTATGGATTTCAGCTGCTGCACATTCACACGTATAACTCTCACCTCAGTCTGTATCCTTTATAAAGTATTGATATTTGAAAATAAATCTTCAGACAAGCGTCAGGGCCACGGATGCTCTAGGAGATGGGTTAGGCTATGAAAGAGCAGCAGCAGGGAGGCAACTGGGAGAGAAAGAGAAATCAGACAGAGGGACTACAGAGGCTCTGCAGTAAGTTTCCCCTAGCACCTATTTAACAAAACGTGCTGCGGAAATAGGGACTCTTTTTCATAAAGAACTTGTGAGCATATGTATGAAAACACATTTCCCCTACCCTCTCCTGCTCCTAATAGAGAGCATGAGCCAAAGCTCACATGCAGTCCCAGACTCCTACAAGTCCACAGGATTTTAGCTCTATTCCTTACCCCTCCGCTATAGATCTGGAGAGCTTTTCTAAAACTAGAAAAAAGGTACTCCTGACAGATTAAATGTTGTGTTACTCGTAGCCAACAAATGACAATAAATGCTTGGGTACAACATGTGGGAGCTATTCTTTTGATGTTTCAGGTCTAAAAGGGAGTACACAGAAAAACTTCAAAGATAAACAACCCCCAAATGATGTGTTGACTGACCTGCTCTTTACTGGGCTGATCCCTGTGACATGCAATTTTGCAGAAAGAAAAAAACAGAAACATGACCATGACAAAACAGAAGCTATGTTTTTCAAACTCATTTGGACCTCAGAGTTTTAATTTCGCTTCTAGCTATGGGCAGAGGGCATGGACATCCAGTGAGCACTTATTTACCTAACTAACTAACTAACTAAAAAGGAGAGAGAAAGAGAACTAACCTCCAGAGACTAAATGCATCTCAAACCAGTTCTTTTTCTACCTGCTGCTTCAGCACTCAGCTACAAATGCAATGAGCCAGCAGCCCATAGCAGCTGCTCAGCAGAGTGAGAAATGAAGAATTAGAGTCATATTATCTCTAAGCTTCTTGTTTATTTGGACTCTTTGTGTCATATGTATAATCATGTGAAATAGCACAAGTATAAATATATCTTCTTCCCATTCTCCCCATGTGTTAGAGAAATCAGAAAGGCAGGCATGCAGCTACAATGATCAGAAAATTAAGAAAAAAAAACCATGAAACTTAATATTGTGCTCAGTTACAGCTACAACTCATTTGACCCTTCCTTTCTGATGCAAAACATGATTCTAGCAAATGTTGTGTTCAGTATTAATGCCTGTTTAGAAAAACAATGACTTTATTTCCAAAAACTCAGTATTTTATAAACACAGATCAAACGATGGGAAATAGTTTCATTTTTCAGATCACTTAGGTGATCTCAGTACTCAGTACAAGCTCAGACTGAGCTTGCCAGTATGGACAGAGTCCCTGGCTCCATTGGTAAGTGGATAAGGAGCAGCCCACAAAACAGTGTGAATAGGATGCACCTTTAGGAGCTTCAGGAGATTTAAATATAGTGTGAAACAGAATGAAACACGGTAGTGATGAACAGAGAGCAAGAATCAGCAAAGAATAAGATCCCTTTCTCGTTTTGGGGAAATCTACTGAAACACAAATATACAGTTGTTATTATTATTACAACAGTTATGATTGCTGCTAGCATTTCCATCTTAAAATGCTGAAAACTGCCTCCTGGTTTATCTTTGTGTTGTTGGCTCTGAGCCTCTGGCGAATTTCAGTCCTGGCACACTGAACAGTTTTGCAGAATGAGCAGATCTTTACACAGCCCTCAAGGTCATGGACCGACTTAATAACCTGCTTTTCATGTTGTGCTTCCCTGATAAGCTACCCCGTGCCTTTAAGACATCTTTCTATCTGTATATGCTTTGCAGGCTTCCCCCTTCATTTTGTTTTTCAAACATTGTATTTAAACACTCTGAGCAGGTCCTGCATGGTGCCAGGTGCTGCAGCATGCTCAGGTAGTGAATAGTGAGACAAGGTGCTGAACGCTTACGTCTGGTTTCTGCCAAAAGCAATGTGATTGCAGGTTCTTTGGGCGTTTTGGCTCTGTGATGTGTATTTCACAAAAAGCAGCACAGACAGGAGCTTATTTCCTTTCCATTATTCATTTGCACTAGAGAAATGCTGCCTGAAGAAGATTTATTGGACAATTCAATTCCCCCCAGTGTACACAGCACACGAACAGTCTCTGCGTGACAGAGGAATATGCGAACAAAGAGATAGCATTAACCTCAGTTTTCTTTGTTTCTTCATACTAAAATAAAATATAATGAGCTAAGATGATTTGGTTTTCTAAACAATAGTTTCAGGGCATCCCAATAAGGCTATTTTTTCCCTTCTGCTTTTCTCATCCTTTTATTTTTGTTTCTGTAATAAACAGACTGGCATGAAGTCATTATTAGTTGCATCACTGTAGCATCCCCAGGTCTCAGCAGAGACTCAGATGTCCTCAGACTGGACACCGAGGAAGCCAAAGTGATTTCTGTCTGGAGGAAAAAATGTGTATTTCTGTGACAATTTCATCGATGAAGAACAAAAAGCTAGTATGTAATTAGCCTGCTCATGGCCATGCAGAGTAACCTGTGATAGGAGCAGCTACAGGGATTAGGTTGGAAATGCGTCCCAGGAAGGCAAGCGTAAGTTGTCGTCACTCTGACAAGGCCATGGGACATTTCCTGAACCTCAGAATTCAGTGACAACCCTCAGGAGAAAAGTTTGCGAACCACTTTACCAATGTAGATTATCAAGATGTTTGTCACCACCTCTTGCCGTCTCTTTGTCCATTGACAAGAAGTATGCTTTCTTCAAAGACCTCAGCCCACTTTGGGATACATCCCTTGGGCTTATAGTCCGAGGAGATGAAGAACAGGTGTAAAACAAAGCAGAGTGTGGTGTTTCATAGAAAACTCTCTGGCAAACTAGCAAGGAGACTTTAGAGTATGGTGAACAGTAGCTGTTCCAGTGCATGGCAAATTACCCATTTTCTCTTTAACAGCACACTGAGAATGTCTCTAGGTGCAAACAACAGTGTTACTGTCCCACTGGGACATGGATTTGCTATATTATTTGCAGTTCAGACTAACAGCTGTAAATCATGTTGCCTGAAGATACAGTACCATAGCTGTGATTTTCTAAATAATTCTGAAACTTCTGCAAATCTCTCAAACCACAGAGGCCTCATTTCCTGCAATTACCTGCATCCATCGATAATTTCTTTGCAAGATATTCACATTCAGCAGATCTGAAATCCAGGCCACTTTTAATTAGAAGTCAGTTCAGCAGCCTAAGTTAAGGCATTCATTTCAATTTCCTATCACAAAAAGGACAAACTTCTCCATTTATGTGACCTGATTGACAGTCACAGGAAGCCTGTCATGATAAAATCATTTTCTTCTTTATTGTGTTGTAAAACTTCTTTTCTGATTAGTGTTTCAGTACAAAGGACAAGCTCAGCTGCAAAGCATTCCTTTTTCTACATCAAAGTACATGTGTTTAGAGAAATTATCATTTGTCACAGTTCTTGATTAAAAAAAATGATTTTCCCTGATTAATTTGAGCATGAGAATCCTCATATCTCAGGAAGAAATTCCAGATGATACATATTTTGCATGTGTATGGCTAATAAATATATGAATAAATACACAAAATATGATTTAGAAAATATTGTTAACAAATGAATAGGAGCTGGTACTTAATATGATCTGTCCTAGTTGCATGCATGTAAGATTTTTTATCCGTCTCTAGTCCTCAAAGCTCTCTGTGGACAGCAATGCCTTCATAAGCAACATTTCCAACAACATTATCTACCCAATACATGACCTCAGTTTTCTCTTATTGTGAAGTACTTGTGTAAAGAAATACCATACAGAAAGGGCTCAGTTTTGCCTGTTTAGGCTTCTAGGAAGTAACACACAATATGTCCTTTACATTGATAATAAAGTGCCGCAACTCTGCTCTCCAATGTGCACATGAAATTGCAGATACAGCTGGGTTAACGATGATCTGGCTTTAGCCTCTGTCATGCTGAATAGCTTACATTTTCAAATCCAGTCCAGCTCTCCTTATTCAGTAAATAGTATTTTTAAAGACTGACACTTGAGTCACACAACACTCTAGAAGAGACATCTAACTCATCAGAAAGACAAAGTGAGTTCAAAGATCCCAGAAGGCTTTGGATCTGATCCACAGGTGATCTTGGCCTCTTATTTTAACCTTGAACTCTGAAGCTTTTCACACATTTGCTGAAATTTTTTGAACTGTTTATTATCTGAGTCAGATGTATTTATCCATTCATACATGCAAATTCCCCAAATATCAAGTCACAGGAGAGGAAGAAGAGATTTTAATAGCTGTAACTACGTGACATCTTTTGCTGATGAGATGGTTGGGCTAAAGGGATGAAGAGCATTCATAGAAAGAAGAAAGACTGAATGTAAAATCCATCATTTACAACATGAAGCTTTTGTTAAGAAAAACGCTTTAGAAAGCTGAGCTCTGGAAGCAATGCTGAGGCTTCCACCAGAATAAGTTGGACTACTCTGTGGCATTTCTCGTCAGATTAATATAACTGAGTGGCAGGTTCTTGGAGAGGAAAGCATCACCCACAATAAAGGAAAAATAAGTTAGGAACCACTTAAGCAAATTCAAGATGCACAAGCCCACGGGGCTATCCAAGAATACTGGAAGAGTTGGCCAATGTCAGTATGAGAGTGCTACTCTACTATCTTTGAGAAGTCATGATAATCAGGGGCGGGTCCTGATGACTAAGAAGAGGCAAATGTCACACCTATCTTCAAGAAGGACAAGAAGAAGGATCGAGGATCTACCGGCCAGACAGCATAACCTTAAGGCCTGAGAAGGAAGAATAAGAAGGTAATTGGGAATACCCAGCAGGGATTTACCAAAGACAAATCATGTCTGACCATTCTGATCGTTTTCTTGCCTTTGGGCATGAGGGAAGACCAGTGGATGTCCTATACTTCAACCTTAGGAAGACCTGTGACACTGTCTCCCATAGTATCTTCATAGCCAAATTGGTGACATATGGACTGAAAACATATTAACTCTGTGGAAAATTGGGATGACTTGCAGGTTCAATGGATGGTGATCAGCCATAAGAAATGTATCTGGCAGCCAGTGACTAGTGGCATCTCTCAGGGACAGATACTGGGGAAGCATCACTTTATCAGTGATGTGGATGATGGGATGGAGTGCACTCTCAACAAATTGGTGCATGATTCCAAACTGAATGAAGCGATTGATACACCACAAGTTGCTACTCAGAGGGACCCTAGCATGATGGAGAAATGGGGCAGCAGGGACCTCATGAAGCCCATAAAAGGCAAATGTCAAGCTCTGTGCCTGGGCTGGAATAACTCCTGCAGTGGTGCAGCAGGTCTGGCTAGCCAGAAAGCAGTTTTACAGGCAAGAACTGGGGTGCTGGTGGACAAGTTGAGCATGAGGCAGCCATGTGCACATTCAGCAGAGAAGGCCAGCTGCAAACTAGGGTGTCTTAGCAAGATCATAGTCAGCAGGTCCAGGGATGTGATTCTTTCTCTCTCTCCCACACCAGTGAGACCGCACCTGGAGCACTGGCACCAGTTTTGGGCTCCTCAGTATGAGAAAGACATTGCCACACTAGAGTAAGTCCAGTGAAGGGCTGCAAAGATAGGCAGGGGGCTAGGGTATCTGAAAGATAGGAGAAATGAGGAAGCCGGGTTTGATCACCCTTTGTAAGAGACAGTTACAAGAGGACCTTATTGCTCTCTTCAACTATCTAACTGGAGAATTTACAGAAGATGGAGCTAGACTCTTCTCAGAGGTGCACAGAGGTGGGTCAAGAGGCTAAAGTTGCAACAAGGGACATTCTAATTCTATACTGGGAGAAAATCACTATGAGAGTCGTCAAGCACTGGAACAGGTGCCCAGAGAGGCTTTGGAGACATCCTTGGAGATATTCAGACTTTGCCATGTCCACGTGGCTCTGAGCAAACTGACCTACCTGGAGATTTGACTCAGCTTTGAGTAGGAAGTTGGACCAGGTGATCTCCAGAGATCTCTCTCAGGACTATTCCGTGATTTTTTTTACCGTACTTCATCAGGTATCCTTCAGGCATCTAGACATACAGCACCCAGACACACAGTTACACATCTTTCTCAGGTTATGTGCACAGTAATCAGTACTTTACAAATCCTTACATTTACCATGAACTCATTTATCTATATATGCAAATATATATATACATATATATGCAAATATATGTACATATATACACATAAATAATGACATTTTCCACAGCAATTAGTTTTTTAAATCAATCATCTCACATATGATTGAGATACTTCGATGAACAGGCGTCCTTTTGTCACTTATCATTCTGTGCTGAAATTTCTCTGATTGCATAGACAGATTGGGGCAGGGGGGAAGGAGCTAATTACTGACAAGTATTTATTACCTGATCATAATATCCAAAATTATTGCCATATTTTCAAGCATAAAATGTGTCAACACTGTTCTGACAGTCTCATAAATATAAATCACTATTTCTTGACCATGTCAGCCACTAGTACCGCAGCAGGATGTATTCCGATTACTAACCAATACAGGGAAGAATGATTATATGTTTTTCGCTTATTCTCTCCCTATTCTTTACTCCTAGTGGGCGAATGGTTATGATTCACAGTAAGCCATGGTAAAGAATCATTTCTTAGTTAACAGATCATTGCTGTTAGCTTGTGAGTACGGATAAAATTCTCTCCAAAGACAAGAAGTTGGTGCAGTCTCTGCCTCCCCAGTTTCGCCCTGTGATCTTTTTACTAATAGCTACACTTAAACTTTTTCAATCAGTAAAAACATTTGCAGAAATCTGTAACTTATTCCCCTCTCATTCCAGTTTTTCTGTCAATTGCCTAACAAACTTCTACTTCATGCATATTAGAAAACAAAATCTGTCCTCTGAAGTAGTACCTTCTTTTTGCCTGCACTGCAATATCAAGTTTAAAATCTGATATGCTCCGTACATGGAGAGCTGACTCCACGTATCACAGTCAGTTAATCAGCGACCAGGACCAGTGTGGGTGATCACCTGAACACATCCAGGCAAAATTAATGAAGTATTTCAATTTTGCTATTGAATACTCACAGGAAGGTCTTTATAACTTGCCTGCTGTCTAGATCAATTTTAGCTCTATAGCCATTTCCTCAGAGTAAAGACAACATGACCATAGATCCTTAGGCTATAAATCCTTGTCACTGGAGATCTAGCTATAGTTTTGCAGGAACCATCTAGGTTCAGTTTAACCTGGACTACATGATCTCTTAAGATTTTTCTATTCTTTACCTCCATCAATCTATAAAAAGATCAAACCTGTTTATAGAAAGGGTTTCATCCATGCTGGTGGATGACTCAGCTGGCTGTGGCCCAAATGCAAAGAGAAAAATGGGGTTTGTGTCCAGTTAATCATCTGCACTTGTTTCCGGCTTTCTCCATCTTCACTGTTCAGTTCTTTGGTCCTTCTGCCCAGTGTCCCCCACCAGTGCAGGCAGCCTTTTCTGTACATGTGATCTTTGCTCTATTGTTCAAAATAAGGGAAAACCATACAAAACTTGCATAACGCCAGAATTGCATGCAGATGATTCTGTCTTTATTTTATAAGCTGCTAAAAGGCATAGTATTAGGAATTCAGAATCACAGTACCAATGAGTAATATATGTTGAGAGGTACCTCTGGAGATTTTCTTTTTTCTCATGAAACATCATTTGTATCTGCTGTTTTTTATATTATTTCTCAGAAACATTTGTTATTGGTCTCAGATAGTAATAAAATGTAGCAGCTTTATCGCTACTAAAAACAAGGTCTCCAGTGCTAATTGGTACATCTTTCTTATGTTCTTAGAGTTAAACCAAATTTGGAATCAGAAGGGGATTTTCCCTCAGGTTGGACTGGCAGGAATCACCAGGGGCATTTCTGGGCTCCCATTTCTGATGTCCAGCTGGCAGCCTCACCTAAGAAATTCCCTTCATTTAGAGGTCATGGAAGTTGGTGCTTTTCCTTTCCTTCCCCTGGGTGACTGCCCACCTGTGCTCTGAGGGTCACACAGCCTCATGGTGACAGTGGATCCTCCCTGGGCCTTTCAACACAAACTCATGACTACATGGTTGCCTGTGATTACGGGTGTTGGACTCAGGCCATTCCTTCTATTTCTGAAGCAGCCTAAATGCAGAAGAAATATCAAAAAGGAAGAGCTCTGTTAACATTGCATCTATGTAGTATGAAGTAGCACATTCAGGAGAACTCACCTGTTAAGTAAAAAGCCACCAGCCTCATTGAAATCCTAATCAAACCAGATCTCTAGTACCAGGATGTGCCCTCACATGAGATATTTCCCATGATCTGCCTTAATCATCCTGAGCTGAAGAGGGAAATTAAAGTTATGGAAGCCAGGAACAGCCCCATCCTTGTAGGCTTGCTTCCAACAGCTGGCTCCTCAGGCTGTTTGCCACGGCTGTCCCTATAAACCCCAAGAATGGCTGTAGCTTGTCAGAGTGAAGATTTATCCCAAAATCCTGTCCCTGGGAGTAATCAAGAAGGGTATGTGAGGAGCAGGGCAACAGAGTGGGTTCTCCACACCACTGGTGCTTTCTAGAAAAATGTCTTTACAACCAAACAGCTCTCCTACCACAGCCTGTAACAGCCAGGTTGTTATTCTCCTCAACCCCATCTGCAGTCTCGTTAGCTCTGAGCTTTGCCTGTCATCCCAGGGAGCTCTGAGGGGAGGACATTGGTGTTTGCACCCTACTTGAGGCAGAAATGTGAAATTCTCAGGTTAGAAATGACAGAAATGCAGCCCTGCAAAGTGCAAATGGCCAGCCTGGCAATGTCCATGTTGGCTGGGCTGGCCCAGATCATTCTGCCAGCCTGGCCCAGCAAGTGGCCTTTGATCTTCTGAGGGGAAGATTTTAAATCAATGGAAATTCGCAGTAATTAAATTTTATTTCAACCTGGCTGCGTTTCTAAGACAATCAGCCAGTAACACCACATGCCTTTTCAATATTCCAGTGGGCAGGCCCCGACAAACACTTGTGGAACAATCCAGAGCCCAAAGAGGTTCAGCAGCAGAAAGCAAATATTCAGCGTGCAGCAGCTCCTCCACATATACTCCAGTATATACAACATATGGTTCTGTGTGCCTCTAGTAACCAGGGATGCCTTGTCCTTTTGGATACCATATACTTCAAGAGCAGGACAGGACCAGGGATCTAACCACAAGAGGAGGGCCAGGGAGACAAAGTGAAATAAGAGAAGGCAACTGCTGTCAAACCAAGGCCAAAACCAAACCAAGCTCAGGAGTAAGAGGGGAAGATGCTGGGGATGCAATCAGAGCAGGTGAGCAGGCAGCGGACCAGGCGGCAGGGAAGGCTGGCAACTCCTTGTGATGGGCAGTTTGGTGGCTGACCTTGACTTCAGCAGCTGGTACACATGTGCTAGGCAAAGCTGCCTCCAGAACAGAGAACAGACCTGCAAATAATTGGAGTGATTCACACCTAATTCATAACACCCCCAAAATGAGTGGTCTCAGTTACATGGCAACGGAGATATTAATTCTTTTGGACTCCTTGTTACTATTTTTTGAAAGCCAAAACTGCTTTTTCTTCCTCAAAACTATCTCAGCAGACTGCAAGACTGAGAATACTTACTGGGTTGTGGGCATTTTCTGTGGCTTGTTTTGTGGATCAGTCTGAGTCTTTTTCCCTCTGCTTTCTCTCATTCTCTTTGTATATCTAGGTTCTGGGCCCTGTCTGCCAGAGATTCTTCCAGATATTGTGACTGTGCAGGTGAAGCCCAATAGATTACATTATTAAAAGAAAAATTCTCCTCCTTTCTCTTCTTATGACCACTGTAAGGATAAATATTATAGGACATAAGTTTCTATATCCATACTTCAACCCAGTGAGGAAAACCTTTGTCTAGTTCTCAGCCTGCCACTGATGATAAGAGTAACTTTGGCCAGGTCACACTCAGTACTGCTCATATAGAGTAGAGAAAATGAATGAAGAACATAAGAACAATGAAGATAAGAACATATTAAGTAGAAACATTTGCTGATTCCATGTTTCTGGGAGGTATTACAGGAGCTGGGGGACAAATGACCCCTCATAAGAAATTACTGGTGGTTAATTCACTGGAGGTAACTTGTTGCTGTGTATAACTGTTCCCACTCCTGTAGCAGCCTGCACGGAGGCAGGGCTATGAGCCCAGGACACTTGCACACTCCTGTTTTATAGGTGTGGGAACTCAGGCAGGCTGGACAGCCTGAGCATGAAGAGCAGATCTGATGTGGGGAACACGGGTCTGGTGAGGTGAGACTGTGCCCGACTTCATAGAATCATAGAATCAGTAAGGTTGGACCTCTGGGGATCACCTAGTCCAACCTCCCTGCTCAGCAGGGTCTCCTAGAGCATGTTAGACAGGGTTGCATCATGTGTTCACAGAATCACAGAATGGCTGAGATTGGAAGGGACCTCTGGAGATCATCTAGTCCAGCCTCCCTGTTCAAGTAGGGTCACCTAAGGTAGGTTGCACAGGGTTGGATCCAGACAGGTTTTGAATATCTCCAGAGAAGGAGATTCTTCAACCTCTCTGGGCAACGTTCCAGTGCTCTGTCACTGTGTTACTGAGGCTGGAGTCCCAGGGCAAGGCATGAGGGAAATGGAGCTGTGTTCCTAGTCTGAGATGCCTGAGAGTGTGGAAGGCAGATAAAATCATAGCAAGGGGTCCTGTTTAGGGGATATAGAAGGAGAGTGGAGAGATGTCTTCGTTTGAGATGCTAGACAGTATAGTAAAATGTCAGGGAAGATACGAATTGCCAGAGCACATGGAGGGATTTTCACGCAGAAGCTTCCTCCTCTGCCTGCTATGGAGTTAGTTTATTATTAATATTCAGAGCCTTTCTGTTTAATCAAATAATAGCTGGAGGCACACTGCCTCTTGAGCATGCATGCAGAGCAGCATCCTTGCACAGAGTAAGAAGGCAGGGTTGCTGCAGAGGGCTGTGCCACAGCAAGCAGGGATGCTTTAAGGACTAGAGCAGTCTGCTCTTTCTGAAAAAGGTGTTTAGAATAATTAGAATTGATGTCAGTACATTAGCTGCTCTTACTCCTAAAATAATTAAAATTGAGGAATTTATGGAAAATTTCTAGGGGAATTGCCAGCATTAAGAAGAAATTATTAAAAGAAAATGCTGTTAAAGCACTTACAAGTGCACTGCATCAAGAAAATACACTTTTGTTGAGGAACTGGACTTTCAGAAAACAATTTCTGCATTAAAAATGAATAAAATTGGAATGACCAAGTAATATCTTGCAGTGATAAGTTCTGACGCATTGATCTCAATGTAGCTGTCATGCCAAATGAGCAAATCCACGTGGCCCCAGGAACCTCCCTGTGTTTTGTGCCACCACCCTTTTCCATCTTGACGTAATAGCCAGGTGGCTCCAACAGGTCATAAACAGACCTGGGCTGGATTTCTCAGCTGAAGGAATTTTACTTTCTTTCTAGATTAGCTTCAGATTATATTGGATAAAAAAATTCTGATTCATTTTACAAAATTAGGTATGTGATCAAGGCAACAAGCAAGTCTCAGAGAGAAATAGGGATTTTTGGTCAGTGGAGGTCACATTTTTGCAGCAGCAATAGACCTGACAAGACTGGTACACACTTGGAAGCTTGCCCCAGCACTCCTACAGTCTGCACCCTGCTCTGCTGAGGGAAGCCTAGACACTGAGCCCTTCTCAACTAGGGCTCCTCATGTCTCCTCAAACATTTTGTGAGATAAAGCACAGACAGATTGCACCTGCACTGTGGTGGGCTCCAGATCAGGTAGCAGTTTGGGGAAAGCCCATCTCCCCTCTGGATTATAAACCTACATTTTCCCGCCACGGAAACCAAGGTGTTATTCACGGACAGTCAGCTCATTCTGGCTGTGTCTGCACGTCTGAGAATGTGCTCGGTTGCTCGCTGGCACAGA
Organism: Rhea pennata; assembly: GCF_028389875.1. Classification (NCBI taxonomy): domain Eukaryota; kingdom Metazoa; phylum Chordata; class Aves; order Rheiformes; family Rheidae; genus Rhea; species Rhea pennata. The sequence continues at coordinate 28,403,868 of NC_084664.1, forward strand.
GATCAGCTGCGCAGAATGGACCATGCCCATGCTGTTAAATCTGTCACTTCTGAAACAAGCTGCAGCATGCAAACTGCCTGTGGAGAGTGGTGGAGGCCTGTGCTAGCTCCTAAACAGCACAGACTTTGACTGGAAGCATGGGCTATGGACCTCTAACAGTGCAGTGCTGGAGGTGACCAGGCCCTAGGAATGTCATTGGCACAGACACTGCCCAAGTGTCAAGGTCTTGCTCCAGCATGAAGTTAGGAGGTCGCAGGGGACACACGGAGGTCTAGGTGTCCAGAAGTGCTCTTAGGACAGGTAGCGTTTACCCCGAGGGAGCATGGAAGGGTTCAGACTGCCACTTCGAGCCCTGTGTGACTGCCACCCTGGGCACTGGGCTGTGATTATTGTCATAAGCAAGTGGTAAAATAGCTTCAATCCTTCTCCTGCTCAGGGGGAAGTTTGCTGAAACAGTAATGTTTGAAATAACACATCAAGGGCTCTACAGAAGTATATTTCCCAGTGGAGTAATTCAATGGTGGTTGAGCACCTGGGGACTCTGTTTTGCTTTTAATAAACAAATAGAAAAAGCATTGATTATCATGTTGTCCTGAAATCAGGGTGAAGTTGAGTGACAGAGAGGAGATTCACCAAGTGTGCTGAGCTCTAGCACACCATAAACATTTAAAATGAGCTTTTCCCCAGCATGTCAGCCAGCCCCAGCTGACTCATACCCAGAAAGCTTCTTACTACCATGAGCAGTGACCCAGAAGGGAGCATTGTGTGACTTTGGTGTTCCCACTGTTTTATCTCAATCACAATCAGGAGTAGGTAGGCATGAGAAGACAGTATCTGTAATTCAGATATGTAACTGTTGATTCAAAATAGGCTTTCAAGGAAGTTGGAAGTCGTTGTCAAATATTATAAGAGTTTCCGAGAGATGGCAACATGCTTGCTGGATGTGGAGTTAGCCGCTCCTCTCATTCTGTGCATTACTTTTGACGAGCATCAGACAACAGAAGCAGCTGTTAAAAATTTTGTTATCTGGCCTCTGCTCTGACACTGAAGGCTGCTCCCTGGCTCGCAGAGGGGGCTGCTATTGCTGTTAATACTGTTGCAGTCTCCGCTTGCTCTCAGGCTCGATGAGATGAAGAGCAGGGATGGTTCCCAACAGGTATCACTACTCACTGTGGAGCGGCAGTATTTTCCAAATGACCTTAAACTCAGAGGTTATGAGAGAGGGTTATCTGCACGTGTCCACTGCTGCAGGCAGGATGAAGCAGAAGAGTCCACTGCTCTCCCACTCCTACGGCGATGTCAAGGGGATCATAGCACAGAGATGAACTGGGGCAAAAAGGGGTGAATATCTCCGTGGTGACCAAGGACTAGCTAAATGCAAAGTTTAAATAATGTTATTAATCATTCTGCATCCTCTTCTTCCCACATCACCCACTGCTAAGAGCCCCTTCTCACAGCTGCCATCTCCATTTTATGGTGCTCTATGAAAGTCAAGTTTTCACTGAAGTCTCTTACTAACTGGTGGTGATTATTTTAGTAAGAGATGTTTTATTCTGGGGATCCGTAAAAGCCCAGGTCCTGTTGCTGAAGTACAGCTGATAGGCTGTCTAACAGCATTTGAACCAGCTGCTGCTGAAGCATCCGGGCCCGGTGAGTGACCCTGGATGAAAGGCAATGCAGGAATGCTTGATGCCTAAAATAGCAAGTTCTTCTTGATAAAAATATATATTTGTGCATAAAGAAAGGTATGAACATTGACATTTTTCATGCATAAACACATCTGACTGCTCAGAAAGGAAGAAATATCAGAACCTAGGAACACAAATACATTGTTCAAAGTATTAAACATATAGTAGAAACATAGAAAAGCTGCAAGGCAATACGTCTATATGAGGAGAATGATAACTACGTAGGAAAATATAAAAGGTGCAAAAGTCTACAGAAGGTTAGACAAAGCCCAGTAAAAAATAGTATAAGACTCCTGGCAGAGAATCCAAATACTAAAGAAAAGGTGAAAAAATCTTTTCTTCTGCTTTGTTTAACTTTCAGTCTGAAACTCAAGGATTTGCAGAGATACATCCATAATTCACAACTCATGAAGACCGATTAGGAAAGTCTTTGCTCCTTGAACCGGAAATATGATAACACTAGTATGGACTTACATATGAGCTTGCCAGAACTGCTTCCTGATTTCCAGCTTGTTTTGCATGAACACAGTTTTTCCAAACTCTCTAAAGAGTATCGAGTGTTTTGAGAGATGCTGCTTTGCATTTTGTGTACCATTCAAGGCAGTTATTTAAATGAATACATTAAAGCAGCAATACAGAATGGCTTCTCAGAAAAAGCCCTTGAACATTTATTTCACATTCTCCTGTGATATTGCTAGATTTATTGTATTTTCCAATATCCAGAAGAATTATTTTTACTATGTTTGCACAAGACAGAGCTTCAGTGTTAGCTGCTCTAGTATTGGGCTCCCTGAATGATCAACGGAAGAAAAACAGTAAATTATCCCATCCAAAGCACTTTTCAGAACTGCTTTCTCAAAATACGTGTCTCGCTTCCCTGGATATAGAGCGAGTAGGTCAGCAAAGAGATCTGCCTTTTGTGTGGCTACAGTCAGTGTGACAGCTCCCAGACCACAGAAGCAGCTCCATTAGGGCCCATTGCCTCTGGTTCTCCCAATTTGTCTGTGTTCAGTGTCAACCTGCCCTGTGCTCAGGGTAGATCCTCATAGTCCACAAGGGATAATTGCCACAGGCTCATTTGCAGGGCTCTTGCTACCGTGCCTATGTGGATTTAGGTGCCAACTTAGGTAATACAAGCTCAGAGGACCAGTGATTCAGGCTGCCTGCTACGCAGAGCTGCCACACTATAGCTGTGGTATGATACACTTATCTGCTAAACAACAACAAGAGCTTATCTTCTTCCAAGCTATATTTTCTAATTAATCCACTGCCTCGCAGCATTAGATTCGAGAGTCTCATCACATCTGTCGGAGGATAGTCTCACTGCTTACCTTGCTAGGATCATCAAACAACATGTTTCTCAGTTTCTGTTCGATGTACAGGATAGCTCATGGCATATGGGGTTTTACCCCTATTATTCTGACGGCATTCTCAGTATTACTGGCTGCCAGATTAGATAGGGTCCAATTAAACTTTTCTAGGTTCATTCCTGACCAGCCACTCACCAGCCAGTTATGAAAGGTCACAGCCTGCCTTTGGCCAGCAGTCAGAGATAACTTTCTATATTACTTGTATCAAACTGCTGCCTCCCAGGATGCCACGAGAAACAAGCAGAGGAATTAGACTTTCTAGGAGATTGCTGTTTTACTTCATGCTCACAGCTCCTACAGCTTGTGAGCAGGCTACCACATTGAGAGCTTGTCACCAATGCAGGAAGAGCTGCAAAATCCACCTCTCATATCCACTTTACGTATCCATTTTCTAGACAGTTCCTACTTCTTATTTTACTAATATGTAAAAGTGTCTCATTCCTATAAGTTACTTGGAGCAATATGCATGCAAAACTTACCTCAGCACTTCCTGCTTTGTTTCTGTGACTCTGTCATTATTATGAATTATATTTGCATGATTATATGATATATTATAAACCTCACAGGTGGCCTACCACAATAGTTATTTCTGTCATACTCTGTCTGTACATTTTAAGGAAGCAAGTCACCATCTCTTATGCTCTGTGTCCCAGCTAACTAGAGCAGGTAAAAGGGCTCTGCCCATAATTCAGCTGCTTAACTCAAATTGAAAAGCTCTTGACAAAGTAGGTCTTTCAGGATTCTACTTTCTTGTGTTTACATTTCAGAGTTAAACACTGCTGCATAATACCAGTGGTAAGTATCCATGGGATACAGAAAATTCAACATGATTATATGATAAAATCTTTATTTTGACCAATAACAAACTGGTTTGTAAAAGGATGGTGCCTTGAGGTGTTTTCTGCAGTAGCACATACAGATACATGAGACCAGCAGTTAGTTATGCCAATGTTAACATCGCCATTATCTGTGGGTGTAGAACGTGAACTAGAACATCCCAACTAGAGCAAGTGGGCTGCAGGACCCACGTCAGCAATGATATTTGGGAAAAGATTGTCCAGATTTCATCAATATCCAGAGGAAAGTATAGAGATGAAACCTTGCATGGGCTCTTCCAAGCCCCTTCGATTCCCATGTACCGAGAGCAGGACTGACTCTGCTGCAGTGTGGAAAACAGCTTCCTGTGATTAGGTAAGTGTTCATCATAAGTGATGCTGAGATCCTAGGATGCAAAGGATGGATTTATTGCTGCACAGTGACTCCCACAGCCATTTTCCTACTTAGGAAGGCAAAATTTCATTGAGCAGCTAAATCCAGATTTTGGCATTGACCAGATAGATCAAGCATAAATTGGGGCTCATTAGATCACAATGAAGGTTTGAGGAAAAGCTACACGGATGAATGGAATAACATTCTGTGTAACAATGTTCTCCCCCTTTATGCTTTCTCACAGCATATTTCCACCTTCAAGAAATCCCTAGAGGCAGATATATTCATCAGAATCCAAGAAAGACCATGCTGCTGCCTGGAGAAGCAATATATTCTGAATCTGCTCAAAGGCAAAAGCTTCGCTCCTGAAAGCCATGCAGGGAGCCCAGCCCCACACCTTTCCTCCCACAACAGAATGGCCTTGCTTCATGTAGGTGCTCTCCACACATCCCCGCTGGGAAAAGCCTGGCATTAGCTGTGAGTAAAGGCTCGGAGGGGACGTACTGCTCAGCCGCAGATAGTAAACAGCACCCCCACATCAAAACCAGTTAAACTAGCCAGAATCTTTCCAACGGCATATATTTTTTGTGTCCTTTGAAGACTATTTTATCATTGAAAATCAACTTCTTTTGTTAATATCTCTGTCAAAGGAATGCTTACTCTCAAAATATCTAATACGTTGTTGTGAATTTGTTTGACATCAACACGGCAAGCTAACCATAAATGCTATTTAGAAAAGAAAAACCAATATGGATCAGATTCTCTGCTGATATAAATCCATCTTACTCTTTCAATTCTATTACTTTACAGCATATTCTGTGTGATTTCCAAACTACTCTGTGAATACACTGATGTATTTAGAGATTTTATGGCCACCCTAATTTTACAAATTCTCCACTATGTGGTCCTGTATATTATCTTTGGTACATTTTCAGACAAGCTGGTGTCTTCTTTCTTGCTGCTCCTTATGCTTGAGAGGAGCTCCCTCTGAATATCTGCAGAGCTGGTACCTTCTTTTCAATTAAAGTATTCTTTGAATAGGAATTTTCCATGACAGTGACAAAAAAATATGATAACAGCAAGTTTTCCTATGCAGTGATACTAATGCCTTCCATGATGATCAGAATTGCTCATTGTTTCTTCATAGTATCTGCAGCCACCTGTTGCCTCATATCTTATGGTTTGGTCACAGTCTTTAACGAACTGTGATTGAAATTTTCTTCAGTTTTCATGTAGAGAAGGACATAAATTGCAGTTTCTAAATGCTATAGTAATATGAATAATGCTTATTATGAATAGCCTAATAAGACTTAATCTTGCTGCAGGTACTGTGCATAATATCCACTAACAAGAGTGAATCTACAAACACGATGCTTCCTTCAGCGAGAGAACAATAAGAAGCAGTTACTGACTTGGGAAAGTTTTTTGTCTTGTGTCTTACTATTGTTCAGTACAAACTGCTGCAACCACAAATAGCTACGCTTCTGTGCTGTCAACTTCATTCTAATGTGAGAACTCACTCTTCAGGTTTTCAGTGCCTGCTTCTTGGTTAAATGTATTCTTTTATATAATCACTTTCCCAACTACAAAGACATTTTGATTATTTTAAATATTGTTAAGACTGACAACTTATTTTGGAAGACTGTTTTCGGCAGACAGTCAATAGATAATGTAATTGCCTTATTTTTGTGACATTCTGTGTTTTTTCAGATCTTTTTTCAAATATATATACATTAAAATAGTTTATTTTAATTCCTTAATCTAGATAAGTCTTCAAACATTGTTTTTTATTTCTAACGAATATGCATTTATGCGACTCAACATTCTGTTGTGCCTAGGATCTTCAGGCTAAAAAAAAAAGAAAGAAAATAACACTGTAAAAAGCATAGAAACAGCCATTATGCTTTAATGGTGCACCACTGGTCGAATGCTATAGAGAAGAAAAGTAAAAATGAACACACTCAGTACTTTTTTTGCGTACAATTCATTTTAGCTGAGCAGATTCAAAACATCAGTCTTGGCAGAAACACCCAAGGTCAAAGGTTTCCCAATTTAAAGGCAGGCATTACGTGACTGAAAAATGTATTCCAGCTTTTGTCTATGTAATGCTACCGCTGCTGTCATTAAGCTAAATGACAACTAGGTAAACGAACATCACTTTTGGAGATTAATGCTGTCTTAGAGAGGATATCATTTTAGCTCTTAATTAAATAGTTTGCCATTTCTCACTAGCAAAAACCCTTAAGATCCTAATCAGAGGAACTTACATACAATAGTCTAATAAGCTTTCAGTATGTATGATACATATGGACTGGAAAAGGTACTTTGCTTCAACACTTCCAGTCAAATGGCTGTTCTTCATCTGAAAACAAACTTTTAAAAAGCAGAAGGAAAGAAATAGAAAGATTATTATGATTTTTCTCTCTCTACAACACAGAAGCTTTACAGCCATTCACACCCTTTGCTGGTATTCACTTGAACAGTTTTTATACCTGCTTCGATAAGAAGAGTCAGAGAGAGACTAGGTCATTTTTAGAAAAAACCTTGGTAAAGAACTGCTGTAGAAAGATTGGCAAATCCAAAAATGAAATATTTGAATTGCAGTTTCACATTAAAAGGCGCTAGTACCTTTAAATATATTAATTGTATCTGATTTAATTGTTAGTAACGCAAAATTTAACTCCGAGGTTAATAGTTCATGTAGCTTCTTATTATACCGTTTGCTAATCAAGCATAAACAAAATGAGGTTTCATAGGCCAACTTCTAGAGCCACAGATTTTTGTTAAAGTTCTTTCCAGTTAGAGTGATATGTGCATTTTTCAGGCAGCAAAACATCCAAACAATCAGGCAATAAATTTTTTTTTTTTTTTTTTTTTTTTTAGGTAGCTGAATCCCTTTCTAGCTCTTGAACACAGTGTGCAGAAAGCACTGCTTGTGTGCAGCGAGACTGAAGGACATGCCAGACTTGCACAGGGCCACGCGCACAGAATGTCTCTGCACAGGCCACAGACCCAGTGCCCGGGGGGACGGGGCTTTGTGCGGGGGAGCTCTCATGAGACATTAGCACAGCTGGGCCCCTCTGAAGTGCCGCACATGCAGCATAGTGAGCAAACTAAAGGAATTAGAGGTCTGCATGCAGTTGCAGAGCTATGATCTTACTGCGATCATAAAGACATGGTGGGACAACTCACAGGATTGCAGTGCTGCCAGGGATGCATACAGGCTCTTCAGTTACGACAGTCCAGGACAGCAAAGGGGACCTGCTTTTTATGTGAGAGTGCAGTGGAAATTCATGGAGCTTTGTCAAGGGATGGGTGATGAGCCAGCTGAGAGCTTATGGTCAGGCTTAGTGGACAGACCAATATGGGTGACATCATGCTGGATATCTACTACAGACTACCTGATCAGGAAGAAGTAGTAGGTGAGGTCTTCTTCAGACAACTGGAAGAAGCCCCACATTTGCAGGCCTTGTTCCTCATGGGGGTTTTGAGCAACCCTGCATCTAATGGAAGTGCAACACAGCAGGCAAGAAGCACTCCAGGAGCCTTGTGAAGAGCATTGATGACAATTTCCTAACACAGGTAATCAATGAACCAATGAGCAGTGATACTCTACTGAACCTTTTACTTACAAATGCAGAGGGACAGGTTAGGGGCGTGAAGGTTTAGGGCAGCCTTGGCTGCAGTGACCATGTGATGGAGAAGTCTAGGATCCTGAGAGGAGGGGAAAAAAGCAAAAAGTAGGATTTGTATTTAATAGAGGTCCATAGATATCTCTTCAGCTGAATTTTCTATTTGCTCCTTGAACATCAGTAAACTCTTAGCATCTGCAGCATCTTGTAGCAAGGGGTCCCACAAGTTAACTAAGCATCGTGGAAAGAAAAACCCAGTTCTGGGAATTGGTGCACATTCAGTGATAAACAGTGTTTAAAGAGGCGTAACAGTGATCACTCAGCTGAGATTCTTATTTAGCTCTATAAAATCTAATATGAATGTCAATGCACTTTTTCCTAGGATATATTATAGTTTTGTTTCCTGTCTTTCCTGTTTCATCCTTCTGTTCTTCATGACACTGTTCTTCATGCTCTTTTCAGCGGCTGATGTTTTTCCTGTTCTACTTTTTTTCTAATTCCTCCTTGTATTTTTACAGTCAGTAGAACACCTCCAAATAATAATAGCTACTGAAATACAATTTTCCATTCATAATATTGAAATTTGCATTCAAAATCAGACATAGGATCACTCATCAAAATATCTGGGATTTATGTTCTTATGCTTTATGCTTTTCTTAGCTAATGGATTTATTCTGAAAATGACCTCAGGTTTCACCTTGATCCTTTCAATGAGAACTTTACTATAGTAACAAGTACTATACTGAGTTGTGTGACCAGGAACTTATTTACAAATAATAGGAAAGGAGGACAAAAAAAAAAAAAAGTTGTATGCTTTTGTATTCTTACCACATAATTTGTTGTATCTAAGCCATGTTAACTTTTATCTAATGGGTACGTCAGGCTGTCTTCAACTGACATTCATCCCAGCTATCATACAGTGTAGAATTGATTTTGTACTGCCTTTCAAAGTCAGCCTGACATACTACTGCATACCAGCCTTTTGCTTTGTGCCTATTTGAATGGATGTCCTAAAAGCTAGACTGACTCAATTGGCATACAACAGATCCTGGAATAAACTACAAAAACAAAGGCCATCGATTGTCCAATATCATTATAGAAGCTAACACGCACAGTCTAATCAAAGTATCATTAGTTTATTTAAATTTCTTATTTCTAGAGATAGAAGTTGTCACAATTATCCCCTGATACATACATGCTGCTCTGATATGCTGGATGAAGATTGCTGAAGATTTTCATTAAAATAATGAAAATGTGATTCCAATCCTATCAACTGCCAAGGGAGAAAATTTCCTATAGTGATCTTCAGAAATATCACTCAGATATTTGCTTTTTGGCTCTTTCTGGCTGTTGTATACACATGCTATTGACATGCTAGGACTCATACCTCTGAGATGTCATTACAGAGGTAGAACATGATGGTCTTAAACAGTATGGACTTGCCAACCTTTCCAGTGAGATTTGGTCAGGCAAGTGAAACAATTCAGGAAGGCAGCCTTTAATTAGAGCTTGATGGCACTCTCTTATTGCACAGGGACAGTTCAGAAAGATCACAGTCTTGAGGGGGAAAGTATACCTAATCCCAGGAACACCAAAATCTCCAATGGCGAGAACTTGAAAGTACGTGAAATCAGGTCACATCATACTGAGACATTCCTCGTGCCTGACTTTTGGCCCCGAAATAGGAAGTTTGTCTCATCAAATCCCGTACAAAATTAATGGAGATGAAAGTTTACCCCACAGAGCTGTGCAGAACCTCTGATGTGGGGTCCTGCCTTTAAACTCCCTGTTGAAGGGACCATTACTCTTTCCCAGGAAGGACTGTTGCCTTATTGCTCTATCACTAGCTTCCCACATGGGCTGGATTTGCCAGAGGCAATGTTCCCTTAGAAGCACCTTTTCCAGGTCTGCGCACTTGCAGTATGTGACCCTTCTGTGCTTATGTGACTGAGGAACCTAAAATCAAAGTAGCCAACGTCATGAACTAGAACTATGTACATGAAACACATTTGACAATTTATTTTTTTACTATTTGACTTCTGTTTGTCTATATGTGGCTGAGCTCATTTCAGATGTACGATTTTCTTTTATATTTATTACCACTGACGAAACTGTCAGCTTTGGCTTACTTGAAAGAGACTGTCGTGGCTTGTGAAAGTATCAGAAACTTGTGACAAGAGTGTGTGGAAATATAACAAAACTTTACATTTGCAGACTTGAAGGAACAACTTACTATCTCTGCTTTGGAAGGATGAGGACATCAAAAACACAGTAGTTCCAGTGGGTGTAATAAAACACCTCAGGGGACTATCCATATGACTTGACACCTAGAGGAAACGCTGGATAATTGCCACCCACAATTTTGAAAGGATGGATGACTAACAAACTCAACTGCCAGTCAAGGAGACAGTTTTGTGGGAAGGATGATTCATTAGAGAACAATACTTTTTTTTTTTTTTTTTTTTTTTTTTTTTCCTGGCCTGCCAACTAAGATGGTAAGAACAGGAAAAATAGTGGCTAATAATAGAAATAACCACAAGTAAGAAGAAGGTTTTGCAGTCTTCACTGGTGCCTGTTTGTTGTTTATATACCTACTGGAAGGCAGAGGAGCATTGTGAGTCTTCAGGTGAGCATAACACAGTGACATGATGCAAATAACAGTGAGTGATGTGGCTACCAGCTGTCTGGTATTTTTTTTTATTCTGTGAGGTTTTCTTCTGTGAGGACGCTTATGATTATAAGAGTGCCACATGTTTCCCATCATTTAGCTCTATCCTATGAAGTATGCTCACCCAAGGCCACAACTCCTTGTCTTTTCTACCTACGGTGAAGTGCTGTAACTCTGAAGAAATTGTGTAGTAGGTATGCAATAGCTACACTGACCACTGCAGACAAAACTAGAGTAATTTTTTTTTTTCTATTTTGAATTACTTTAAGTGGCAAATCATTGTACTTGGGGGAAAGGAGGGGATAATCATCAGGAGAGCCTCGAGGCTGGCAAAGATCACTTTTCCAGTGAGCACCAGAAATTGCCTGTTTCTCAACTGCTGTTGTGCAAATCTGTGGGTTCCTTGTGTTTTATCTGTGAGGGTGGTGGGACACACTGAGACATCAGGTGAGAGCAAAAGTCTCCACTGAGCCCCTGACTCTGGAAGGGATATGGAGCCTGAGCATCAAACTGTGTGCAAGAGTCCTGAGCAAGAGCCTATGAGTGAGGTGAGCCCATGCCCTCAGTCCCTGACACAAAGCGTTTCCTTTCCAGGATTAGTACTGATTCACCCATCAACCTGGAGGAACACCACAGGGCTCTTACTGAAAGAACTTTGAATTTTCATGCCTACAGAAAGCATCTTTGACAACATTTATAAGTATTTGGGTCAAAATTGGAAACTAAATCCATGCTTAGATACTTCAGTAAATTATAGTCTGTGCTGTTACGGGGCTTTTAACTCAAAAAGAAAACCAAACCATTCTTAAAAGGTAAGATTAATTCCTCTAAATTTAGGAATCTAAAAATGAAGTGTCTAGTCTAAGCTAATTGTCTGGGTGGGAGGAATTGCCTCTGGATGTGCCCATTTCTGTGTTGACTACGGAGAGAGTCTACATGACAAATTACATTAAACATCTAACCTGTAGCAGAGAGAAATCCCACTCACTGTATCTACTTTTAGGCACGGGGATGTTTGGGGGATACATTTTAAAGTGTTGACTATCACACTCCGCTGCTGCTAGACAATAATGGACAATAAAATGTTTCAATATCCATTTGTATCCAAGTATTTTGTTAAAACAATAATATTCCCTCTGGTTTGTGGTCACAGTTACAAGACTAGCTGTATCTTCGAGTCCTGCTGCAATCATATTCAGAGCATCAATTTCGAGTGATAAACACCCCATCCGCCCCTCTGTCAACATGGGATCAAAACCTGCTCCTGTCTTAGCAGACAGTCAAGTTTGATGCTTATAAGAAACTTTTCTTTAGGATTCATGGTCATAAAATGGTGTAAGACACAATATAAAGCGCATATTCATAAGGCTATAAGAGTCACAGAAAAATGTTAAAATGGAAAAAGGCCTGAAGAACTATTCATTTTATCAAGCATATGTTATCACCTTAAGATTTATGTAAGTCCTACTTTTTGTAGGTATTGGCAGTTAGGGGATGTGGGGTTTTCCAGGCAAACTGTTTGCCACTGCCTGACCTTTAGGATACAGGTATTCTTAATGTTTGTGGCTGCAGTCTGTGACCTCCTCATATTTTCATGCATACAGCAGAGGAAGGACTATGACAGTGATAAAGGCAGCATTTCAGAGCTCCTGACACCTATAAATTCAGCTAAGCATCGGGTTCCTATGTATTGTTAAAATACATTGTTGTTTCCCACTATACACTTTCAAGGACCATTTAAACGTACGGATAAATCAGTTGTTGGCCATCTGTCTAGTTCAAGCACGATATATGCAAATCCCACCTACCTGTTTGGCAGCGCAATCTGTTTTGTAAATTCGGTATGATGTGATAGGGCAATTATATAACAAAGAGTCAAGCTAGCGTGACTGTCGGGATTTTGTGAGATGAAGGAGGAATGACAGAGCTACAAATAAATGTCTTCAACGTGGGTTTTTGGTTGTTTCAGTCTATTTTAAATCATTCAAACCTGAAGTGCAGTGAAGAGAAAAGGTGACACAGCTCAGATAGAAAAAACTCTTTTTAACTTTACTATGTCAAAGTTTGAAAGGTACCTAACATCCAAATTGCTTAGTGCTCTTGAAGGAAATTGCAACTTTAGGAAAATTCTGCTTGTTTTATGTTGTCTAAGTTTAATCTGGTTAGTGTAAATCAGTATTAAATCAGTCAGTATTAAAGGATCAAACTACGGATATTTACTGGTGCCAATTTTTTTCAATGCTTGGAGTAAAATTAGCCGCTGAATGGTCATTTCCATGGTGCTATTCTCATTCTTAATACTACTCTGAAGTGGAAGGGCTGGTGTTGTCTCTCCAGCATCTACAGACTGACGAGGTTAATAGATCAACAGGAAAAAAGGAGTTCAGTGATTCAGCTCAGAAGCAGGGTACTTTGACTAGGAAGGTATCCTCCAGAAGGAACTGACTATATTTGCATACTAAAATCAGATGATGCTCTAAACCAATCTTTATTACCTTCAGTGCCCTTAAAAACACCGGATTTTCTGCTTTAACCAAGGTGCAGGTAGTGCCTAACGCAGGCACCATTAACCCTGCTGCTGCCTGCAGCATCCCCCAGACAGCAGCAGTACAGAAACATGCAACATTATGGCCTAAACCTTAAAATTGCCTGAATCGGCACCTTTCAAGTGACTGATGTAGAAGCGATGTAAGCATGGATTGTGGAAGGTCAGGCAATTTTACATTCTTTAGTAAACTGCTGGATAGAACCTTGACTTTCAGAGTAATGGCACCCTCTCGGTGTGCTGCGAGCCTTTTCGGTTGCTCGAGGGGCAGGGGCTTCTTGCCTGTTCTGGATCATTTTCTCAAGTGAACACACATCTCTGTCACTTCTCCCTGTGCTTCATCCCGGGGTTCTTGTGATGTTAATACCAACTGAAATACGCACATAAACCGAGGATATACTGTTCCACAATGCCGACTACAGGAAATAGTTTGGCTTTTATTGAAGCTGAATAAAAGTGAACAGGAAGGATGCAGGCTCTACCCCTGGTAGCTGTAACTCCAGTTCCCTCCTTCGGGATGTATCCAGTGATATTAGCTGATGCTAACCTGCTGGGCTGAATCTCTCCCAAAGCTATAGTCCAGAAATACATATTTGTTAAGGTAGAAAAAAACCCAAGACAATTACAATATCCTGATTTTAAAAGAAAGGATCATGAAAAGCACAGGGACCACAAAAGCAAATTGCATTTTGTTCAGCGTGCAACACCACTCTTAGATGAGGTGATCCCACGAGGAACCGACCTCCCCACCCTTGTCGGGGGCCAGGACCATGGACCCTGGAGTGATAAATCCTTTGACAAGAGAGGCTCCTTCATGCAAAGTCCTGGGCCTGGCTATGCCCTCCGTCTGGTGACGCGAGGATATCAGAGCAGCATTTTTGACCTGCCAAATTGTAAACCACAATGTGGCCTGCTAAGGAAGAATGCCTGAGCTGATTTTCACAGTCTTGAATCAATTCTGTCAGCTTTACACTAAATGGTAGCGTTGAGCCATTGAGGAAAAAGCTTGAGGACGAGTGTGAATGCGCAGAGTCCCTGAGGAGTCATTGCAGGGACTGTCCTCAGCGGAGCCCCCAACTCACTGGGGACTGAGCTATCCCCAAAGAGCAGCCAAGGACAAGCGCTCATCCATCCCTGGGTACCAAGGGCTCTTGTACACGCAGTTTGAAGGGAAAACAGCCCTCCTCCCCCGCACTTGCAAGATCAGATCATGGAAGTGCTTTATTTTCAATATGAAAACCAAGTGGAACTCTATGAGAAGACAGGCATATACTATGTATTACTTTCATCTGTAGTCTGTAGATAATAATGTCGTTTCCTTATTGTACCATTCTGAACAGCTTCTTAGAGGATGGCTTTAATGCACTGGGAACTAGCCGGCTGATGCATTATAATGGCATGGAATGGATGAAATTACTCATATGGCGCAACTTTTGTATGATGATATTTAAGTCTGAATGCTTTTTGTATTGAGCAGAATCACGATTGCCCAGCAAGAGACACCAACAAACACAGAAATATTTCACAGATTTAATTTGTTAGAGTTTAAGAATCTGTTCATTAACCAGAATCTGACCATACAATGCTCCAAATGATTTTAATGTTTTTCCCGAACTGCTTTCAGGTACTGATAGCTATTGTATTTCCAAGACTGAATTATATTAGCCTTTTTGTGGGCGAGAAGAAAGGGAGGTCCTTCAGGAAAAAACATTGCTTGAACAGTTTCAACATGATAACAAAAATGATAATGAAGTTAAATGGTGCATCTTTTACTAGAACATACCTGTATGATTTTTTTAAAAAAGTACTAAAATTAAAATAAATTAATATCTGATTTCCAGAACTCCTGTCAAGTAAAGGATGATATAAATCAGAGTGACTTTTTCATTTCATTCAGGGCTTGTAGCTTTGCCAAAACGTGGGTAAAGTTTGTGAACTTCTGATTTGTACAAGTTTCAGTCAAAATTCTCAGTTCTGATTTTATTTGACAAGTCTTCTTTTGACATGCAAAAGATAGGAAAGTACGGAGATTACACTTTCATTAAGTATTTTAATTGCTGAATCTAAATTTGGCAGTGTCTCCACCTTAATGGAACTTAATGGTACTGTAATTGCTCAGTGGTGTCACGGAGAATCGATTTCTGATTATGTTCAGGAATAGCACTTTCATGTCTCAACTGAATTCATACACAGAGACATTCCTTCCAGTAGAGAACTATGCAACAAAACATCTCTTCATCGTGATGTGAAACTCTGACGATAAACACTAGCACTAATGTTTCGATAATAACTTTTGTCTTTTTTTGCAATAAATATTTTCTTTATATTTTAGCACACAAAGTGATTAAACCACTTTTTAGGTCTTTAGAAGCAATCTTACATGCCCATTACACTAATGAGCCTACATATAGTATTAAAAATTATGTGCTTTAGAAATTCTTATTTTATTATACTGTGTGTAAATCATCCTTTACTCTTATTTTCTTTTAACCAGAGTGATTGACTGTGAAGCCAACCCTTCTAAACTAGAGTCATTCTCTAGTACCGCAGGCTCCTTCCTGCGGTACTGTCCCACAGCAGGTGCACTATGGTTTGTTCCACGATCAAGGAAGGCAGTGAATGATAAAGTTCACAACTGTGAAGAGAAGAGTTCTGGTAAGGAAAAGCTTTTTATAATGTTTACAAACCATGTTTGAGTCACATATTCGGTGACTTGCTTGGGGGCATTGTGCTGAAGCTAAATGTGCATCTATCATCTATCAAATCTATCAACTGCAGTCAGAAAAGGGTTCAAGTTCTTGAGAGCAGCCTGAAACCCGAACTGTGCAGCATTATCCTTGTCCTCATGGCACTTACTTTTGTACTTCAGCCTCTTTGGCAGCTGGGGCACAGAAGTTCACATGAGGTCTCTCAGATGGAGACTCTCACAGTCTACCTCCTACCCAGGTCTGAAATTCATTCCTGAAGAAATGTAGTATAACTCTCTGAACTCATACAGCTGGGGACAGAGAGGAGCTGTGTTCATGACCTGGCAATGCAGAGCTCTTTTATCTGGCCTCTGAGAAAGCTGGCCACTGGCAGGTCAACCAAACGAGGCTAAATGCAGCATGTGTTTTGGTGAACGAAGAACCAGATGAAGGGGGCAAGATTGACACACTAGACATTGATCTGGCCTGCGAAAACTTGCTAAGGAATAGAATTGGTAGCAGAGCACAGTGACGCTAGCCACCACAGTCCAGAAGAGAGGTTTTTGGTATCTGTAAGGAGATTCAGTGACCACTGGAATCAGTGGAGATGTTTCAGTAGGCTGCAACACGAAGCCTATATAACTGCAACTATATTAATAAAATTTAGATCTGGCATGTCAGTCAAAAACTGCTACATGGAAAGGAGAGCTTTCAGTGACTCTTGGGCTGCTGTTACCAGAACATCTGAACAAAATCCTGTGTCCAGGGGCTGCTGGTGGCACCTTGAACAG
This sequence comes from Rhea pennata, assembly GCF_028389875.1. Classification (NCBI taxonomy): domain Eukaryota; kingdom Metazoa; phylum Chordata; class Aves; order Rheiformes; family Rheidae; genus Rhea; species Rhea pennata. The sequence continues at coordinate 28,420,458 of NC_084664.1, forward strand.
CTTCCAGTCCCAGGGTTTACAAGAGCCAGAGACTTGAATTCTGCACTTCTCTACAGTTACTGCTCATGAGAAAGAGAAGAAATAAGCCCCTGCAATAAAAGGTTAAGAGGGGAAAAACAGATATCTAGTTTCCTTTCCTCTTTGCATTTCAAGAATGAGACATCTCAGTTCCTGACATCTCTATGTGCTCAGTCTGTTCCTCATGTAAGTCAGCAAGTTTCAGTGCTCTTGCAAGTAGTTGAAATTCTGGAAGTACCCTGAGAAGGTAAAGCAAAGCATGCACTGCAAGAGTGACACTGATACATATAGGTCTGCTTGCACTTTCTTGGTCCAACGTCTCTTGGAAAAGGATATAAAAGATAGAAAAGAAGATAAAAAGACGATAAAGTCGTACCCCCCTTTACTCCAGTGATCCAGAGACGTGTTTGCTCACTTTGATAATCCTACCAACAGAAGTCAGCTGCCCTATGTTTTGATTGAATGGACTAGATCCGATCAAAAATTCAGAGAGCTGACATTGTCACTTCTGATGAAGCTCACTGACAAAGACTCATTCTAGTGTGATGATCTGGGAGTCTTTTAGCACTCCCTGTTGGAAGCCTGCTGTTTGACTTCTTGTTGAAATATCTTTATTGTCTTATCTTCTCAAAATGCAGCTTTTTGTTCTGTCATGGGATGTTATCTATCAATCATCCAAACTCCATGCTGCTTTGGTACTTAGCTAGTTTTTGATCAGAGGCCTAGAAATAAAAAGGTGACACCTGCAATGAACTGAAAGCAGAGAAATTATAGACAAGCGTTGAAAACCCAGCTCTCAGTTGCTCACAGGTCCAGCTCCGATGTTAATGGAGCTTTGTCACCATATGCTGGCTGGGAATCTGGTCCCTAAACTAAGGGCAGAAATGATGCAGGAGAAATATATGGGAAAATACAGAAAATGAATATAGAAATACATATTTTTTCCTGGACAAAGAAGCATTATAAAATAGTTTAAATCATTCATATGTCTCTGAAAAGATCTAAAAGACTTATGTGACTTTGCAGAGTTCATCCATTGGTTTTCTAACACAAAAGTGGCTTTCTGCCCCTGCTCTCTTTTCAGGAATAATTTTCTGCTCTGCCTCAGAATTTTTGTCATGTTACAGCCCAGGAATCAGAACCGTGCTGAAATGTCCAGTCTTTGCCCTGTTAGACTTACTTTGCAGAAACCGCTGGTGGGCATTTGCACACCTGAGGTAAATGGGATTAGTTCTGTAAATAGACATAGTCTAACGCTTCGATCTACACCTAAGGCTTTTAGCTATGTATTTAGTTATATCATTGATGTCTATAGATCCATGGGAGCTTGGGATTTAGTTTCTTATGCCAAGAGAGTTTATTGAATTCAATGGGCTAAATTTAGTCTTGGTCCAAATGGACATAATTGAAGTTACTTCAAAGAAAGAAGGAGGAATAATTTATGTAAAACCAGACTTTTAGCTGGCAGAAGATAATTAGCATAGATCACCCCTGGTTCTCATACCATGCAGTGTTCAGGGATTTTTCATTTATTATAATTCCAGATTGTCAAGTATTGCAGATGAGCTGCAAAAAAAATAAGTTGATGATAAATTGCATTCTATAATTCACTGGCATGTTATGCATGTATCTACATAGGCATTTGAATATGTTTATTCTGGTCACTAATTGCAAGTATGAATATAAAACATCAAAATAAATTGTACATTTATTCTGTTACTACCATCTACACCAATGGAGAAGGAACTCCTTCCATGTGTAGTCCCACTGGGATTGATGAATTGGATAAACTCCAGTCCAGCCACTGGGAATCAAATCCAGGAGATGTAATTGATTCTGCAGATGGTGACTTAGAGTGACAGTCTTGGCCCCTTTCTTTATTTTTATGGTATGTAATGAGATCACCATGACTAGAGAGTGTGGGTCCCATAGGCTCTTCCTGTCTGGCTTTCTCTTTATTAGGACTGTGTGGAAAATCCATCTAACATCTCATAGCATATTTCTAGTGCCTGACTTTATTAAGTGATGGGAATTTCATTGTTATGCCTTTGGACCACAGTGAATTCATTGCGGTAACTGTCCTTCCCTCTTCTTACAGTAGAATTGTTTCTTGTCAGAGTCAGTTAAACTCCTTGAGGCAGATCCTTTTACTCACAGACCAGCACTGCTTCTCACAGTGGTCCCATTGTGGGACTGCTCCTGAAGCAGCTAATCTTGAAGAAGAAAAGGCAAGCCTAGATTAATTGTCACTGTATTTGGGCTCTCTACCCATATGACACACTTTTCCATTCTCTTTAATCTGAACACATGTACATTTTGGAACAGCAACCAGATCTACCTCTCTCTCTCTCTCTCTCTCTCTCTCTCTTTTTGTTTATAGTTTAACAAGTGTGTGTGTGTATAGGAGTGAATATAAGATAAGAATAGTGATGAAAGCATTTTTTTTCATTATATATTTAAAAGCTTATAATATTTCTTGCCATTGGAAAAGAGTGAATGTTTGCAAATGCGTCCATAGGTGATCTGTCAGTTTGACTGGTTCATCGCTGATAAGGGTAACTACCACCAAATCCTTTCTAAGCCTTTTGGAGAGAGTATTGTGAAGCACAACAGTTTTCAAGACAAGATTACTGCTGTTCCTGCTCTTTTATAACCTCAAATGAATAAAGAATGCTTCAAAAACTAGTGGGATGTTATGTATAGAGCATAGGCTCTCCTCTTTCCACAAACTCTATGAAAATTGAAAGAAGACGACTCTTCCCTGCACTGACATGGAGTTGTCTGTATGAGCGGAAGAACCATGTATGGTTGCACTGTCATTTACAAGAGACACATTATAGAGATTCAGCCAAATGCTCTTCAGCTCTTCGATGTTTGTACTGTCTCAAGGAATGGAAATTTCCTTGCAAGAAGTAAGTCCAGAAAAATTATGGGATACCTCACATGACAAGAATTCAAAAGTGTACACCAGCTTGAATATGAATAGTATTTATTTAGGACTTGTCCAGATACACGCAAAGTGTCTAGGATACTCGCTGGCTACAGTTGAGGATATTTGTTAAATGAAGGAGACCAAAAGGACTTGCTCACTTAAGGTAGTTGTCCTTATAACCTAGACCATTTGGCAATAGCTTCTGTTTAAAAGGAATTTGTAGCAATACATCCTTTGCAATGAATGGTGCTAATAACTAGTCTTTATGACAGTTCCTCAGTGTTACTTTTGGGGACAGATGAAAAAGAGCGTATCTAGTATAAAAGAAAATAGTATGTCAGCACTTTTTCAAAGGTGTGCTGTTGACTACAAACTGCAGCTGAACAGTACACAGACAGCTCATCAAATTTATTAACCTATCATCTCCGTACTTTTCCATAATTGCAGAAAAAGCATACTTTACCCATTACCTAGCTTTCCATATGTATAACGGTTCCTCCAACTGCAAATTAGCAACTCTTTTGCCTTAATTGGGCAAAATATCTATATGTATATTGTTGGATAGTCTCCATGTAGATTATTTAGTCCAGTTCCTTGCATGATGGTAATTTCATCCTGTAAGCTCTCCTGCAAGTCCAAAACTGGAGCTGGATGGAGATCATTTTCATTTCATAGCAGTTCTATGACTTGGAAATATTTCCATTGCAACACTGAAGTGCGACAGAAAAAAGAAATCATACTTCCTAGTGAAAGGGGAAACTGTAATGGGAATTTGTAAACAAACAATAGTAAGGGTTAATCTAAATACTTGCCTTGATAAAATCAAAATAATTCATTTTGACTTTACCTTGTATCTCACACTGTAAATTAATACAATCTAAAGTTACAAAGTGTCTTGTTATTTTAAACAAAACATTTAACTTTTTCACAATTTTCTGTTTTTTTTATGTTTCCTGAAGTAAAGTTTTGTAAAAATCAAGTTCTCTACACAAAATGTTTCCCTTTCAGCAGAGATGTTTTTTCAATGAAAAATCTAAACTTTTAGTTGGTTTCAGTTAAAACTTCTGTTCCAAAGAATATAGCTCAGGAAAAAAAATATTAACATAATTATAAATGTTAATGTAAAAATTTCATTGATGAATAATTCACCATATCCCATTGTGAGCTAGCACATTGCTTTTGTATCCCGCATTATGAAAAATAATTTATGTTTTTTCTATTAGGAATTTGCCTAAGCTTGATTTCTCAAGCTTTTGTTTTAAGCCAAGTTTTCTAGTAGAAAAGGAAACTTTCAGTAAAAAGCTAGTCAGAAAGAGACAGAAGAACTGGGCACAATATTCATAAAATTGTCTTGTTGCTGCTATTATTACAGTTGATATTTCCCATATAATTATTTTTATTATTAATAATGTTAGTAATAACAATAACCATAATAACAGCAATGAAATGTATCTGGACATTTGGCCAATTCAATATACTATGAATAAAGTGATTTTTTAAGTAACAATGAGATGTACAAAAGAAGCATTTAAAGACCATCTGTTTTTCCAAATCTTATCCAGACCTCTTGAGTCATCAAAACTGTTCCGGAAACATTATAAGAGTATATACTCTCTTGCATAGTTTCCAATCAATCCCGCATGTGGCAACAGTAGTAACATAGGAACTGTCTTATGATAAGGTAGCACTTCTGTTTCTGAGAGCTGGGAAATGCGAGAGAGATAAGAAAGCATTTTTAAAGCAATGTTTTGAGTGTCTAAAATGGATCAGATTTAGCTACTGTTCATGTTTTAATAAAATGCTTGAGCAAAAGAAAAGGTACATATTTTATTTAAATTCTGTTTCTTTAGTAACAGTTGGCTTATAACAATTGATGAATATAGTAAATTTTCCATGAAATACTAAAAATGCGATGTTTTCATTGAAAACTAAGAGACCCGTTGGGTTCAGTGGCTTCACTGATTTTTTTTTTTAATTCTTCCTTTATTTTTTCTCCATTTTTCTAGTGAGAAAGGAGGAAAGTCAAAATGCAGAAGATAAAGTCCTGTTTTTCAATTTTTAGGATTTTCTGATTCTTAGATTAAAATACAGAAACCCTTCCAAAAATAAAATATATATATATATATATAGCCATAAAAATAAGTGAACAGAGCCATACATCTTAAGAAGTTACTATCAAAATATCTAGTAAAGTGACCATCACTGAAAGACAGATTCACAGGAGGAAAAATATTCATGAAAATCTTGCTGTATTTGTTTGCCAGAATGAAAAATACATCCATACTTTAATTGGTCTCAGAACACGCATTTTCAGTCGTGGATCAACAAAATAATGTATATGTGATTTAAGAATTAGTAAGCTGATGTGAGATGAGGAAAAAAATTTAAAAAAACGGACTTTCTTGCCTGAGTACTGTGAGGCGGCAACATCCTTTAATTCCTGAAGCTAGCTTTTCATGTCACACTGAAGTCTTGCCTCTTTTCTGAGACTAAAGATCTAATGAACTTTTTTCAGGGATTTCATCCGCAGACTGGACAGTAGGAAAGTTGCTGTGCATTTATTACCAAGGCTAAGTGTAAGCGCCTAGGGGTAAAAACGATAAGGGGCAACACTAGTCTCTCTCTCTGCCACCGCACTACCTCCGCTGCCATCCCGGCTGTGACCACTGTGCGTGTGGATGGAGGCAGTCTCCACTATAAGCCAACAAGTTTGATGCCTTTTCCAGAGATGTTGTTGCAGGAAACTCCCAGTAGAAAGTGAGTCAAGAACAGGAGTTTCTAACAAATGAGAAACAGACTGACAATGAGATCGATACAATTTCAAGCAATTTTGTGGCATCTCTCAATTTTTATTTGGTGAATTTTAACTGTTACTTTACAGCATTCAGCTGGAACTAATATACATACATCTTTAAAAGACAGTCTTTGGAAACAAGTTAAACAGAAAAGAAGCATCTCCTAAAATATCTTTCTTAAAGTTTTCATCCTTTAACTTGTGTAGAATTATGTAGAAAGCTTAACTTTGAATAAAACACCAAAGTCAAACAGTTTCATCATTTAATAGAGAAGGATGAAATCTGGAAGGATGTAAATACCAAAACCAGCAAGGATCTGCGTGTAACCTCTTCCACTTTGTCCATTGCCTATGTCACCAGTATATTTAGCCTCTTGTATTCCACCAGGTTATTCATATCATTATTCTCTAAAACATGCAGGAAAAGAAGAGTAACACAAAAGAGAAGAAAATTTACAAGTATTATACCTAGTTCTTAACATTTTCCTTTTTCCCTGATGGAGGATGCTTAGGATGGTTTAAAACACACACAACACATACACACTTCCTTCTTTTTGATTTAATTCCTCACTCCCCACTTATAGGCCTTCTCAACACGTGCAATCTGTAACAACATTTTTTCTTCTAACTTCCTTTAGCAACAGAAAGACTTTTCCATGACTGGCTCCTCTTGACAAGGCCAAGCAGAAGCTCGCAGTGATTTGCAGTAAAGGAAGGAAAATGCCAAGGAGATGAAAACGTAAGCAGACAAGAGGTCCTGCTTGAATCCACATCTCATCAGCACCTTTCCCCTTGTTTGGCACCAGAAGCACAGGCAGGTGCCCCATGGGCCTTCAGAATCTCCTTAGCCAGGATGTAAGAGCTTGCCACAGGGGCTGCCTCCTCCCCTGAGTACTGAAAAACAGCAGCTACTGGGAGGTCACTTCCTCTAAAAATACGGGGCTATTCTCATGGCCTTTCTTCCTGCTCAGCTGCAGTCCCAATCAGCTCAGGCAGAAAACCAAGAGTGAGACACAGGCTGTCAGCCTTCGTGCTCAGAGCTCTGCGACCCGCTCACACTCTCCTGCTGCTCTGGCACTTTTGCACGGCACTCTTCACACCATTGTGAGTCCAAATCTTGTATTTCTTTTCCTACAGTTTCTTATTGACAATGAGTTTGAGTCTGTACTTTTGAAAAGAATAAATCTAAGGAAGGCTTTAATTCAGCTGTCAGAGCTTTTATTGCAAAATATAAATAAAAGTTCCATAAAAGCACAGTTTAACTTCTTTACAATATGAGACAAAGCTAGAATGAAACTGATCTCACCCACTGGAAGGCAGAGCCCACACACTCATAAAGATTCATTAAATCATCTATAGCACTTTCCGCAAAGAATCCGCAAAAAGTTACACAAAACATACCGAAAGCAGTGTTCCCACAGCAGTTCAGAGGACATCACCTAACCAGCAGCCACTGGTGCCCCCCCATATCAGGACATATATCACAGGTGACCCGCAGCTCCTGCAGCCTCCAAGCCCTTCTACCTCCATGTGCCTGGGCTGCAGGGGCACAGGCAGCACCCTCCAAATCCTGCCACAGACCAGCACGCAACACATCACCCAAACACATCCAGCTGTCCAAAGGTGTGCTCACTTGTCAGCTGCTTAGCCCACAGCTAAATGTCCTCTTCATGAACTCACAGATACTTTGGGGTGAAAGGGACCTGGAGGCTAGCTGGGCCAACCCTCACTCAATATATCCTGTGGGCCATGGAAAGCTTTCTCAGTGTGAGCAGCAGAACATAGTCAGGTCTCCTGAAACAACAAGGCAAGGTCAATGTCTCCGATGGGCATAGTGACCATGGCATCACCCTCTCGATGCTGAATGGAAGAGATGTATAGAGAGAATCAAGGAAAATACATTAAGAAAAAAGTATGACAGGAAGCCAGATAGCAGGAAATAGATTTTTTCAGCTCTATCCAAAATGTGAATGCAAGATGCAACAAAAACAGGTTCCTTGAAGCTGTCCTACCTCCTCTCTGGTTCTCCCAGCCTGCCTGTTGCAGACTGCATCGTCACACCTGCATGTGGCTGTTGTCTACTCCCACCATCTCATGGTCTCACCCACCACAAAAAGTGATCATTTCTCATGAGGAGGTTACTGAGGACAGAGTGTCTCAGTCCGAGGATAAGACATTTGTGTCTTCACAGAGGGATAGGAGCAGGCTAAAATTGTTGGATTCAATTGCCAGCTGTTCTGAGCTGGCACAGATCCAGCTGAGGATCCAACCCGTAAGAGAAAATTCAACATACAGGCGGTGGGACATTGCTTCACTAGAGCCTGTGCTGCTGAAAAGAAATATGAAAAGAGTTGTGGAAAAAGGCAGACCAAGAGACTAGTAAATCCTCACAGGCAGATATCTCTACAGTAAAACAAATATTTGTTCAATTGGAGGGACCTGGTCTTGTTCCAAAAATCAAATGAGCCACAGACTCTGCAGCTCTATACAGTCAGTGATCTGAACACTGGCTGTCACAATGTGATTTGGCAGATAAAACCATAATGGCTGACACCTCTTTAATTTCCTTTTACAGGAGAACGATTGACCTTGGCTTTCTGAGCTGCACAGCATTCAGGAGTCTTGCAGGAAGTGCAGGGAATACTGTAGCAAAATTGATGTAGTTATCCACTGACGGCTGCATCCACGCGGCTCCTCCATGCCGGCTAACCTGAATGCAGCTTTACGCAGTAGACAAAATCGCTGGCGCAATGACGGACTGGTGACTTTGCTCTAACCACCCTTTTAGTACTAACCCAAAATCCAGCCGTCTTTCCCTAGCCTTCAAAGCTCATAGAGATGTCTAGGCAATCGAAACTCATGGAGATCGTGCAAGTGTTTCAGCAATGAAGCTATTGACGGTACCTAGGAGCGAAAAAAACCACAAGTTGTGCAGATTTCATTTAGCTATAGAGTACATACAGTAAATATACTATACATATATAGTAAATATTCCCACACACCATTACCAACTCTTGCAGTGGAAAAGAGTCTTGGTGACAGACCCTGCTGCTAAGTCCTTCTGCCAGCAAGCCCAGCACGATCGGTGGGGACACGCACACACGCAGGGGTGTGTCGAGGGCAGAGAGCAGCACTCAGGTAAGCACAAGAGCTTTGCGGTTTGGAGACACAACCCCTCTTACAACCCCTTCCTCGTATGAATGACTCCACTGAAAACTATAGAATAATGTATTCTGTTCAAACTCTGTTGATATTGATATTTACTTTTTCTTCAAGATTATCTAGCTGGGATCCACAGTTCCCTCCTAGTTAGCTCAGAGGGAATCCATCTCTTTGTTTCTATTTTTTTTTTAAGGAAGCATAAGCTACTTTTTAAGCAGTATTTTGAGAGTACAAACTTGCAGGAAGGAGCAGAGTTGGCTTTTACAGAGAGATTTCAGATAATTAAGAGATTAAATGTAGCTGGCTGGACTACAGTAATGCTGCATCAGGGAAATAATCTTTTAAAATTTTATTTTCCAAAGATGTTCACAGAAACATTTCAGCTTGTCTGAATTTTTTTTTCTCCCTCAAAATCACTTTTTTGTGTTTAAACTCATTTCCTTTTTCTGTCTTACCAAGGCAAAGACGTGCAGAAGAGACATCCCCTCTGTAGTGGTCTGAGGAGGGACCTTCCTGGGAAGCCCTCTGACAGCCCCTGCCACCTCTTGCTGCCCCTGATCACTGGCAGGGCCTTGTGGAAAGAGGGGAAGCAGGTCTAAGGCAGGGAGTGGGTAGTAGCTGCACCAGGGACTGTGGACCTTGCCTGAACTGAAGATCAGACTCTTACTCTCTGTTGTCAATAACAAAACCAGGGGAAAAAATGGTGGAAAAGGGAAGAGAACACACTATTTTTTCCCCAAAATCTCCTTTGGTTTTCATTTTTATTAAAAGACGATGAAAGTCTGGAAAAACACCTGATTATTTCCACAAACATTATCCCCCCCCAAAAAAAGAAAGAAAAAGAAAACCCTAAGATTTTTAAATAAAAAGTTCTGACCTGCTCTCCAAGAGAGATTTTGCCAATCTGTAGCATTCAGAGGCACAATGAAGGAAATGAGAGATATGTGAGTGGATTTATCTGATTCCTCATCCTTCTTCTATGTGCCTTTATGCTAACTCTTGCAATGTAGTGGTTGTGAACTGGAAAGGCATTAGCACACCTTCTGTAAAAGTCATGTTGTCCCACAAGAATGAAGATAAGAAGCAAAAAGAAGGGAATAAGGAAAGAAAGGCAATGCAAAGATCAATTTAAATTCAGAACCTGACCTGACATCCAAATAAAATTGAAGCTCCAAAGTTAAGCAGAAAGTATTTAAACTTCTTTCAAGTATCCCATTAAAACATCACAGGACAGAAATGTTGGAGAAAAAAGGAATAAAACAACTTCCAGGCTTTAAATACAGTGAAATATTTACAAAAGCACATCACCAGTGAACTCAGAAAAAAAAATGCTCTTGAAAAATGGCTGCCAGAGAAGAAAATTTATAAAGCTGGAATAGCAAGGAAGTTACCAAACACTGGTAAATACCAAAGTTACTAAGGACAGAAAACAAGTAAAACCAGGCACAGGTGCAGGAGGAGGGAGGACAAGGAGAGAGGACAAGGAGGAAGGGCCTGGGAGGGCATGCTCCCCAGCTCTGTTTGCCAGAGCGAGGGCAGCCAGGATCCTCTCAAGACTTGCAGGGAGGACACCAGCGCCCGCAGGAGGACAGCTGGTGCTCGGCACTCGCCTGGGACCTGGTGGCCGCAGAGAGTGGAGACTGGGATTTCCCCTGAGGGGTTTTGATGGGATTATGCCTGGGTGAGAAGCCCTGGGATGGAGGCGGCTGTGCACGGGTGTGTCAGCACACTTTTTATCATGAACTTTTAGCGGTATTTTTAATAAGCGCCTGAGAACCTCTGATAGATCAGCAGATCTATTTGCCACATTTCAGTTGCATAAGGCAAAAGAAAAGACAGAAAATGTAACTTAGTTTTTCCTACATAGAAATTATATTTTCCTCAGAAATCAGTTTTGGAGTAAAACAAAATTTATTTGCTCTGTTTTGCCTGAACAAGCTGTTCTGTGCAGCTCCAGACATATCCACCTAACAATGTGTTATATATTCATCTCTCATGAGGACCCTTGGCAACTTATTTGTAAAATGTACCCTGATGAATTATAAAGGAGTATTGTGAAAAGTGAGATACAGCATCTCTACCTCAGGCAAAAATAGTTCCCATTTAAGGCAGCAACAAGCTCTTCCCAAAGTTTCATTGACATTTGAAATAAGAATTATTTCAGAGCAGGAATATTGAAGAGAACCTGGCTCTTATCCTCACCAGCCAGTTGCCCAGGTCTCTGTGCAAGGAAGCTCCTGTACAGCAGGACCACACAGTGTTAATTAAGCTATTTCTCATGAAGCATGTCATTTCTGATGAGATAGCATCTCCTGATAGAGGAAACAGCAACAGAGAAATGGCAAGCAGCTCTGCACTGCTCAGCTCCTTATAGCCACTGCATTATTTAGAGTAATCCTAAACTCCTAAATCACTACCCCCCCCCCGCCATTTGCTTTGGGAAACCACCCCTACATACAACTGTTCCCTGTTTTCAGGAGCAGACACCCAGCTCCTCATTACTCTTGATTTTCTTGAATGTCAAACCAATTTTAAAATGTTTAATGTCTGATCTAAATCAACTGAAATCAAGGAAAAGACTGATTTTGATGAATTTGGACCAAGCTCTGTTCTTTACTCCCATGCTAATTCCCTTGTTGTTTTCCTATACTTTATAAGATACTTGCACATTGAGCTTAAGGAAATGTTTGCCAAGACTGATAAACACATTTTGAGAATGATGTTGTCCATAAAGTGTATGAAAATGATAGTGAGTGTGAGACTGGGGAATATTTACCTTGATGGTGATTCATCTCCTACTTTATATGCAAATCCAGTGAACTAAATTCCACTTACTTTATATGTAAACCAGCAAATAATTTGAAGACAATTAGAAAAGCATATTTCAGTTATTCAACATCATTCAGAGTTTCTGTTTTGTATGTGTCTTTCCAGATCCAAATTTTAATATGAAATGAATTGTTTAGAATATTAATCTAGTCTACAACTCTGAACATGCTAAATAGTTTTTGAATTTAAAATCTGAATTAACAGTTTGATAACAAAAGTTGCATTAAAATTGACATTGTAAATGTGTTTTCTATTTGTAGTACTCCTCAAGAAGGAGAAACAGATTACTTTAAAACATAATTTACAGGATAGAATGGAATTTTGTTTGGATATTATTATGTGTCCTGAGGTACATATAGTCAGGCTTTATAAAGTTCTGCCCATAAATGTTTTGTCCAAGGATATACAGGAAGCCTGTGGTAATGGTTTATGAACCACTGGTAGAGTCACTGGAATACATAAAGCATTTAGTTTTGAAAGACAGGCACCACTACATCACATATACCAATGGTTCAACAAGGAAGATGTAGCCAAAACTTTATAACATCCAGCTTTGAATGGTAAATAAGTTTAACTGAAAAGCAGTGTATTGATTGATATTCCTCGTTCTTCATCTCTGGAATAATGAAAGCCAAAGGGAAGGTGGACTGATCCCTTGGAAAGTGCTCTCAGCAAACCTCAGTCCTTCAGTACAAACTGAAAACTTTGTAGCATGTTTAGATTTCCAAAGAAGAGGAGGACATTTTACTACATTATGAAAATGAATAATATAGACTGCACAACACCTCCAGTTTACTTGTTGCTTCCTGAACCACCTTACTAATTGTTGGAATTATCAGTTGTCCATAGAGTTGTGAAGGAGAGCACTGCGGTGGCTGTAAGGAGAGAAGATCCAGCACTGATGGGAAATCAGACTGGAATTTAGGGAGAAGTATGTCACTTGGATATCTGCACCTCCCTAACATGCTGGGGGTGCTCGTTTTCAGTGATACCTTGTCCAGAAGTTTTATGGAAGTTGAAGTTTTTATTGTCTTGCACTGAGTCTCAAGCCATCTTTGGTTAAATAGCAAAGTAGAAATTAAAGATGCATCTTCACTGTGATGTTCTCATATGTGTGACACTCCTGTCTTATTACACAGGTTGACTTGGTCTAGGGTGAGTAATCCTCAAGGTCACATCTCTCTTCCCTCTCTCTGTGGTTAGGACTTCTGGAAATACAGCTCTTCTTCATGTGGCAATCAATTAAGCTGTTCTGTAATTTCTATACAAAGACATGTAGTCCTCCATCCTGCTAAGGATATGTCTCATTGTGGGATAGTACTGGAATAATATCAATAGCTGACAGGTTTATCTTATATTCTCCCTGGTAAATGACAGCTACCAGCCTAGGACACACATAATAGGGCTTGAGGATTCAAACAAGTTGGAAAATCCCATTAAATATGAGCCAGGGTTTGTATGGGGAATTAGAAGGATCAGTAAGGATGAAGTAAACACTGACGAGACACCGAAGCGTACACCAAACTGAAGATAGGCTGTTACTTTGTCACTGTCGTTTGCAGAGCTATCAGGGGAATGAGAAGTAAGCATTATGTTGCAAGATGAACAAAAGGATCTTTATTTCAGAGAAATACGTAATTGCATCCATCTATATTCAAAATGTGCTGGCTGAAAACATGCAAGATCTTAGAGAGGGAGAAATCCTTAGGAAAGAAAGGGCTTGGCTAAGGTGGCTCAAATTTCAGGTGTAACTATTAATGAAACAACTGGATTTCTCATTGAAGAAATAACAGAAACCCAACCAGAAAGTGGGAAAGATACCTCCTCAGACCCCGAGACAAAGACCCAACTCTTACAATGTCTGTGGCTCTGTCATGAGTGGAGGAGTCACTAAAAAGGTGGGTAGAATGCTGTGTCAGTGCTCCCAGGGCAGAGCTGAGGCCATCGTTGGTTCCAGTGTGCCTCTGAGTGAAGGGGGAGGTCTGAATTTTCAGAGGTCTGTAGCCCATGTAAAGGGCCTCCCCCAAGCTGTAACATCATGACATGGAAAGCATTGCAGAAAGTAACTGAAATGACCAGTATGACCTGTAATCCCAATGCCAAGTCACTATTCTGTTGGCATAGCTTTGCTGCTGATCCCAGGGCAGGACTCCTACCCCAGAGAGCATATCCAGAATCTGTAGTAGGTGACACTAAAGACCATTGAGATACAATCTGGAATCATTCCTGGCTTATTCTCACCTGAAAATGATGGCCTTTGATGTGGGCACTCATCACCATATGCTTGCCCAGTGCTAGGTGCTCCTGAAGCATCTGAGCATTGTCTAATTAAGAGCCAGGCCTGGAGCGCAGCTCCCAGAGGCAGTGCACAGACGCAGCAGTTTGAGCAGTAGTTTGCGCAGGAGGAGCGCAGTTAGGTTCAAGAGGACATCTTTCTTTTTCCAGTGCTAGTAGTGCCCATTCTTGCTAACTTGGTTGTAACTCGCTGTAAAGCATATTTGCCAGTAGCTGTGGGAATTGCTTCATCAGCTGTGTTGGAAGCTTCAGCCCAGAAAGAGCCTCTTGCAGCAGATGTTGCCCTACAGGTCTCAGCCAGCAATGAGTGCTTAGAGCCTCTCCAGAAGGCCTGGACTGATGGTCTGCCTTCCTGCCAGAGATGTACTGTTGTTGACGATTTGTATAGCCAAGTCAAAGAGTTGCGTGATGAAGTCAGTAGACTGTGATATATGCGAGAAAGTTTTTGTGAGCAGGAGATAGACAGGGCGTTCTCAGAGAGCGTACTGCTCCTGGAGTCCCAATCCCCTGCAGCAGGGGAGTTGCTGGAGGACCCTGTGAAGAGTGAAATAGTTCAGCACTGCACTGTTGAAGAAGGCTGGAAGCTAGTCTCTTCTCGAGCAAAAAGAAAGGCCTCTAATCCTCCTGTAGACCTGGAGTTACAGCTGAAGAACAGGTTTAGAGCACTCCAGAATGAGGAGAACCGGATCTGACCTCAAGGGAAGCAATTGGGCTGTCTGAGCCTGTGCCTTGTGTGACCACTTGGAAGAGGCGACGAGTGGTTGTAGTGGGTGATTCCATGCTGAGGGGGACGGAGGCACCTATCTGCCGACCTGACTCCTCCTCTGGAGAGGTTTGCTGCCTGTCGGGAGTGAGGATACGAGATGTATCTGAAAGGCTACCAAGGCTTGTCCGCTCATCAGACTACTACCCTCTGCTGCTCTTTCATGTGGGTGCTGACGATACAGAGAGCAAACTAGAGACAATCAGGGAAGACTTCAAGGCCTTGAGCATGGTGGTCAAGGGTCTGGGAGCCTAGGTGGTCTTCTCATCGGTCCTGCTGATTAGGGGGAGGCATGGGAGGAGGAGTAGGAAGATATTTCAAATCAACACCTGGCTATGCTGCTGGTGTTGGCAACAGGGTTTTGGATTCTATGACCATGGAACATGCTTTGAAGATCAATAACTGGTGGGGAGAGATGGGATTCACCTCACCAAGCGGGGCACATTTGCCTTTGCGAATAGGTTGGCCAGCCTAGTAAAGAGGGCTTTAACCTGTAGGAGGGGGGAGGGAGGGTGTCGTAGAGACAGGGTAGACAACAAAACACAAGTTGGGTTGGGGGGCCTCCAACAGGTGCATGCAGCTGGCAATGTGCGTTCGGGACACGGCTATGGGGGACCCCCATACGCCCTTTCTGGGAAACCTGCAGGCATGACCACCTCTCTGAAACGCCTGTACACCAATGCACGCAGCATGGGGAACAAACAGGAAGAGCTGGAGATATGTGTGCGATCGCAGATCCATGATCTCATTGCAATCACGGACACATGGTAGGATAGCTCACATGACTGGAATGCTGCCATGGATGGCTATGTGCTTTTTAGGAGAGACAGGCCAGGAAGGCGAGGTGGTGGAGTTGCTCTTTATGTGAGAGAGCAGCTGTAATGCATCGAGCTCTGCCTAGAGGTAAAGGAGGAGGAGGCAGTTGAGAGCTTATGGGTAAAGATCAAAGGGCAGACTAGCATGCGGGACACTGTTGTGGGTGTCTACTACAGGCCACCTAACCATGAAGAGAAAACTGATGAGGCCTTCTGTAGACAGCTGGAAGTAGCCTCACGATCACAGGCCCTGGTTCTCATGGGGAACTTCAGCCACCCTGGTGTCTGCTGGAGGGACTACACAGCAAGGCGCAAGCATCCAGGGGGCTCCTGCAATGCATCGATGATAACTTCTTGTCGCAAATGGTGGAGGAGCCTATGAGGAAGGGTGTCCTGCTGGGCTTTGTCCTTACCAACAGAGAAGGACTGGTTAGTGATGTGAAGGTTGGGGGCAGCCTTGGCTGCAGTGACCACAAGATGGTGGAGTTCAGGATCCTGCAGGAAAGAGCTAAGGCAACAAGCAGGACTGCAACCCTGGCCTTCAGGAGAGTGGACTTCGGGCTCTTCAGAGACCTACTTGGTGGAGTCTCATGAGTTAAGGCCCTAGAAGGAAGGGGGGTCCAGGAGAGCTGGCTGGTATTCAAACATCACTTCCTCCAAGCTCAAGAGCGGTGCATCTCTATGAGTAAGAAGTGCAGCAAAAAGGGCAGAAGACCTGCATGGGTGAGCAAGGAGTTCTTGGCTAAATTCAGACAGAAGAGGAAAGTACACAGAATGTGGAAGAGGGGACAGGCTACTTGGGAGGATTATAGGAATGCAGTCAGAGTATGTAGAGATGCTGCGAGGAAGGCTAAGGCCCAGCTGGAATTGAGTCTGGCAAGGGATGTCAAGGACACCAGGAAGGGCTTCTTCAAATACATCAGCAGCAAGAGGAGGACTAGGGAAAATGTGGGCCTGCTACTGACTGGGGGGGGGGGGGGGGGCTGGTGACAAGGAATACAGAGAAGGCAGAATTACTGAAGGCCTTCTTTGCTTCAGTCTTTACTGCTAAGAGCAGCCCCCAGGAATCCTGCAGCCTGGATGTGAGGGAGAAAGTCTGTAGAAGGGAAGACTTTCCTTTGGTTGAGGAGGATAGGATTAGAGACCTTCTGGGCAGGCTAGACATCCACAAATCCATGGGCCCAGATGGGATGCACCCACGGGTACTGAGGGAGCTGGTGGATGTTGTTGCCAGGCCACTCTCCATCATCTTTGAAAAGCCACGGAGAACTGGAGAGGTCCCTGAGGACTGGAAGAAAGCCAATGTCACTCCAGTCTTCAAAAAGGGCAAGAAGGAGGACCCAGGCCACTATAGGCTGGTCAGCCTCACCTCCATTGCTGGAAAGGTGATGGGACAGCTCATTCTGGATGTCATCTCCAGACATATGGAGGAGAAGAAGGTGATCAGGAGTAATCAGCATGGATTCACCAAGGGGAAATCCTGCTTAACCAATCTGATAGCCTTCTACGATGGAATGACTGGCTGGATAGATGAGGGGAGACATTGTGTACCTTGACTTCAGCAAGGCTTTTGACACTGTCTACTGTAACGTCCTCCTAGATAAGCTCAGAAAGTGTGGGTTAGACGAGTGGACAGTGAGGTGGATTGAGAACTGGCTGAAAGGCAGAGCTCAGAGGGTCATCATCAGTGGCGTGGAGCCTAGTTGGAGGCCTGTGGCTAGTGGTGTCCCCCAGGGCTCAGTACTGGATCCCATCCTGTTCAACTTACTCATCAACAATGACCTGGATGAGGGGACAGAGTGCCTCCTCAGCAAGTTTGCTGATGATACCAAGCTGGGAGGAGTGGCTGACATACCTGAGGGCTGTGCTGCCATGCAGAGAGACCTGGACAGGCTGGAGAGTTGGGCGGAGAGGAACCTCATGAGGTTCAACAAGGGCAAGTGCAGGGTCTTGCACCTAGGGAAAAATAACCCTAGGCACCAGTAGAAGCTGAGGGCTGACCTTCTGGAGAGCAGCTCTGTAGAGTGCCGGTGGATGACAAGTTGACCATGAGCCAGCAATGTGCCCTTGTGGCCAAGAAGACCAATGGTCTCCTGGGGTGCATTAGGAAGAGTGTTGCCAGCAGGTCGAGGGAGGTGATCCTGCCCCTCTACTCAGCCCTGTGGAGGCCTCATCTCAAGTACTGTGTCCAGTTCTGGGCTCCTCAGTACAAGACAGACATGGAGCTACTGGAGAGAGTCCAGCGTAGGGCTACAAAGATGATCAGAGGGCTGGAGCATCTGCCCTGTGAGGAATGGCTGCGAGAGCTGGGCCTGTTTAGTCTGGGGAAGAGAAGACTGAGGGGGGGATCTTATCGATGTGTACAAGTACCTGAAGGGAGGGTGTCAAGGGGACGGGGACAAACTCTTTTCAGTTGTCCCATGTGACAGGACAAGAGGCAATGGGCAGAAATTGAAGCACAGGAAGTTCCGCCTGAGCGTGAGGGGGAATTTCTTCACTGTGAGAGTGACAGAGAGACTGGCACAGGTTGCCCAGAGATGTTGTGGAGTCTCCTTCTCTGGAGATCTTCAAGGCCTGCCTGGATGCAACCTTGTCTAACATGCTCTAGGTGACCTTGCTGAGCAGGGAGGTTGGACTAGATGATCTCTGGAGGTCCCTTCCAACCTTATTGATTCTATGATTCTATTCCATGATTCTACGATTTCAACTACTAGCTCACTTTACTAAAAAGTAAAAAAGAGTTACTAAATTATAGAGTGGGACTCTGTAATTCCAAGGATGAGCAGAAGAGCAGCTGAGGACAATTTCACAGTCAGTGGATGGTTTCTCTTCTTTGTCCACACAGGCTAACCATTTTCTCTTCTCCAAATCTCTGAGTTCAAGAGAGCCCAGATTCCTACCACTGAGCCTGGAGCAAGTGCCAACTGTAAGGTAAGGGAGGTGGGAACTGCTCTGTCTGAGGTCTGAGCTGGACTGGTCCCTTATGTCTGGAACACGTGTGTCATCAGACAATATGCTTGAGGAACAGGGTGGTATCTGCCACCTTTGGAGCTTTCTGTGTGGGTACAATGCCTTGACAAGTAGAGATCTGGATCTTTATTTGGGCCACCAAAAATTTTTATATTCCAATAACAAAGCATATTTATTTGTAACATCCAGAAAAATGATTTCCTCAGCCATGCTACAGAAACAGTAAATAAGACCACTTGTAATTTTTATTGTATATTTCTCTTATTTCTCTTCTATTTATCAATATGTTTCTTAATATGTGATAGTGAAATGAACACAGTCTTAATACTTATTTTTCACAATGAATTATGTAGGAGCATGCAGGGACACCATCAACTTCCTGGGAGAACTATGGGGAGAGATGGTTACAGCCAGTTCCTTAGTGGTTTATACATGTGTTTTAGAGGGTACAGTATTATGCTTTTTTTATTTTACTTCTTTATTTGAGGCTTTCTCATAATTAAAAGATCTATTCATGTGTCCTATTTTCTCACGCCATTTATTTTATACAAGATGAACTCTGGAGACAATAATACCCTTATCTGTCTAGTATCCTTGCTCTTTTACCTTTTAGCTACCAGAGATGCTGATAGCTGAAGCCAGTGGACAAGAGCACTGCCTAGTACTCTTGGAGAAGGAGCCCAGGCCCCACCACGCTGCCTGCTGTTTTCAAATCATGTAAAATTTTAGCCAGCCTTCCTTGTGAGTGAGTCATTCCTAACACCATTCATAGGCACCTGCTGGACTCCGTGGCTGAGCTAATGCATTTGGATGTCAGAGCTCTAACATCAAAAATGAAATGAAAAGCTGTTCCCAAGTAGCTCATATGCCTTTGTCATCATAACAAAACAAACTCCACAAATTCATTTCATAATTTAGTCTTTTGGAAAAACCTTCACAGTTTAAAAAGCCTGTTTTTCAGTTTCGCCATTTCAGATATTGCATGCATCTGAAAATCAGTTTAGAATCTTTGGATGTATAAACAATATTTAATGTTTACATGAACTGGTTGTTTTTTTCATTGTATTTCTTCATGATTTTCTTTCAAATGCTTTCCCATGAAGAGACATATTTACTTTGTGAATGTCAGTGTTTCTAACATACTGAATGAAGGGGAGAATTGTTTGGACTCACAAATCAGGAACCTTGTCACATAAAAGGGCAGGCAGACATGGATTTTCTATTTTTACTGCTAGAAAAACATTATGATTTTTAACCATTCTCAGGTTATCTTGAGCTTTCATTCACAGCTTTAGGGTTTTTTTTTCCCCCTCTAATAAGAAACCAAAGTAAAAAAAAATCAAAGCTTCTGAGTCTTGGAAAACCTTTTCTCTAAAGAATTTCATAGATATTTAAGAGAAGATCCATTGTACTCATCAGACATGAAAAGAACTGAGGGCTGGAATAACTTCAGAATCTTATTTTATTAGTTCCTGCTGCAGACAATATCATGAAATGATACAAAGAACAGCACTCTGCTATACTCAAGGAAATGGGGGAGGGGAACACAGAAGTTGTTTTGGTATAGATTACAGAATTTATGTAAAAAGTAGAAGGAAGATGAATTCTCAACACTCATTATTAAATTTTTTGTTATGAAGAGGACACATTACTAGAAGTATACTGAATACTAGAGATATCACGTATCATTAAGACAAAGAGTAATTCTAACTTTAAGTGCTGCCTATTCAGGGCAGTCAACTGTACAACACGACATTTAGGTTACAATTCTTTACATTGCTGGTTTCACAACTTCACCTTTACATATAAACTTTCAGCTTAATTTAAATAAATGCAGATGTAGCAGCTCTGAGAACAACGTTGGTTTTAAAATATGTACATAAAGGCAGCAGGAATGCAATTTTTTTCCTATGAATTGAGTGATAATAATAATAATTGCTCTCTGTTGTTTTCCTTGACACATGTGAATTTATGAAATCTCCCTTGAGTCCTACTACCAGTTGGACATCTTTGCTCTTAAATGAAAACCATACAGTAAGCTCCTCATCACACTGTTTACCTCCTTTCTGTTATTCATCATTAACCAGTTACCGCCTTTCTGTGTTTGGCTCTATAGATAAATAGAAATTTTAATATGACTTGGGGAAATGTTTACATCATTTGGACTTTTCCTCACCTATTTCTCTCTTTTTTGTTGTTTTTTTTCCCCATTCATTCAACGCTATTAGGTACACACAATTAGAACTTCAGCAGAATAGAAGTGTCTGCTCATAGACATTTGTTTCAAGTCAATAAGAAATTTCACTTGGTTTAGGCTTGCAAATGTTTTACATATGATTTCTGTAAATCATACAGATCAGGCATACTAATCCTTCCGTACATAAAAAATCTAATCTTAGCTGAGTTATGTGCTGCAGATAAATTTAAACTAGCATATCTGGAAATAAAAATCTGAAATTAGCTGTCTGTTAGTTAAATGTGTGGGTTTGTTCCTCTCTTCTGAATGTCTTTCTGTACCAAGATTTGGTCTAGCAAAACACATAACACATTTCAGCAGGACATGCCCCATATTTAAAATTAAGTACGTGCTTGATTGCTTTGCTGGCTTCTGAACCATATTAAAATAAACAAAAAATTGTTTTAATGCTTTATCTATCTTTTCTCTAAGCTTAACATGATTATTATAGGCATCTATTTGCCATATTAAGAACTTACGATTCAGGGCCAAATTTATACCTTCTGCCTTGTTCCAAGAAGCAGAGCACTGAGAGTGCTCTCCAAGTCTCATACTCCAAATAACACTTTATTTGTGATAGACAAGAATCTTATCATACATTCTAGACAGAAAACACACAGACTGATCTCTGTTTCTTCAAAATACATTTTGTTAATAGCAGAAATATTGTATAATGGTAATTAAATATAACACAGTAAGAGACAGAACATTTGGTCAGATTAGTAATAGCTGGCGTGGGTCATGCTGACTGTGAAAAGGAGTGTAATTTTGTGTGTCTCTATGAACTTTTTCCCCTAGATGACTGTAGCTGCAAGTATTTCTATCACTTTTCTGGGAAGGATAGTCTCGAACTAAGAAGTCCCACTGCAAGGAAATTGTTCTTTCTAGTTAGATTAAATGCAATCAGTTTAATACGTTTATTTCTATTATCTCTCCATTCTAGATTGATCGTTACTCGTTGTTATCTATTATTTTCTGTGAGCCTACAGGAGGTTTGTCCATTAATTCAGTGTCGATCCCCTAGTAGAGAAGGATCTCATGTATCTGCTGGTATTCATGCGATCTGACATATTTTCATGGAATCTTAATAAGGGACTAGTTCCCCAGTAACCTGCCTGCAATAAGTGCTGCACAAATAGCACCAGGACCAATTTTGTTACCCTTGCCCCAGGGGGGATTTCAGATCTGGGGCTGGGGCTGGATTCCTTGTCTCTGCAGCCACCGTTGCCCCACTTGGGCCTCAGCTGCCCATTGCCAAGCTGGAGCTCTGCAACATTTTCTTGAGCTCTGGTCAGTTTAATCACCCGGTGACGGAAAAGGTCTCACATCCCGGCAAGGGACTTGCACGACTGGGACTCCTAAGCCTCTGGAGGCACTTCTGACATTAGTCCTGCAGGTTTCTGTGCTATGAGAGGGAGACGGATCAGTTTGTGAACAGCAAACTGGATGCCTTCGCTCCGACCGCAATGTGCTGCCTTTGAGGGGCAGACATGCGCGGAGTATCAGGAACTCCACCTAATTGGATCTTGTTTTGCAGAACATCAGTTTCACTATTGATCTTGGTAGTCCCTGTTGTCAGAACATTTTAACGTCACCCTGTAATGCGTATCAGCAATCAAATTTCCTGCACAAATAATCCTAGCACAGACCGTTCATTCTTCCACTGCTGGGCAAGGCAGCACAGTCCTCTTCCAATTATGTTTTTCTGAATGGAAATGCAGAGATACTTGTTTTGACTGAGAAATATGTGATTTGACTCACGCTACGTGATTTTGCTATTGAACTGTATAAGCTATCAATTAGGGAACATTTTTTACGTGAAATTGTCTATTTTTTTAATAGGAAGCCAAACCTTCTCAACTTTTTGCCTCACAGGTTTTACTAAAATGCAAGTAGTTACTTTAACAAACCAAAGCATGAGTTTCTTTTGAAAACTTTCACAAGCGGTATTTACCAATTTCTGAGTAGCTCAGGTAGTACCACACAACCTGCCAGATCATCTAGAAGCTGGGTGCTGCGTGTTGCACAGCAGGCTGGGCTGACACACGAGGGGTAAGCAGATTCCCTCTTCCGCCGACCATCGCCACCACTTGTCACCACAGTTGATGCTCTATATAACACGCAATGGAGACACAAAGCTGCTGCAATGACCCTCCCCTTGATTTCATGCAGGTTGCACCTAAGCCAACAGTGCAGCGAAATATGTTGTCTTCAGGCATATTTCTCACAAACCATTCGTAGGTCTTCCAGAAGGGTCAGTGCTATGCAGAGCCAAATCCTAAAGCATTAAGACTTTACACAAAAGTTACAGTTTCAGGAACTCATTTTACAATATGATATCCTCTCAGCTGAGCCTAGCTAGGTTGCAGAAATGAGACAACACATATTATCTCTTGTTTTTATTCTTGTTTCTGAAACCCAGAATACCTGCTATTAGCATCAAACAAGGAAACCATAAGAAAATATCCAAATTTCCCTGTAACATCCGTTCTTTAAGCAATGATGGACAACTAACCCCACTGCTAAGAACTTAAAATTTCCCAACAGCTAATAATGAGAGAAGCCTTTGAGAAAATATCATAGCTAGATATAAAAGTTCTTTGCAAAGTGTAGCACAGAAAATTATTGCTGGACTTCATATTTCACAATATAATAGCCACCTGAAAACACTACTTTTTTTTAAAAAAAATGCTCTATGTTCGCAGAAATACACCAACAAAAGAAGCATCTACAATACAATGTCCCAAATCATAAGTCACTAAGGAATATTTAGAATTTCATATTTATTTCCCATAGAGAAGGTTGTAGTTAGAAGAAATCTGAGTATAAATGTATTTTTTCAGAAGTCTGTTTGCTTTGTTTCTCATGTATATGTGCAGGTGGGTAGGTGCTTGTAACAGTGAGCATGGGAAAATATATTAGCTGTATATCATCTTATAGCAAAGATATTTGATAGTCATTAGGGAAACCACAACAATGTTATATTTATAACAAAGTCAGTACCCTGTACAGCTTAAAAAACAGACAGCAGACCTTTAGGAGCACAATGATTGCATGAATTCTAATTAATTTATTCACAGAAAATCCAATAAAAGAATTCTTTATGAACAGATGCTTTTTCTTCAGTCACATGCCATTCTGTCAGTACTTTCCTTCTACAAAATATATTTGCTTTAGTAGCACCACTAAGCAATCTTATGAAATTAATTACAGCACTCAGAATAATGTAATACATTCATCTAAAGGTAGGCTGTAGCCTTCCAGTAGGCTTAATGCCTGTTTGATTTCATTAAAAGTAATAGATGTATCAATCAGCTGACAGATTAGTATCCTTATGTTGTTTACATTTTTAACCTCAGAAACGTTTGACTGAAACTTCTAATAATTTTTGTGTGTGTGTGTGCGTGCACGCACTTCAGGAAAGGCATACCTCATGCTCTTGAAATCCCTCTGATTTGTAGGGTTAAGCAGAATGAATTCTGGTAAGCCCTACATTAACTATACAAAAGTGATATACCTTACTATAGTAGTGTCAGTTCTCAAAATTCATGGGAAAAGCCTGCAAAAACTAGTAGAGGATAAACCAGGAGTAGCAGAATCATTAGTTCGACGCAGTCTCTGCTTCCCTATGTTAACACTAAACAAGCAGCATCAGTGAACTAGTTACTAATTTTCCTAGGAACAGTCTCTTGTACAAAGCTAGTGGACCACGTGAAACCGTCTGTAAGGCATTATAACGTCTTTCCATATGTGAATACTGAAGTAGTTGTAGATATTTGAAAAGAATTTTGCTAATTTCTCCTGCATGGATGCAGCCAGGGGCTTTGCCATGCGGCAGGTTTGCTGAGACGAAACCTTGTTCAGCAGGAACTGTGAGGAGAGCCTTCACTCAAGTCACTTGTGTTTTTACCCCCCTCCCCGAGATGGTCCTGCTGATTACTCTTGGCCACAAACACCCTGCAGTCTCCTAAGCAACCTGAGCTCTGGGTAGTGCCATTTCACTTCAGTTATTTTTATTCACATGCATGGTGTATTTCTGAATAGGCTGATTAACAGTGCAATTTCACCTGATGAATTGTCACTTTGTGGAAAGTAGTTTTCAGTCAAAGGGAAATAAATTATATTCTTGATGCCTGATAATAAATAAAAGTTTAAAGAAGCTGATAATAGGGATTGCAGTAATTAAATCACAGGCATAAACAAGTGAGAAATTAAAACCACTCATTTCCGCACCAGCTGTGCTCTACCTACAAACTTATCTACAAAAACAAATTTACTTGTCATTGGGCAAAAACAGACTGTGCAAATTCTGCTTAGCACTGCAGATTTGTGTCAGAGACGTGTCCCTATAGGAAACAATGGAGACTCTCAGGCACAGATTTCTTGGGGACATCAAAGAGACCAAAGATGGCATTCCCTCTCCCCTCCCCATAAACGTTGCCATGAGCACATTCTGGCACAGGAAAATCTGTAACATCATGCAGCTCCCTCTGCACCCCTCCGCGACTGTCTGACAGCACCTACTGCTGCAGTACTGAGGCAAACACAGGCTAATTTGGTTGATAGCCCAAAGCAGCAAGGACAGCAAGGAGTTATGCAGCAGAGTTGGCATTGCATCAGCACTTGTCCACATACCCAGGTCAGCTCTGTCTGTTTTAAAGCTGTACCTGCTATGAAGACTGCATCAAGGTGCACTGAAGAAAGCGAAAGGGCAGGGTTGTTTGACCCAGCACACACGCTTTACCCCCTTTAGACTCCTCCCCTGCACAGATGCCCAGTCTCACCATAAAGCCACCCTTTCAGCATTTACGCTACTCTACAGATTTCTGTAACTTCATTCAGTTCCATCAGGAAAACCTGTTCAGGACCCGAAACCCTCTCCCATATTTCCTAGGTCATGCCTGTAGTTGACAACTGCACACTACTGAACTGTGAACTGCTTTAAATCTAGACAGCTCAGCTCCTGGTGCAGATTGCTCAAGGATGGGACCTCGGGACTGTGTGAGCTTACAATGAAGTTGCCACAGTGACTAAATGAAATTCCAGTCATGTTTCAGTTCCCTGGCACTCGCTTTCCCTGCAGCCATCCACT
Source organism: Rhea pennata (assembly GCF_028389875.1). Lineage (NCBI taxonomy): Eukaryota > Metazoa > Chordata > Aves > Rheiformes > Rheidae > Rhea > Rhea pennata. Next base: position 28,446,364 of record NC_084664.1, read on the forward strand.
GACCTCTATGGAGACCCCTGTGAGGGTCGCCAGCACAGCTGAGGTCCACATCCAATTTCCATTTCACAAGCTGCATGCAGCACTCCAGGGGTGCACACAAGCACCATGTGGACCTGCAGAAGCTTGGGGAAAGACTTTGATACCTGGCCTTCCTTCAGCATGATACAGCCCTGCCTTTGCTACCACTACTGTGGGTGCAGACTAGTCTAGCATCACTGTGAGACTCTCTGAGGTGTCTGCAAGGGATTATTGCAGTGTTAGCAAAGCTGCTGCGTGCTTGCTTCCCAGGGGAGAGACTGGAGAAACTTGGGGAGTTCTGAGGAGAATGGGTGCACCCACACTTCTGCAACATCTGACAAAAAAACATCAATTTCTCTGATTTGGGGGATAGTAGTGTGTTGTTAGTTAGGTTACTAATAGAGAGTATAGATGAGCCTTGTCAGTGATATTGGTAAAGATACAGAATTTGGATGTACTTCACACTGAAATTGTTTACATTCTCTTAAATTATTCACTTAAAGATATCATTCAGCAAATGCTGTAGGGTTAGCTAGAGCTGTGCCATTTGATTCTGTCAGAGATTTCAATAGCTTTCCTTAATTGTTATTCTACCTTCAAATATATATTGTTCCAGGAGACAGAATTTTCTTTTAAACATAGGAGATCAGTTGGGTGTGTTGGATGGGGCACAAAATGTCTATTAACAGATTCATTTAAACATTTTGTTTTGCAAAGCCACTGACATCTTTAAAATGTAATGAAATCTCTTCTTACCCTCCCATACAAAAAATACACAGCAGCACAGATGGGGCACACCAGTAATGTGCCAGGACCTGCTCCTGGCTCCACCAGCTCTGCGGCGACAACTACTTCCCTGCTAGGCTGCCCAGAAGCTTATTGCAGATGCTAACCCCAGGAGTAGTTCATGCTCTGTAGAAACTCCTGGACTAGATGCATGAGTGTGGTGGAGTGCAACTATCTCTTCCCCCCACCCTTCCCTTTTCTTGGTCCTCGGATGACAGCAAATAACTGACAGTGCCCAGTGCTGACCTGAAAGAACTGGGCAAAACTGGTTGCAACTGGTGAAGCCAGAAAAGGGCATGAGATCAGCAAAAAGGATATCTTTTCCCCCAACATGGCATGAGATCAGCAATAATGCACATCTCCACGCTAAGTGTGGTATGACCATGAGTCGAACTCCGTGCCCATAAATAGCTCTTCAGCATGGAGCCCTTTGAGCTCTCCTGCATGGCCGGGAGCTGCATGGCAGTGAAACTCCCCTTGAGGTGGGATGCCTCTCAAGGTTATTATCCTGGAGTTAAAAGAAGCTCTCACAAGAAACCATTGGAGTGGTAAGAAACTGAGATTCAGGCAAGAACAAATAAGCAGTAAGATTGGCTTGCTATGACTAAACTGTATAGTCATCTTCAATAAATCTGTGCAGTAAACCCAGAGTTAAGATACTTCCCCACCTCTGTGACAATGGGAAAACCTGATAAACCACTGCAGGAAATTCCCCACCTTGCTCCTAGGTAGATGTTGGCATCCTGGAGAGGTGGTACCAGCTCCCATAGCGCTGAGTATGTTTCAGTTACAGCTATGTAGAAAAGCTGAGTGGAGAAAGCCTATTGGTTTTGTGGGAAATGAGGCTGTTTTTTGTGTCTGTGGTGTAGCAGAGCTGCTCTTGTGATAGTTGAGGATAAATTTTAAAAGAATTTTAAGGGTATTTAGGTCCTTTTAACTTCTGAATTCAGATAGTAAGCTCAGTCCGCAAAGGTAACTAAAAATTGGTTCAGCACATCTCAGGCAGTAAAAGTCTCCTCTCTAGAATTAAATAAATAAGTTGATCTTGAATAAAATCATGTTAGCCTTGACCTGTCCAGACCCTGCTTCAATCAGGCTAGAGATAGGCTGCTGGGAGGAGAAGAACGGGATACAGGAGGGACAATATCTTTTTCACTAGGATCAAGACAATTTAGTGGTTGAGCTGCTTTAGTTGTGCATCTCCTCCTTGCAGATCCCCAAAAGAAGGAGTTGGTTGTGATGGTTGCTGAAAGACTTGTCTCCCTACACCTGTCATTAATACTTTGTTCCTGGGTACCTTAGAGGGCCTAAAGAGTTGTCTTCTGAAAAAAATCCATTTCTTTAGCATTGCACTGATCTCTGTCCTCTCTCAAAACTTCAAGTTTCACAGAGCTGCCTAGAAATTAGACATTGCTCCTCTCTGCTTTGAATATCTAAATCCCTGAGAGAAGGTGGTTGTGTCTGGAGATGCTGTCACCGGAGCAGCCAAACCTTCAGACAGAGAGACTGAGATAAATGTCTTTTGTGTAACAGAAAAGCTAAAAATGTGAAAGACTGAAAGCAACTTGACAGGTGCTCACAAAATAGATTTTTTTTCCATTTATTTTCCTTTCTCTAACATATTCCTAACACAGGCCATGGCTACTCAATAGTAAGAAGGCCAGACTGACTCATTAAACAGAGCTACTGGTCATTTTGAATTCTCCGTCAAACAAAACTAGAGAGTCAAACTCTCTGGACTGTTCTCTTGCACTGCTTCTGGTCCAAACAAAATAATGCATGGCTGAATTTCACCCTGCACATAGCAAACCCGAGCCAGTGTATTTTCACCACTCAGTTATATTTGTGCTCCTGCAGGTTTTTGGTATACTGGCTGATCCATCAGATGGTCATTTGTTTGCAAGCTGAGAGTTCACAGGTTGTTATTACATAATTGCCCTCCATGCATGTTTGGGTGAATGCATGCTAAAGGTGCCCACGGTGATCCAGGCAGGTATGCTAGGTAATATTTTCTGCAAATTTGCCCAGGCTGTCCTGCGGAGACAGGGTACACCTGCCCTAACGCACCAACAGCAGGGCCATGCAACACTCGGCTGAACTGGGCCCATGGAGCAAGATCAGCACTGTCCTATGCATGTGAATATTTGATTTGGGATCATGTCCATGCAACCAGGCTTGAAGCAAATCCCCCTCTGCCATGGAGAGGCTCTGCACAGGACCAAAGAGTGATGGCAGCTTTCCGTCTCTCCTTCCCACAGAGGCCAAGAGCACCTTTGACTGAGCAGGGCGAACTCTGACTGCCCTGTGGCTTCAGTGTCAGAAAGCCCAAATAAAGAGTTTTCCTGAACTACTGAGGGACTGATGTGTTCCTTTCAAACATACCATTTCAGGCATAGCTTCCACCCACGTTTACATTCACAAGCCCCTGTGCTCATAAAAGAGATCCTTTTAAAGTCAGTAGGACTGTTCCCATAAGCAAGTATCCACCACATTGGCACCGTTGTTAGAACATGGTAACAACTCTCTTTTCAAACCCCCACTGCTTTCTGAGTGTGAAATATGTCAAATTGAGTATCTTACAAATTCTTGTTATACAGAGAACCTAGCAATACATTCAAAAAGATGCGTTGTATATAATTTTGTAAACATAAGACTAATGATAAAAATAATTTAACATAAAACATTAATAGATTTTATGTAAATCCAACCTTCTAGCAATGTCATTTTATTGTATAGATTAAACTTGCAATAAACTGGTTGTTCTGTAGACTAAACTTGACATTACTTAGTTTTCCCAAAAGGACTTTAATTAGCTGCATGCATTAGCAACTGTGTATCCCCCCCAAAAAAAAGGAAAGAAAGAAAGAAAGAACATCAAAAGAACATCACAAAGACTTTCCTGCAAGATTTAGAGTAGTTTTATATATTTTCAAGCTCTCCAGAGTGCCTCAATTTTCTATGTCAAGTACTGAGTGAAGAAAACACCGAGCTCTGTCAAGCACTGCTAATATTGTTTCATAACTTCCATCAGCCCAGTAACCCCTGCTTCAGGTTCTGCCTTGATGAGTTAGCAAGAAACAGTGTGAAAGCTGGTGAAACCAACAGAATTATTCCAGGCTTACAGTGGTCTAACACTAAACTGTATTTGCCCTTTTGTATTTAAAATAGGGTTGACAGTCTTTTGAAAGAGGAAGCAGAGCTCAGCTGTAATAAATGCAGAAAGGATGCCTAATTCAGAGTATTAGGTATGAAACAGTCTGCCAAACTGGATCAGACCAAGGGTTCACCTATTGCGATGCCTTAGCGTAGGCAATATTCGATGCTTTAGACAGAGGCTAGGCATTGCCTACTGTGTGCCATGTCTCAGGGCCTAGCCTCCCCTCAGCTACACCACGTCCCTGCCAAATCACGAGAGAACTGTGGGAGGTTCCCCGCTCACGGTCAAGATCAGCTTGTTTGGTGTGGAGACAGCAGATAGCTTCATGCCCCAGCCTGCCTCCTGGAACGTGACCTGGAAGATGTAATTTCCAGCTTTACCTTGCTCTAGGCCTTAGACAACTCACTGAGGCTGAGATTCTCAGAAGTACTTACGCATCCAACTCCCACATGCTGCTTCTTTTGCCAGTAGTTCCCTATTGGCAGAGGGTGTCTTTCCCCCACCTCACAGACATGTTGGGATGATAAATAAATAACGACTGTGATGTGCTCAGATACTAAAGCCACCCTTCAGTGAAAGGTCGAGAAAGAGTGGTGCAGCCCTGCATCTCTCCCTGGCTGTTGGAGAGACACAAGGCTTGTCCTGAACATGCTCATAAACCAAGCTTCATTCCTGACCTGTACTCACTCCTGTTTCACTGACGTTATTCTCATCTTTTTATAAAAACAAGAGAAAATCTGTCCCAAAATAAAGGGTCCTTTTCTGTGAGTTGCATTCTCTGCCTCTCACCCTCAATATTGACTTAACACGTCTTGAATATGTAACATCCTACAGGTTAAAGTAGGTTCTATAAAGTAATATACTCCAAATTCTCCTAAAACTTAAAAAATAGGAGGAATTGCACGTCCAAAATGTTTTCAATATATTCTCCACCACTGAAGAATGATGGGAAGGAGCCATTTTATTTTTTCCATTATGGGTTTTTTGATCATCCATAAAATGTCACTTGTGTTCCCCATCATGTCTTACGTACAGTGGAATTACTTTAAACTGTCTTACATAAGGTTTTCTAAATCTGATTATGACAGAACAAGAACATCAGAAAAAGCCGCTAAGGGTCAACTTTTAGCCCACAATCTATCTCTGACACTGAAAAGATGCCTTATCAGTCATTGCTCTTGCATTTACTTGGGAAAAATGGCAATTTTAAAAAACATTTATTTTGATTCCCCAAATTTAAAATGTGAAGGTGCCATATTTCTTATAGCACAGATAACGTATAAAAATTGTCCTGCGATCCTTGAATCATTTTCTCTTGACTTCATCTGTAGGGATTGGTGTTTCTTCCAAAAGGTTCTGAATACTTAGAAAAAGGAAAGAGAAAGAGCTTATTGTATGCCAAGAAAGCTTCAGACTCGCTTATTCTAGCCAATAAAATAATTGATTCTATTTGGCAAAAGTATCACCCAAAGTGAGTGATTAAAAGTGCTGCACTTTGCCCTAGACACATTAACTTTCAGCTATAGGCAGCAGAATGGGCCATGCTAGCCAGTTAGTACCTAATTCCCCCACTGCTCAAGAGTGACTATATATTATAGTGTTGATGACAGCACAGCCTAGAGAAATGGAAGTCAAGGACACAGAAGAGATAATCCTGGCTGTGCTACTAACCATGAGAGGAGCTCGACCTTGGGCAGGGACTTGCAGAGCACATAGAGGATTTAAATGGTTTGGTTGCACTGGGGAGTTACAACGCAGGATGAGAACACTAGGTTCATTTCCCAGCCCATGTCCCAGGACAGTAACTGCAAGGACCATCTGTGGTGGAGACGGTGTAAGCAGCCCTTTGTCTTCAAGTGCCTACTGCTGGGTAGGGCACAAGAGGCAGCTCTTAATGAAGGGAAAGTTGGAGGTTTCCAGAAACAGGCTTTTGTAAAATTGGGCTGGGAGCTATGTCCTATCTGCAACCCCACTAGGGCTGCAGAATGGCCCTGGGTTGGATGGACGCTGGATGCATCCATGGGGCCTGGAGACCAATAGGTAGATGACTGAGGCTGCTGCGAGGGTTTTCTCCAGCCCCAAGCACTGGTAATGTTACAGAGGGACATGCTAAATGGCCTCTACTCCTAAATACCACAGCTCTGCTCAGGCTCACTATGCAAAAGCAAACCGAAAAAGGCACATCTCACATATAAGAGCTTGATTTAGTATTGAACAGCTCTGCAGAGTACTGAGCTAATTTAAGCATGGTTTTGTAATATTTTCAAAATAACTCTGTGCAGGGTTTCAAGGGACATATAAGAGACAGTGCTATGAGACAAAAGCACTAAAACAAGGTTTGTTAGGCTGCTGGAAATACAGTTTCTTAATCTTTCACTAACAAAATTAAAACCAGGACCATATTTCTCTCTGCCCAAGGAGCACACAATCAGTAACTACCATGGCCATTAGCCTCCACAAGCTCTGCTCATGCTATTTCCAAGGGACTGATGATATTCCTTTCCCTTTAGGTTTGTTGGTGCTATAAAATGACCTTATTGGTTCTGGTAAATTATTTCTTCTCAGTAATGAAGCTAGAGATAAGGAAAGTGAGAAGATGAGAGAAGTAGGAAGGAACATAGCCCTGCCTTGTGTGGCAGTCGGCGAAACAGGCTCACAGCCTCTCCGCCAAGGGCAGTGGGGCTACTGCTGCTTGCACTGGCCAGCCACTGTGGCCACCCAGGTTTTCTTGTGGAAGCAATTGTCATGCTAGAAAATCGGCTTTCTAGCTTACATTGTTCTTCTGCTCCCAGTAATAACAGCCCAGAAACCAGTAAAGCTTGAGTGTAGATCTCCTCTTCAGTGATCTTACAGTAAGGCGGTATATGATGGAGCCAGAATTAGGGCTTGGGTTTTTAGTGATGCAGCAGGGCTAATCTACCAGCACAGTGAGGAGTAATTCCCCTACTAGCTCAGAAAGGCCATTTCCAGAAATTCCCTTTCTTTTCTTCTCCCTCCCTAATTGTCAATATTTAAACTGCATATTCAGTTTGAAGGGACAGTTATTGGTTAATCCTCTGTATTCTTTCCTAACTGCTGCTAGGAAAGGTGGGACGTAAATCTTCCTCTCCCACTAAACAAGCTGAACAATAAATAGTGGGGCTTGGAAGCAGGGTGGGGGTTTTCCCACAGCAAGTTAAAATATTGTCTTACCGTTATGGCTGCAGCAATTCAATCTGTATTTGAAGGTAATGAAAAAGCTTCATTCATTTAATCAGATATTGACTGATTGCTATAATATACTATGTCAACAATTGCTGCAAGAGAACAAGAGCTGGCTGACTCTGTTAGAAGAAGTAAAAATCGTATCTGGATGGTATAGGTTTGATTCTCGTGCCGTGCCAGAATTGTCCATTGTTAATTTTCAGTACTCCTAAATACTTTGCTTATTAAGCCCAGCACTGTGCATTTACAAGAGACAGCAGCATCTCAGTTTTGCTTCCATACTATTAGCTTTCATATTTAAAATCCTTCAAGATCTCCTTCTTCTCTATGCTCATTACAAAGCCCAAGAGCTGGATCACAACCTTTTCTTTTCAAGACTAAAAAATGACAGAAGCTTTTAGTTCTATTCAAATTATCTGAGATCAGGTCTTGGCTCTGACATAGGTTTTGGTGGCAAATCAGTTCCTGTTTATACGTTCTGCTACTATCTACCAAGTGTGTGTAATTGCAATCATCCTTTCCTTCCTCCTTGTGCCTGTCTTTCTACATTATGAACTTTTTGTATGAAGCTGAATGCATGAACACATCTAACATGGTGGAGTTTCAATCCTTTTTGTTCTTAGGAATTATTGAAACATATGTAGCTATAGATAATAATAATCTAAGAGTCTAGAATACAAATTTAATGGGAAATTAATCAAATAAGAAGAATAATTTATATTTGCAATTTGCTGTGAAACAAATTATTTTACAAAATGATTACAGTCTTCAGATGCTTTGTGAAACTATTGAAAACTAATTTAATGAAAGCATTATATGAAATGCTTAATCCGTCATTACATGAGCTTACCAAAGTGTAATGTAATTATATTTCAAAAATAGTGCTTTTATAGAATACTTTTAAAAAAGAAAATGTAAATACTGCTTGCTTTTATAAATAAGTATAAGTAACCAATCAGTTCAATTAAATAAAAAATTCTCTTCTAAATGTTCTCAGTTTAGATTCAATTGTTAAACCTCAGTTTTCCTTTGTAACACTTGTATTTGTTTATCTGATATTTCAGCCAACCCTGCTATAGGTACAAGAAGGCAAATTTGTGTCCTTTGGCACAACGAATGGAACTAGACAAGAATCTCAGGCAGTGGCATGTGCATATCCCTATTAATAGATACATCACTATTTACTGTAAGAGAAACAAGTCAAACTGACCCTCATTTTTTTCCCATAAAATTTATTTCATAATTGGATATTGATTGTTGTATCTTAATATATTGAATCCACTTACCTTGTGTCAGTCAGGTCTTCTTGATGTTCACATTAGTGCATTTTATTACCCGGCCTCTTTACTGCCTTCTTCAAAACTGTTGTACTTAGGTAGAAAATAGGCAGGTTTAGGGCAGAATAGATACCTGGTGGCAATTTATTGAGGGTTTTTGCAAGGAACCCTTTCACAGAGGCTAGAAAGTGGTGGGATTGTGAAACCAGGAGACAGAGGATGAGTTTAGGAATATCTGTATCTATATCTATAGACAGATATATAGATATATAGATATAAATGTATTTGTATATATAGATATATAGATACAGATCACAGAATCAGTAAGGTTGGAAGGGACCTCTGGAGATCATTTAGTCCAACTTCCCGAAGATTTCCTGGTGCTGGTTCCAGCTGTCTCCTTCAGCTGGTGCTGAGGCTTGAATGTAGGACCTTCAGCATGTAAAGCAGATGTGATAACAATATAGATATAGATGTAGATGTAGATCCAATTTGAACTGTAGTGGCAATGTGGGTATTGGGGACTGTATCATGCAAAAGAGCAAGAGTAAACTTGGATCTGCTGACAGAAGGAACAGTGAGCACTAAAAGCAGAAGGTACCTTTTCTGCTCACCATTGATGATTTCCAGTGGAAGAGAAGTCTACTTTTTTGAATCAAAATTGAAACTGCTCTGTGCAGCAAATAATTTCCTCTAGAAAGGTAGCACCATTCTTGATAAACAGCATAAACTGAATTACCACAGCCTGGTTCTGTACCCCATCCATAATATAAGAATGTTTTACTTAGGATGGATTCCTGCATATGAGAATATCTTGAATTTCCAAAAATGAGACTGAACTGATATCTAGAAAACTTGAGTTCTTGCATTACTCACCAAATTATTTTGGCTTCGTTGTCATTCTGTGGCCAAGGAGGCGTGCTAAGAGGAAAATATCAACCAGATTTCAAAAGGCAGTTCTGCTGACTTCTTCAATATAAAAGTTAAGAAATATAAATATGGAGATGTGAACCTAGTATCTAATTATTTACTTGATAAAGTGGAAGCAAAAGACATTAGGAGGCACAAAGGCAGCACTGAACATTAGCAGCCAGACTTGCCATGACTACCTGTGCCTGAAAACAAACTCACCGTTCTCCTGTGATGGTGTGTCTGGAGATGGACCTGATAAACATGCAGCTGAAGCTGCCTTATCCTGGGAAAACCACACCAGAAGTAGTAAAAGTTTCCAGTTTAATTTTCAAAAATAGAAGATATCAGAAGTCACTGATACCTATGGGTGACAGCAAATATGATCTCCTCCCAGGGAAGAAGAAGAAGAAAAAAAGTGACAATGAACTCTTTAGCTTTAAAAATCTATTAGTATTGTCTTGACTGACTAATTTCCAAATACTATGGTACTAGATATCATAATGCAAACCTTACTAGGTAGATCTGATAGTTGCAAATAGACAGGATAGGAAGTTTTTCCTATTCTTTTAACATAGTTTTTTTTCTTGTTCACATTTGTGAACAAGAAATAGGAAAATGTCATTGAAAGTAATTAACAGGAAGCCATCATTGTTACAGACCTTAATACTTGAAATCATGAAAGAGCTTTCCAAATGCAGCATGAGATGAATTACTTCCTCACAATGTTCTTCCGTTCTGTGATGGTACACAATGTTTTTCAAATGTAAATGGAATCCAGATCCGACATACCCAGAATATTAATAAACTGTAAAGAGAATCAGCATGATACCTAAATTCTCAACATGACAAATGTTCTTTGAACTATATATCTTGCAGGATTCATTTAGCTGTTTTTGAGAGTTTTCCCAAGCTCTTCTGGGATGCTCTGTTTTGTTTCCAGACGAACACACAGTAAGGAAGGATCCTCCTCGCAATCCCATTGCTCTGACAACACTCTTTTCTAGTCTGCACTGATTTACCTTTCTAAACCACTTTAAAGGGTTTTGCTGCATATTTGTTAAAAGAGTCCATTTAGTGTCAAGCTTCTGCAACACTTCCACCAAGGAACCACTGTTCTCCTCAGCACACACAGCAAATTCACTGCTAAAGTCCAAATGCCCTTTCCTCCTCCAGGGACAACTCTAAGATGTGCTCAGGAGAATGGTAAGCAGAAGACCAGAAAAGACCATTCACAAGAGTAGAGGAAAAGCTGATTAAGAATTGATTGGACATGACCTTAGGTGAGTCAGTTCCTCTCTTCCAAAGACATTCTTCTCATGTGGAGTCAGGTAGCTACCTATAGCTTCTATAGGTTTTACAGGCATAATCCTAATGTAGATTATAGGGGGTATAAACAAGCAAAAATGGGATTGAAGTGCTCTTATGAACACTTGACAGGATTCATGGGATTCTGTTCTCTGAGATGATCTGTTCCCTCCAGTGCTTCAGCCATCTCTGTCTCAACACGTATTTTTCAGCAAAAGCTAACAACACAAATTTCCATACCAGTGGAATTTTTCATTCCTCTCCAAATACATACTGAGCCTAATATTCAGATTTCCCCTGAGGCAGTGTAAGGGGTAAGCTATCATCTTATGCCTTCCAGCTATTTATCAGTCTAAGTATTTGCCCGGTAGCATTGACTCTGTAGAGTTGTTGGCTGGCTTTGGTGTGGGGCTTGTGCACTGTGATCAAAGCAGCAAGCCCTGGCCAAACGCATGACAGAGTAATGTCCTCATGGAGCGGTGCGCTGCATCATCCGTGCACGGCTCACAGAGAGATCAGCTATGAGATGTTTGACAGCCGTGAAAAAGTTAAGATGGTGATTAGGATTTTGGTTTGGTTTTCTATTTTTTTTTAATTGTCGTAAGAAATAATATGCCTCTATACAGTTTTAGGAGATTCTGAGTATTCTCGTTTTCTCAGGTGTCTCCTAGTGTATAGAAAAGTGTCTGGCTGTGTGAGCTTGTTAGGGTTAAGCCAAGAGACAAAATCAAGCTTGCAATGTGTCCTGAGCAATCCAGTTCCTAGTGGCTGCACAGATTATGCAAATCAGGACCAGCCTGAGGCCATGGTAAAGAAAGATTGATTATTCAGCCGAAAAAAAACATAAATAGAAAAAATACTTTTCAACAACAACAAAAAATAAATAAAGCTTTTTAGCAGAAGAGGGTAACATATATTATCAATCTGCTTCCATGTAAGAGACTGAAGAAAGAAATTTCAGTCCGTGGATGAGGGCTTCAGATATCAGTATTTGTATGACTGCCAAAGAACAGAAAATAACAGCAGCCAAAGGAGATGCATTTCTTGAATTACAGCACTTTTCATTAGTTAATACCCGGGAGGATTCCTTTGGATGTGCAGAAATGCTTACTGTCATCAGACGAGAGGAGAGGAATCGGAGGGAACAAAATCTTTATGAACACAATAAAATGTGACTCCTAAATGACTGAACAAATGACAAACTATTGTTCACTTTCAGATGCAGAGGGCTGTGCCCATGTCAGAGAGGAAGTAATGTATGATGGTGCTAAATCTTTTCCCTTGAACCATCATTAATTCATTTCTGCAATAAATTATTTATTAAAAAATGAACACCGTTTTTTGTCATCTGCTCTGTGTGACTGCCATATTTATTTTTCTTTCAATGGAATTGTGTGTGATTCATTGCAGAGTCTCCAAGAGGTGTTTGAGAGAAAAATGACGGCTTCTCTCAGCCTTCTCTTCACATAGTACCGGTTCAGGCATATTTTGCCTTCTGAGTTATACGTCGTGTGCAAAGTATTTCAGAGCAAAATGAAGCATGATGCTGAACATGTCGAACATGTCAAAAGACTTGATGCTAAAATGATAGGAGGATGTAATTACTGACAATTCAGTTATTGATTGTTTACCTTGGTCTCTAACCACTATTATTTGGCAGAAGTGAGGCTTGAGGAGGAATTTGAAAAAGGGAAAGGCGGGGTCTTTCCAAATACTTTAGTGGGACCCTTCAGTCATAGGGAAGGGCTGCTACGGGGCATGATCGGGTCAGAGAACCAGAGAGAACATCGCTGCTCAGAGAGAGGACAAAGAATGCAGATGGCAAGGAATATTGCAAAGGACTTTAAAGGTGAATATCCATAGCCCAAGTTTCATCAAATTAATTAATATATCATGGGACTACATGACTCAGAATGTCTCTTTCTTTACATTTCCCACATTACTTTAATCATGAATTTGGGCATTAGTGGTCCTGTGATTCAGTGCTTAATCTAATAGAGACTCAGCTCTTTTCTCTGATACAAGTCCTATTATCCATGTGTATTTAAATCAAAGCAGTGATCTGTAATTCATTCACTACTCCAGAATAAGAAAATGTGGTTATTTCTCCCTCATCTGTCAGTTTATTTTGCTAACTCGTTTCCAGAGAATATCCATAATATTCTTTGAGGGCAACTCTTCTATTTGGATTTGTTTAACATATAGCTCATCTCCTCATTTGATTCATGTTTCCGAAACTACCTGGCACTTCAACATAGCAATTGTGTGCTTGTACTTTTCTGTTTGTGATATTAAATAATCATTATAGTGTCTCAAAGGATAAAAAAGTATTATACTATAAATTGCAAATTCAAAACATATATTATTATAGACAAGGAAATAAATTTATGTAAAATAAAAGATGAATCCTACTATTTTTCTGAATGCCAAGTAATCCTGAACAAAAGTATAAACTGACTGTATTGAATGTTAGTCAATTAGAGCAAGATAACAGCCAATTGTAGCCATCAAATATAATTGAAATATTGAATTCCTGAATCACTTACCTGGGCAAGAAACAGATAGTAAGTTGATTCAAATACAAATTACTCATCAGATCATATACAAATGCAACTACATGGCTGGTAAGACATGCTAACATGTAATCTGAATCTCCTGGATCTCATTTCATCCTTCTAGGACATCAAGAAGTCTAAACAGATGCAAATCCTGTGCTGGGAAGTTATAAAAACATGCAATTTTAAAATTGCAACTACTCCTTTCCACACACTGCTGATGGTTTTGTTTTTTACTTCTTGTTCTAATTGCTTGGTTCCACCAAAAATAAGAGAGAGAGGCTACTGATTATTTGTTGCTATTTATTTTCTGCTGTTAGTTTTCTCCTTGGTTCTCAGAAATGTCCATTAGACAGTATAGGGAAGGAATGATAAGAAAGTCCCTGTTGTATTCAAGGCACTGAGCACTTCAGCAGGAGCTCTGATTTCTTGGCACCATTGAACCACTGGAGCATTATTAAGCAGGGAGACAGGGAGCACAGCTTGTGTCACCTCCTTATTTGATACTAGTGTGCTGAGAACAGCCTTCCACATGCACTTATTAATTTATGATCATGTTCTTAAAGCTTTCAGACCCTTCTACTCAATAAAATACTGAGCAGTTCCATCAGCTACTATATAAACAGGAGTTCTCTTTTTCTTCTGAAGAATAATGATGCTGTTATGCATTTTCAGGACAGGAACTTCATAAGTTAGAACTAGCAGAATAAAATCAATTGCTTATTTATAAGTTAGAAATCCCCCACAAGACATAGTATACATTGTTTTTTCTGGCTGTTATATTTTCATTAACTGGATATCAGTATTTTGTTTCACAGTTCATAGCATTTAATAAAAACAAGATGCCTATATCTTGAGAATGAAATCTAGATTCATTTCGTAAAGAACGCCAAAGGAAAAGATTAAAACCTTTAGAATTGTTGCCTGCCTTATTAATGAAGAGAACAGCATCCCGGACAGCTTTTGTTGTATGAGTGCATGTGTACATGTGTGTTAAAAAATAAATAAGGAGATTTGTCTGAGTGACTCTCACCTGGAGATGATTGCTTCTTAAAACATGACAACTCAGCTGCTTCCCATAATCCTGCCATACTCCTTCAAAAAGCAAGCCACTGCCAGGTATCTACAGTCTATTCTGCACAAGAAATAGAAAGAAAGAGCAAGAGAAAAGGTCTGAAGACAAAATACCATACACACACAATGTTTGCTCCTGCATAGATTGGTACGACCAGCTAATGCTGGGGTATCCGTTACAGAACAGGATGTTTGAATACTAGAAGAGAAGAGAGCTCAACTTGCTTTAAAGACATTCTACATGATTCATTTTGCTGGGAAGATTTTATTACCATATTAAATTGTGATATTTTATTTCATTCTATATGTCTCTTCTCTGGAGCCAATGATTTCAGGACATTATAGTAAGAGCAACACTGACTAAGGTTACATTTTCTTTTCCTTCTATTCTACAATTAGTATTTGTGTTATAAGTTTCTAGAATGATCATGTTGTGGGATGAAACTTGTCATGTTTCATCGCTGGAATATATTTTTTGTAATTTTGAACTAAAAATATTTCTGCTTTCCAGAATGGCTAATAAAACAGTATTCCTCTTTCCATGAATCTTGCTAAATTTTGATAACTTACATTGCAAAAACAGACAAAAACAAAACAAAACAAAACAAAATCATTAGCTCAAAGCCGGAATTTGGCCTGAAAGAAGATCATATGGAACAGATATTTCCATTGTCAAGTTCTCAGCCTCTGAAAATCCACACAGCTTTGCTGTTCAAAACACTGAACACCTATCCCTCCTCACAACAAGTCATCACCCCACAAGACAGGCTCGAAAGTCCACGACAGAGACGCTCCCAGCCCCAGTCTGACAGCCAGCCCTGGTGCCCAGGGAGCTGAAAAGGTGATGAGAAGCTGCAGCTTTCCCGTGGCAGGAATGGAGAGCAGCTGCACGCCTTCCCCACAAATGCAGTGAAACGTATTTAACGGTCAGCTCTCTGATTTACTGTCTCACCTTCTAGTTCCCTCCTTTGCCAGCACATCTAACCTAATCCAGGCTAATCAGAAGCCACATTCACTTCTTTTGTTTGCATGCTTTTTCTAACAGGTGCAAAAAAGTTCACATACACGACAGGATTTCCACAGGAAAGAAATAATTTCTTGGTTTGTTTATGGTCACTTAAGTGTTGGGCCTGGCATGGTGTGTCCCACAGAGAGGGGGGCTCTGCGGGCATCCTTTCGCAACAGCAAGTGAGCCTGTGTCCAGCAGGTTGTACGGTAGTATAGCAGGGATCAACTCCTATTCTCACTTGGTCGTCCCCCAGAAGTTACGGCAGTCCCATGTGCCCAGTCGTATGTGACCCCCATGAGGGCAAGCTCACCCTAAGCAGAAATGCTACTGAGAAAGGAGCACACAAGGACCGCTTCACCCCATATCAGGGGGACACGATTAGAGGATTAATCCTGCCTTTTCTCCAGGATTAGATCTCAGCTCTGGGAACTGGGTAAATCCCCACAGAAGCTAGCTTCATATGGGAATGTGCTGGCTGAAGAGAATGCAGAATCCACCTTCAGGCCTAACTTGAAGTATTAAAGACCTATATGGTGCTCTGTTTCCATACATAATAATTAAACTTGCCCATTTTTGTGGTAATTAGGAGTCATTTTAGTTGCACTTTGAAGTTTATCTCCTCCCATCCTCTTTGTCCTCAGTTCTTTTTTTTTCCCCTCAGAATTAAGCATGTTTGATCTGCATGCCTGGCCAGATCTTTGATATTCTGCATCTGAGTCCCCACATTTGCATGTCTGTGTCATTATAACAGTCCCATTTCTGTGTATTTTTTTCCTGCCAGTTTTTGCTTGAAAATGATTCAAACATCTCCAGATTTGCCAGTTTAATTCTGCACCTGCATATGGGTGCTAGCTAACATTAACACCAATTTCCATTCCTCATTAATTACACTGAACTGTGTGGGAATGCTCCATCTCCAACAGTATCACATTCTGTGTTTTCCTAAGAGATTCTTTTGTGACAGGAAAGCTATTTCCCTTTTTTTGTCAACTCAACAGCTGCAGTCCATCCATTTATACTATAATTGATAATGGTTGTCTTTAGTGTTGTCTATTCCATTTTACTTGTGACCACAGTCCAGATCTCTGAGTAGGTGGTCCCTGAACGATGTGAAGACTGTCTCTGGATGAAGGTGAACATGTCAACAGCTTTCACTTACTATGACATCTATCTTTTTTGCATGAACCAATCCATCCTGCAGTGGACACACATTTGGCTGCAAGTAATAGAATGCAATTTTTGTAATTCACAGTGGTGTCTAGCTTCCCTGTCGTAATTTGAGCTTCTTTGATGTATTATTCCAGGAACTAGCCCTATATTTTGCCTGCTCACATTTTTAACCCGATGTCTATGTCAATGATTTCAACAGTAGTGATTCATATCCTATTCCAAATCATATTAAACTATTATCTCGTGACTCAGAGATGAAAGGGAGTCACTTACCTTTTAGGGGGTACTAATTTTTTAGAGAGCACTTGATTTGAAAGCAGTCTGATATTAAAGTTTCTTCAATATGAATTAAATCATTAGCACACAAACTTCTGACCCTAGAGTAGACTGGGCTTTTCTGCAGATGTTAGATAGTATAGCTGTAAGCATACTCCCTTCCAGTAATTCATGTTATTGTCCTAAGATCCAGTCTTAGGACAATAATGTTTGTAATGGATCAGAACACAAATCTACCAAAGATTGTGTGTGTGGTTGAACAAGGCATTATTTCACTTTGCCTTTTATTGCTGACCCAAAGTTCTCTCTGCCTGGGACAGTTGTCGAGACCAACAGTTTTGCTGTTCTTGGGGGAAGTGTTCCTGAAATTCATCTGGGTACCATGTGTTGCATTCAGAATGAGCCCTGACTATCTGAACTTCTTTCTTAATCTGTTACTTGGACTGCTTGCTCGTTTTCTTGCTGTCAGTCTTGTGAATTGGCCTGCAGTGCCATTCTGCCTTTACTAGATCATTAATAAGACACTTGGTGATTAGCCAGACATCATGTTGGTCTTGTCTACAATCTTAGAGTTTGAATTGTGTGTTCTTTCTTTATTTTTTTTTAACTTTGTGAAAAAATTGCAATCTTTTGCAGCAAACAGCACTTGCGGCATGGTGTGATGAATCTGAGATGGTTATAAGCTTTATTACACAGTAGATAAGTGCTGTTGAAAAGGCTGCAGGTAGGTGTGGTCCCTATTTTCCTTGGTTACTATGAAAAAAATTAGCAAGACCATAGTTTAGACTTAGGTGAGAGGTCTCAGTAAGCGAGACCTAGCTGGATGCCTTTTACCATTATTAAAGCCCAGCTAATGCTTTCACTATTGAAACCACCAAAACCAATGTCTGGAAAAGCTGGGCATAAGCATTGCACTGAAAATGGGTCTGGACTGTATTACCATCTCTCACCATCAGGCCAGCATGCAGGCACATCTCTGATATCTGGGGGAGTTAACATCAATTCTCCCGTGTATCTAGCACCTGGCTGTTTAACCAACACGCTACCCAACAAAAACTTCTTATGTGAAGTCAAGAGCCTTTGCTGTTTGCATATATTTTACCTGGTGCCATTGCCAGTGAGAGATCTCCTTTTACGTTGCCATCATGGTTTTCTCATCTGGCAATTTTTTTGCTGCTGTAGTGCAGTTTTTATCAGCCTATTCAGTTTCATAGGCTGTGAAAGGAGCTGAGGCATAAATACTTCTTCAATAGACCCCAGTGGCCCCTTTCAGTTGAGGGCTATCAAATTCCAGGTATGGCATTTCTCATGTACGAGGATCCTCCTCTGAGAGAGGGCTGCAGCGGTGAGGCAAACCCTGCTTTTCTACTTTCTCTAACCAAATAGAGAAATCTCTCATTGGCAATAGGTAGCCATGGATGCTCCAACCTGTCACAGAGAAATGAACAAAAGGCCTGAGATTTAGGGTCCCTTCAAAGTCATGACAGTAAAGTAAGCACATGAAAAGCTTGTTTTAATATTCTTTAGTAGCTCCGTAGTTCTTGGAGCTTAAGGGATAAGGTCTTCTTTTGACAGACTTCCAAACGTATTTGGCCAAGTATTACGGGTGGTGTCCAACTAGTTTATTTCAGATAACGAAATTTATTTGTGCATTTATAGCAAAGAAATTCAAATACTCTTATTACCTCTGTTTACATTTGCTGTGTACCAGTACTCTTCTTTCTTGTTCCGATTTGATCTCTTTTCCCTAAAGGGGTAAAAAGAGAAAAAATTACCTATGAATTTCAAGATGAAAATGACATATTAAGGCATTCTAACTATCATTAATCATTCAGAAAGCAGGAAAAACCAGACATTGGAACTGTGACCTTAGATCTGCCCCTCTCTGTGCATGTTCTGTATCACTAACTACAAGGTCACATACTTTTCTTAATACACTACAATAATTTAATTGAGCTTCCCAGATTTCCAGGTATATGGGGATATGGTACCAATTACTACTTATTATGTGCTCCATCTCTCCTGGAAGCCTCTGTCCAGAAACCTGGTCATTTGCTACAGGCCTTCCTGGGCAGCTCTTTCCTGTGTGGTTTAGGCTTGGTTTAATAAGAGTCCCTACACTTGGAGAAGCTTGGTGATCAAAAAAGAAATATGCAAGGGATGGAGAAAAGAAGGAAATCATGTTCACTTTGGGCTTCTCTGTTCTGAGACAAAGACTGCGTTTTCCCTAAAAGAGAAGCTTCATCTCTGGGTCACACACCCGGAGATCTTTATGTGCTTATACCCTTCACAACAGCAGTCTTGTCCATCGCACTATACACTGCAACTGGTCTGCAAAGGCAGGATGACATGTAGCTCTCTGAAGACAAACACACTGATAGATGCAAAAACTTTGTGCTAAATGTATATTACTGAACCAGGCAGAGAAATGTCTCATGCAATCATTCAACTCTCAAGTCAGAGTGGCTAAAGAGCATCAGTTTGAAATCCCACCTCTGACAGCAGCTTATCTCACTGTGAATTTGCATGCACGGAAAGGCACACAGCTTAGTTTTTAGGTCCCAGATTGGAGAGCACTGTTCAGATGAAACCTTGTTGTTGGCAGACTGTAAGAACGCTTTGTTCTTCTGCCTGTACAGAGATGCCAGGTGTCTCTGTGAAGAATCCGTGCACAGGAGAATAGCTGAAAGAGATTTGATGTATGAATTGGAAAAAAACATTTGCTGTAAATATGTGCTGTGAGATGGTTTTGGACTAACACTTTGCTGCTTCTTTCTCCTATTTCAGATCCTGTAAAAAAATCATTATGTGCTTCTATTTTTCTCTTCCTCTGCATCGATGTTTTTACTGCTTGTTTGCTAATGCATTTGTTTGCTTGTTTGCATTTTGCTACTGTTTCAAGCAATCGAGGCTAAAGTATGTCCTGTCAATAGAGAAAATGTTCTCATGAACTTTAAGCTGGGAAAAGAGCTTGTTAAATTCTGTTATCCCCAGTAATTTGAACTGCTATGTTGTTTTCTAGCAGAAAATGAGCAGCCAGTCTGTAAAGCACTGGCACATTTTGAGAACTAAATTCAGGCTTCTAGAGCTTTAGATTGACAAGGGACAAATGTGTCTTCAAAAACAAGCCCAGAAGAACAGAGAATGTCACTGTAATAAATATTGCAAAGGCATTATTTTCATTTCCATCCCTGCTGAAATTACTGTTGGCAAGTCTGCCTGTGGTATCTAACACGCTTCATTTCAAGATCCACTCTTCCTCTGGTGTCTCCCATCTCCATTCTTCTTCCCAGAATGCTGCAGTCAGATCCTCACTGCTCAGTCCTCCAGCCTGAGCCCGGTTGCTTCCCTGTCTGTGTTTTAGGCAAATTTCCCATCCTGAGGTGTTTTGAATTCTCTTCAGTGTAAATAATTAATGAAAGCTTCGTTTCTACTTTAGGCTCTTACTGCGTCGCTACCAGATTCAAATGGGAATAATAAAAGATCTGGAATAGAGGGTGATTTGCTAGCAGTGATGAAATCTGTAGAAATGTTAGAAGTGATTGAAATATGAGCATAATAGTGTGCATATATATGTGCATGAGACTTAGGTTTTGTTCTGTTTTGTTTTTCGTAATAGTGATTAACAATAATGACATTTCAACATTTTCAATAGCAATTGTGTCTTTGCGATGATAAAGATTTTCCAGAATCTTCTATGTGATGGAAAGGGCATGGCAAAAACTGTATTATCTGTTTTTAAAAAGAGATTTTGTATTGTAAGAATGCTTATTAATCTTAATGTACTCAGTATAGGTGATGCTGGCCATGAGAAAAGAATAAGTAAAAGCTACAATATGTAATTACTCATAGCTGGGTGACATTTTATTCTGTTGGCTATCCTTACTCAGAGAGAAACTTCTAGTCTTTTATCCTGTTCTCATAACCATCCTTCTTCCCATGCTGACAAGATTAAAAAAAAGTATATATATAATTAATAATTTTTAACCTTTTTCAAAATATTAGTAGTTTCACTGTTATTCCTTAATGTTTTATTACAAACAGCATTACACTTTATCTGCTAATGTGACTGTATTGAGTAGGTTTGCATACCTTCTCTCTGAGAGCCTTGACTGCATGCTTGAAAAGGCATGTAATAAATTACGTTTCTCTGAAAGCCCTGGATAAAGATAGCAATTGGTTAACATAGAAATTTTTCTTAAGGCCCAGAAACCTAAATAGACACATCCCTCTTGCAAGATATATGTATCCTCTGTGGTAGACTGGATGCAGAAGCTACTTCAGGCAAAAGAAATCAGTGCAGCCAGCCTTTTCTTTAACTAAATCCTTGCTAGCTCCTCCACATGGCATGCACTACATGGCAAAAGAGGCTCTCTTTGTACATGAAGCTGGAAATGTAACATCTAAGACATTTGTCCATACACCAGTGGAGCCAGTGGTGAGCAAGCAAGCCTTTCACCTCTACCCTGAAGAAAAGTCACCAAGAAAGAAACATTTTTGCCTCTCCTTCAATGTAGAGAGATGGAGAAAGAGACTATGGGCATCAGTAACTGACCTGCATGTGGAAGGCTGCAAATCATCACCATGTGCAACCCTGGAGGTGAATCATGCAAGCTCAGAGGAGCCTGTAGAACCGCAACAGGACTTAGCTACATTCCTTGCCATATCTTTGGGGATAACTTTCCCAGTGATTCAAAAATTTCCCAACTATTTTCTTTGCTCTTTTTATAGGTTCTTCTTTATATAGGTTCTTCTACAGTTTTTGCCACTGCAATATTTTCAGTAGTACTTTCAAGGAACTTGGCTAACTTCTGTTAGGTCCTTGCTCTCCCCTCTCTCTTTCAGGGAGAGAAGTGTTTACATTACTCTGAAATGCTTCTGAAACATAGTATCACAGAAGTGAATGCGTGTATTTGTATGTGTATAACTTTTTGTTAAATACCAAGGCCAAAGAAATGCACATTGCAGATAAGAAGTGGGAGGCTGTGAGTGAGGTTTGAGAGAAGGTGAGACTGTAAAATGATGGCTACCAGTTAGGAGCATTATATTTTGACTAAAATAGTAAAATATCATTTTAACTGTTCAGCCTCCTAAATTATGTGAATGTTCCCAACTCTGGGATGAGTTAACACTGCTTTTAGCAATTAGTTGCAATTTACTTCCAAAAGTCATTGACCATGAAGCTTTGCAACTGTTACTGAGGTAATACAAAATATAATGTGTATTTTAAATGCAGAGAATTTCAGAGGCACAGTTAACTTGTGATTTAGAGAGTTAAAAACCCACATATGATATATTGTACTAAGGTGACTGGAGAAACAATAGCTCAGAAATATGATTTATGTTTTATGAGAAACATTGCTGTGAAAGGGATAAAAGCATTAGCACTTTATAGCAAGCCTGTAAACATACAGATTAACTGGAAGATTGTCATCTCACTGACAGACTGTCAGCATTCATGTTCCAACAAAGCAGTCTGCAAGCTGAGCTAGGGACACAGGAAGCACAGGAGCTGTTGGTTTTTAATTATCTTTGTAGTGAGCTTATTCTCACTTCCATCTTGGAAGCCATGGTTTTTCGGACCACAGGCTGGCCTGGAGAAATTTGGCAAAGTCTTTCTAACAAGAAATACTTAAGTATAGTTCATCTGGAAAAGGGCTTGCATGGTGAAAGCAATATTACAAAGAAGGTTTTATTTAGGATTCATGTTGCTTTGCTTTCTCCTTGTTGATGAGGAACAAATCATTCAGGTTCTCTTCTCTTGGGGCGATCAGAGGGAGACAGCTTGCAAAGCACAGGAGCTCAGCTTTGAGGGTAACAGGACCAGCCCTGGCCCCTACAGTCCAGCTAAGGGAACTAAGGGGACATGGCTCTCTACCCACCTGTGGTTGGAAAAATGGGTGAACTCTGGAGACAATTAAAATCCGAAGTGGTACAACACTAGGACATCAATCAGCAGTGTCAGCTAACCACCCTATAGTACTTTATGTGCCGTAAATGGTCCAGCTCAGACTGAAAGGTTATTTAGTAATCATTTGGGAAGGTTTGGGAGAAGAGGAGCTTAATTATATGCATTGCCTTTTTTATTTCTCCAGTTTTAATTATTGGGTCTTTTCAGGCTGTGAGCTGTACCCTAAGGAGAGGGAGAAAATACAAGCAGAGACACTTGCCTGGGGAGGCTCTTCCTGTCGATCAGAACTGGCTCTGCTGGGGAAACCTATCATATAATCCTTCTCACAAGCTGATTAAACTCACTCTTTCTAGATGCCATCACTCCTCCTAAACTTGACTGCTCTACTGACTTGAATATGCTGCTAATCTCCAGCTTGAATTTATTAATAATCAGTACACTTTTACTAAAGAAAATCCTTAATAAATTATACAGACTAGATTCTGCATATATGAAGAGGTTGAATGTATGAAGAGATTGCTTCAAAATCAAACATCTCTGCATCTGGATTAGAAGGGTCAAATTTTTAAAACTATTTTTTTTGCTTGAAACAACAGACTGAGGCTTACTGGCATTTTCAAAAGCACTGAAGACCTGAACCACTCTTGCAAATCTCTAGTAACCCTCCATTTCCTGCTTCTGAAACTAAACAGATTTACAAATCTGCCTTTAATGCTCTGCAGCAGCCTAGAAAATAGAGTATCTGCAAAGCTGGGGGGGGACACAAAGTTTATTTTCATCCTAGAGATGCAGGACTAAATGTGCCACATTTGTGATTACAAAAGCAAGTTTGCAGGCTGTGACTCTTAATGAGACATGATGGGGAGCTGATCAAGCATTTAAAGTAAAAGCTATAATGAAACTATGCAAGGTACAGAAACTTATCAGAGACTGAAAAGAAACATCTCGGTCATCGTATTTCTCCTGTGTATCTCTATATTTCCTTGCCTAAAGCTTAAATGCCTGAGTATATTCCAAGCTGTTTATGCTTTGCCAGTGAAATAGTTATATTAAGATGAATTTCAAAACTGAGGACCGGGCTTGAGACATAGGCTCAAATCTCATTAAAGATGTTTTGGAATTGAAGAATCTCAGGTCAGTAGGACTTTCAGTGCAGTAAGTGCATCCGCTTTACAAAAGAGCTGCACTGGAAGTTGCAATGTGTGGTGGAAAATGGTCAAAATGGAGCTTGGCTAGTGCCTACAAAAAAAAGTCACTGAGAGGAAAAAAGAAACTTCATGACCTCAGACAACTTCCTAACTTTTCAACTGATGTCAGAACAAAGAGAGTAGCTGATCCCTCACCACTTCAATTTAATGACTGTCAGGAATATTCAGCTCTTCAGTGCATAGTGACCTGCCGTATTGCAGTGAAGATTACTGCCTTTTCTTTCTAAGACCAGAATCTTTAGTTCTCTGCAATTTAAATAATATTCTATTCCCTATGTGAGTTTTTCTATCTGAAGCTGCTTTCTTGAGTGCTACTAATCCAGGATAAATTGCTTGTCTTTCTGGTCCTGTAATTCAAATTTGTTAAAACTCTTGAAAGCTAGTAGAAATAAGCTTGAGCTCGGGAGGGTTTGCAGATTGCGTCTGGGTTGGTTTCTGAATCACCAAAAAACACCGGGTACAGCAAATGAGCTAAATGAAACCCATCTTTCAGTTGTCCTTATCCACTTCCACACTCAAGTTAAATACCATATTTGCATAGATAGGTGATTGGTAGCTGTGCAGCTCGAAAATTACCTTTCTCTCTATATTAGTACCAAGACGTCACCTGCAGCAATTTTAATTATACAGTCTGTGGATACTGAGTCCTTGTTAGTTTGGGTGAGAATGGTATATGTGGGAATGGGAGCGGATGTGGGGCAGTGTCCATTTTGGACATGAACTGTTTTCCAGTACAAATTCCTGGGAAAATTGTGTTAGAGTCGTGTGCCTCTTCTTCAACACCACTCCAGCTCTTCTGACATTGAGTGCTAAGAAGTCATAATGTTTAATATCCACTTAACACATGGGTAAATTCTTGTATCGTGGGAGTGAGGAGGCAAATAGTGCTGGAAGGGACTCTGGTTACTAAGTGAGATGGGAAGAGGACACAAAACCTGCAGCTGGATGGAGCAGACTCAGTGGGCTCATCCCATCTAAAGTCTGTTGTCTAAAGGTTAGGTATCTATCTAAGGCAGGTATCTGGGTACAGCTCCCTGTAATCAGTAGAAGATAGGTAGCATCAGAAAGCAGCTCTCTCATAAAATAAGTGGAATTGATGTCCTTATGGAGGTGTCTGTCTTCCTCCACTGACTGGAGAGGAAGCCTAGATGACTGTCTCAGATTAGGCTGTTAACTTCTGGAAAGCTGTAGTTGCAGGAGACGAACCCCGTCTCTCTGTGTATACATAGCAATTACTGCCAGTAGGATTTCAGGCATTGGTCTTGAATCAATCAGTCTGCTGCAGTTGTCCCCAGTAGTACAAAAGAGATATGTAAGATCTTTGTGGTGAAGGAAGACAGCTCTGCAGCAAAGTATCACTATCTGTACTGACATCAGCAGAGTTGGACAGCTCTTTCTCAATTTCATTAAAAGAAATTAAAATAGCATCCAGTTCTAGTCCCATACTCTGCAGAAGTTATTCAGAAAGTGCCTAAGTCTCAAGCTCTAGTGAGTGCGTGTTGTGTAGCCCGTGCTGGTTAGGGCCAGGGGACAAAATGCTAATACCACTGGAGAGTCTCTAGTTATAGTCACAGTTCCATGCTAAATCGAAACAGAAATGACTCTGATTCTTGCAAGGAATTACAAAATTTCAGGATTAGATTTGCAGACTTGTGAAATTTTTGAATTTTTAGATGGGATTTGAATAAGCACTTGGACAACTGTATGAGCCTCCAGTCCTACAAAGTTCAGGATAATGTTAGTAGCTGGCAACAGGATCACTGATCTCCCCTCATCTTTAATTTTTGAGCTACAAAACCAAATATTAAAACATAAAGACAATTTATTCAATTTGTTGATTTATAGGACAGCAAATCTTTTTTTTCCCCTATCAGCTATATTTTACCTGATGTTTGTCTTTGTACATCCTCAATCTGTCAGAAAACATATTTGCAATGAATTATTATATGGCAGATTTATTAGTTTTATTTGATTTATCAAAGTGACTAATTAATTCTGAGCATTTGGTACACTTTTTAATGTGATGTCTTTATTTTTAACCCTACAATACTGTCTTACAAGGAATTTTTTCAAAATGAATTTTAAAACCAGTGAAGGCTACCTTATAATACTTTTTCCCCCTTATATTTACTCTCCTTCCCTACCTTCATTGTGTCAGAGAGTTTAAATATTGCTTGCTGCAATTATACATTAATGTAAAAATAATTTTATTGCATTAATGCAGAAACTTCTGCCAGGTCCTTTTAATTGATCTTATCCTTTGTTAAGAAGAATTTTTTAATTTTTAATCTGACAAGAATTTGTCTTTTCCTAGTTTGGAAGTCACATCACTT
Organism: Rhea pennata; assembly: GCF_028389875.1. Lineage (NCBI taxonomy): Eukaryota > Metazoa > Chordata > Aves > Rheiformes > Rheidae > Rhea > Rhea pennata. The sequence goes on from NC_084664.1 coordinate 28,472,559, forward strand.
CATGTTAAAATTATGGAAATTTAATGTCTGAAATGGATGAAATAAATTAGTGAAGGCTAAATATCCAGCAAAGTGGAAAGACATACAGTGAAACAAGTTAGCTTCCCAAGGAACAATGCAATATTTGACAGAATATTTTAGAAGATATAGCTGACATGATGATAACACCATTTCAGGCCTTGCTTGCACCACTCAGAGGGATTTCAAGACCTTACTACGTCTGTAAAATTCAAGCAAATCTGAATGATATTACTTAACATTTAATCTGAAGTTTAGGTATCTTGAAGAACATGAAATTTAGACTATCTTGAAAAACATTTAGCATGACTTTACTAGCTCACCGAATAGTTCTGCCAGAATAAGCAGCAGAAGCTAAATCACATGAAAGGCTTGTAAGCAGATGGGACAGGAAAATGCATATGCCCTGCTTGGGAACAACCCCAGAGGTGACGCTGCAGCAGGCTGGTAACACCACCAGTCCCAAGCTGGCTCCTTCTTTGGTGGAAGAGAATGCCAGGAGACGAGGAAGGCATTAGCTGCTCTTGTAAAGGGGTTTGTGAGACACGTCACCAAAAAAAGCGGGATCCTTTCCCGATCCACATGGAGGGGTGAAGGCCTGTACATTTGCCGTTTTCTGTGTTCATCTTTTCTTTTCCTATTTTTGCTTAAGGACAGAGTAGGGGTATTATCTAGCAACAGACATATTATAATCAACACCACTTGATCAGTAGTTCTAAGTACACATACGTATTTAGAATATAGGTGTAATTCATATATATGTGTATATATGTGTAAATGCACGTATGCACTGGATCCCTTCTTGCTTGAGCTTCTCTTACTAAAAACTGTATGAGACACTTGGATAAGTCCAGATATTCCATCAGTCCAATATTCTATCCTGAAAACTGCAGGGACCAACTTTAACAAGAGTAGGGACCTCAACTGTTTGGCTGCAGCTATTCTTGGATTTAAGCTATGACTGCCTAGCTACCGGCTGTATAATTTCCAGAAGAGACCAGTACGGCCCTGAATCCCGTAGGTCCGCTGCACAAAATTAAATTCGCAGCTCTGGCCGGTTAGCACCAAATGGTGGCAGAGGGAAGAGGAGAGAAATCTTGACCATTGAAATCATCGTTTTTACCCATTCCCTTGCACAGCAGCTCTTTCCTTGGGAGCTCTGTGGGTACCAGGAGCCCAGGGCTGCTGCTGCCAGACCCCAGGCTGTGCCTCCCTGGCCTGCTGATGGGCCACCTGCATCAGCAATCACCAAATATCCTGCTTGCACCCCAAAAGTGGATGTGAGAAGGAGCACTGAGAGAGAAGGGCAAGAGCACGGAGGCCTCCCATCGTCTTTCCTCTGAAATCCTCTTGCTTCAGGCTCATGGGCTCTGGCCTGGTTCAGGGAGAAAATTTTGTCCTTACACCTTTGAACAAAATGCACTAAGGAGTACACAAAAAAGAACAATTTGGGGGCCTTAGAACATACCTGATGGTTGTACAGTCCCTTTATCTGATTCCTGATAAAACAACAGCAGCTTAAGGGAGCACTTTATGCCACCATCAGCACTCTGCAAAATACAGCACAGGAGCCTCCAGCGAGCCATTAGCTAATACTAAAATCACTAAATATAATCACACAGCAAGAAGAAAGGGATTTCTTTCACAAATTGTTTTGCAATATTAAAAATATTCATTTTTAAAAGGCTTCTTCCTGCAAGTAGTAGCTTCTACACATTTGGAAGAGAATAAAAAGCCTGTGTTTGATGCTGAAGTAGGCAGTGGCAATGTTGCTTACAGATAACAGGACCTTCAGGAAAAGCACAAGAGTAGAAGGTAGGAAGGTTCAAGAGGTTAAAACCAAGTCCCTCTGATGGCATTTTTACAAGACAACTCTCCAGATGAAATGATCTGAACTTCTGTTGCTATTATTAAAATGTGAAAATTTTTTCTTTTTCACTTCAAATACCCGTCACTGGATGCATATACATTGTAAATGTTGTCTTTATGCAGCACATTTCTGACAGCCTTTTAATTATAATAATTAAAAACTGTTTACGAAGTCAGATAAAAAGAAGGTTGAGCTAGACCAGCCTATGACATTCACTGCTGAAAGGTTCTTGGTGTCAGAGCTAGTAATAGTTTTTGACTGTGAAAAAGTCTTACTTCTGCAGCAACAACTACAGTCTGATGCAGTGTTTTGTGTTTGCAGAAAATTCCAGCATATTATATTGTCATACCCATGATAGTATAAATGACCTCAAGCTTTGAGTAAGATACAGTAGCTGGTATATCAATTTAAATGATTAAGCAATGAACCAGGGACAAATCTCCCCTGTCATTTCTGTGTCTGCCTGCTGTGCCAAGTACACAAAGAAAACACGAAGACATCAGTATGAGCTGCATTTTCAATCTGGGAGCTTTTAGGGAAATTACAGGGTTCTGCAGAATTTCATTCCCCATTAGGTTTGACTGGTGTTAAAGCGGAAAAGGAAAGATCCCTTGTACCTTTTGTCCCCTCTGAGAATCTGCATGCTATGTTTAGGCAAAATGCTTTATCTAACTGAGAATAATCACTCTGTAAAGCCAAGCCTGCCATTTCCCTTATGTGGCAATCCAGTTTTAGTCTATCACTAACATATGAGAAGTAGAGAGTTATTGTAATATTTTGTGGATGCTTTAAAACAGTGGGAGGATGTTCCTTGTTCTGATCCAAAAGATAAACAAATCAACAGTTTCTAAATGGGGAAACCTTCATTTCTAAGCCCAAAGTAGAAAGTTTTTTGTCTTTTGCCAAAATGGGGCACTGCAAGGATCAGACTCTGTTTTGGGGGTGTCCACCTGATTTGTCCGCTGATGTAGCACTGAACACACAGAGGTTTTCTGTGGGTACACTGGTTATATCTGGTTATAATCATTGCAGAGTATTTTCAGATTAAAATTAATCTGTATTTTAACTGATAGCATTCTTTTGCCTGGCCAGTGTACATAGACCTATATACGACAGAAAAGAGAAAAGGATTTGGATGAAAATTTTTGAAGCATCTAGAGAGGTTCACCAGCCATTGCAAGATGCCTCAGGAATGAATGTGCCAACAGGATGGGGAAAATCAGCACAGTTGATTCAAGGAAAAGAGTTTAGGTAAAAATCTTCCTCGTTCACTCCAGCCAACATACACTGATTTTCATTTTTAAACATTTGAGAATAAATTGGTAACTTTTTAAAATATAACCAAAATTATAGGTATAGGTAGTATAGGAACCCCTTGTCTACAGCATAGTATTAGAGGTGCAGCTTGAAGTTATTGTCAGGTGGAGTACTAGCATCCCACTCTCTCCTGCTGGTGTGGCTCATTGATTTACTCTGTGTATCACTGTGCAATGCGAATGCAGTTTGTGGAATGTTGTCCAAAAGTGACTTACAAGTCTATCCAGAAAAATAAGGTTCCTAAAGACGAAAACCCTCAACCTAGTGCAAGACGTTGGTGTTTTCCACATATAGACTTCACTGGTATTTCCATACAGTTCAGTTTCCTGAGATTTCAGTAAAGCAGAAAGACTTCTTATAGCTGAGGACTTGGTAGGGATCAGGGGTGAAACTGTGGAAGGCAAAGGACAATTCAGCTTTCAGAGCCTGGTGGGTTACTGTTTTGGGGCTATTTTGCTTCTCATGCTCACAAGCCCTGCAATATTACATGTGTCCGAAGGCTCTATTTTGGCCCTACATCCTTGTATGTCCTCCAAACCAGCAGTGACATATCTAATGAGCGCTCACAGGTTTCAGCACATCCGTGCTCAGTGGGAGGCTGTGGGAGGTCAGGCATATGATGCGTGCAGAAACCTGCATACAGAAACCCCGCATGCAGCTTTTGTGTCCTGTAAATCACTTCCAACCACTCCACATCAGTGGAAAAGTATTCAGCCCTCAGTGAGCAGTCTTCTGAATAATGATCGCACCATCCTGTAGCTGGATGGGGAATATTTTGCAGAGAACAAAGAATATTTACCCAGCTTCCAAACACCAGAGAGATTCTCCTCAAATGTTTCAACAAAATCTGCTTTCTAAAAATAAAAAAAACAAGGTTGGACTGTTTCCCAAAGGTAAAGTGGGCTAAAAAAACCTTCTCCAGTGGGGAGAATTTGCACTCTGCATGACAGCTTGACTAATCTTGGCTGATGCCTCTTACAGCTGCAAAACTAATAATACTACAGACAAACAGGCCAAAAGAGGGCTTTTACCAAAGACTGCAGCTTTGAAGTCAGATTTTGGAGGCCTTCTAGCCAGCAATTGCTGACCAACACTTTCCTTGATGGAGGGAAGTTATCATCATTTTTCTATTTCTAACTGAAAAAAAAATCCCAGAAGCTCTTTCACTCTTCATCAGAAAGTCCTTATGAACCACTGGGGTCTCCCCTAGCTCCAGTCTGATCTCTCTCCTGCATGCTAAGAACCTGCTCCAAGCAAAACACCCCAGTTAAATCAATGAAAGTGTTGCCCGAATGAGTATCCGGCCTTGTAGATGTTAAGCTGAGTGGAAAGATCCTTGCATGATTAATTTCCCAAGCCTCTCAGCATCCGAGTATCCTGTTCCTGAATTCTGTGCTCAGGGCCTGAGCCAGAATGCAATTATGTGCAATTTCATCAGCACTGAATAGGAGGAAATAACTCCCTCCCAGAGTAACGTGTGATAATGATGCTCATTCAGTGTATGTGGCTTGTCCAGTGCTGTTGCACCAGAGTCACATTTTTGATTTTCTAAGGTGTTCTTCAGCACTGCTATTGTTTGACAAATACCTTCTCATCTTATATGAGCAGTTTTGGTGTGAACCTTCAGACTTGATATTTCTGTGCTACATTATATTCACCTTCGAATAACAACACATTTAATATTTTGCACTTTTTTGCCAGTTATGCTGTCCTGGGGAGCTGGATGATGCATCACAGAAATCCCCTTGCAAACACAGCTGCCACCGGAACGTCATAGAGAGAGATGCAGTATCTGTGGAGAGAGAAAAAAAGAAAGTTTCCTTCCTTTACAAAGATTACCTTGAAAGGATTGTTGAGTACAAATTGAAAAGAAGAATTGCAAGGACTCTGCAACCAGAATCCATAAAACAGCTGAAGATGCATTTTTTTGCTGTTGCTGTCTGTGCAGCAGAAGTTGCCTCAGTTTGAGCAGCTCCCCAAAGAATCTTTGCAGTGACAGCCCCCTAAATCCATATACTGGCTTTATACATGAGGAAGCAGGTTTGTACCAAGTGTTGTCTGTGGCAGAGGGGCATCCAGCTGCTCTAGCCCAAATTACTGTGGTTGACTGGCTTGATACATATTTTCAGCTCTCTCTAACTTACTGCTAGAATTGGAGAGGAACTTCTTTCTTCCGTTCCCCACAAGAGTTTCTAGAGGTGCAAGGCAGATACATATGCTAACCACTTTAGCTGCTCCACAGTAGAAAAGGAGGCATCAGGGCCCAGCTGCTCAGGACAAACCTACCCAGATAAGCCCCAGCATTGAAGAGTTACTGGGAGAGAAATCAAATTCTTCCTGCCCTCACCCAAGGAGGTAAATTTTCGCATCTTTACCAGAAAGTGACCTTCCATTGCCAGGAGAAACTTATTCACTCTCCCAAATCACATAAATGATCTCTTTCCCCAGTCAGCTCCTAGAGGAGAGCCATTTCCCAGGGGTTTAGCTTGACCACAAAGATTGCAGAAGACTTGATTGTCCCTGGTGCTGTGACTAGAGAGCTGCTGATTCATCAAAGACTTCAGAAGGAGTTAAAGAGAGACAGTGAAATAGCAGATGGTTCAAAGAGTATTGCATCGGCAAGTGATGGTTGGAAGAGCTAGACACACAAGAGGAAGGGGTAGGGAAAGCAGATTGAAGGGGGTGTTTTCTGAGAGTTAGGAGAGCACAAGATCTTGTCAAGGGAATTTTTCAAGCACCAATGGCATATTTCAGAGAAAACTTGAACAATGTGGCCACTGGTTTGGTAAAACTCACTTTCTTTTCCCACTTCCTGCAATATCTGCTTTGTCATAACCAAAGTAGCAATACTGAATTTTCATCAGCACAAGGAGATGCCCAGAGAGAAGCCTATCTGACCTGCTTTTGCCTCTGCAAGGTCAAATGAAAGCAGCCATCCTTCTAAGATTGAACCTAGAACTTAGAACTTTTAAGTTTGATAAAACTTCTCTAAAATTTAAGTGTGAAGAGTGAATTGAGTTTTTTTCCTTAGGATGAGCAAAAGATACTGGCATTACTGGGACCTTTTTCTTCTGCATTTCTGTGTAACAATCATCAGAACAGCTCCTTCTTTAGATTACTGTAAACTAGAGCATGGGCAGAAAGACCATGCTCATCTCGCTGCTTCATGCAGCAGAATGGGTTTAGCAGTTCTTCCCTTGTGCAGACCCTGTGTTTTGAAAGTTATCCACAGCCATTCAAAGGCAACAACTGCCCTCTCTCATGATATAAACAAAGTCAGAATTAATTATTCAGTGCGGCTCATGCCATTTTGATAATTGAGCATGAAAGCCTAGGAAAAAAGCTAATGATGTTGGTACCTTTCCAAACAGTCAGGCTTGCCAAAGAGAACAGTTCATATGGAGGGAAAATTGTTCCTCTTCTGCCTCCACAACAGAATTCATCAGAGTAGCTGTGTACAGGGCTATTAACCAGTGTTCATGTTGCTAGATCCAATACAACATTCAGGGGAAGGAAATCATAGTGCCCACTATTGTAAGTGCCCAGTAGTCTTCCAAGGGCAGAACTACCCACTTTCCTCAAAATGTGTGCAAGCTCAGCCGCAAGTCCTGGTGTAGATCAGCAGCTCTCTATCACAGACATGTACTCTGAATAGGCTCATTGGCTCTCAGTACTGATTTATAGGGCTAAAGGCATAGCCTGCAGCACAGCTTTTACTGAGACACTAGTTCCCAAGTAGCCTTATGCAGTCAGGATGTTTTTGATAGCTTTCTAGTGCCCTCCTACAGTTTCCTAGGCTTGCATTTCTCACCTCTTTATTGTTTAGTTTCCTACATACATCTGAGAAAGTAAAGAACAGACCTGCACCCCATGAGATTGCATAAGCAGTGAGAATGTTTTGCCTCACATATTGATTTCCATTGTGCAAACTGTGTTTTACTTTGCTAGCACGTTATACACTTGGCTTACACAGTACAGCTGGGAAGCCTGTGAGTGTTTCTCAATAAACCTTGTTTTCTCAATGTTAATGCTATCTTAATTGATAATACATTGGCATGATTTCCAGTGCATTGTCATGAGAGGGAAGAAAAGTTAGACAGTTGATAGTTATACTGCTGCTGAGTATGATATTCCATTCTCTCATCACTGAGTCCTGTTTCCCAAGTAGGGAATAAATGGGTACATAGTTGTTCCTTATTTCCTTTATATATCTAGACCTAGTCACAGTGGTGAAAGATGCATTTGCTTCTACTTCTGCCTGGACCACAAAACAGTAGTGCCTGGGTTGTGGGGGAAATCAGAATTTCCCTTGTTGCAGCTTGTGTAAGTCACCTCTCATCCTGTCATGTGCTCTGAGAAGAGTCTGGCTCCATTTTCTGTATCTTCTTCAATCAAGTAATTGAAGAGAGTAGCAAGATCTTTTCATAGCCATCTCTTACAAAGCGTGAACAAACCCAGCTTCCCCATCTCTCTCTACCCCTCAGGTGCTCCATTCCCCTGCCTGTCTGGGTGGCCCTCCACTGGACTTGCTGTAGTGTGGCAATGTCTTTCTCATATTGGGGAGTCCGAAACCAGAGCCAGTGCTCCAAATGTGGTCACACTGGTGTGGAAGAAAAAGAAAGAGTCACTTCCCTGGTTGGCTTCCCCTGCTGTTTATAGTCTTGCTAAGATAGCCAGTATGCAGCTGGCCTTCATTGCTGAAGGTGAAACAGTAGTGAGCACTTGCAATTTATTCCCCAGGAGAATGGTCACATCCTTTCTGCAAGACTACTTTCTGGCCAGTCAGCCCCCAGCCTGTGCTGTTGGATGGAGTCTTTCCATCCTAGAGGTAGGATTTTGCTTTTGTTTTTGCTGAACTTCCTGAGATTCCTGTCAGCTCATTTCTCCAGTTTGTTCCAATCTCTCCCAAAGTACAGGATCTCTCTTCTGCTACTTCTCTTTTTTACTAATGCTGGTGCCTAACCTAGACCACTGCTAATGTGGGCCGTATCCAAGAGCTGCCGCAGGCTGTCAAGTGTTGATGCTGTGCTGAGAGTCTTAGTTTAGTCAAATGAGCGCTCAGATCACCAAAATCAGTCATGTCATCTCCATCAACCTTGAGCTGTAAACTGTGTCAGTCTTAGCCTTGCTACCTTCTTTTTTATCATCCTATCAAATCTGACAGACAAATTAAAAGGAAATAAGCAAAAACAAGGAAGAAAGAATATTTGCCATTGAAACAGCTGACACTGCGACAAGGTGTCACCTTAATTCAGAGATGGGCTTGAACAGGATCCAGAACCAACAGGAACCCAGAGCCAAAGGTCCCTGGAAGCACAAAAAGCTGTGGAAGTCATGTGGCAAGGACCTCAAAGGCTAAAAGGACTTAGTGTACCAGCTGAAATCATGAGCCATGCAAGTACTCAGAGATCAGGTCCTGGCATCTCAGCCTCAGTCAGGTCTAAGAGCTGAATGACTGTGTGCACTCAAGCTGCCTCTGATGCAAAACTTATCACTCACATATACATATAATGTGTACCCTGCGATTACTATATACACCCTCCGAATTATCATATTGCAAACTATGGCCGCTCTGAATATCTAACATAATAAATGACAGTTTAACTCCATTCATTACAGACCCTGTCAGAACTACTTCAGAACAAAACTGTGATTTTTCATACTAGTTGATGATGATCTTTTTTTTCCCTTATCTTGTCTGGCTATCACCGCTTCAAGTGCTCCTTCATCTTGGATAGCAAAAATGTAATCCGATAATTGAATGACAGACCACTGCAATCAGCTTGGTGGAAACCTATTCAAATATTCATTCACTGACGTATTCAGTCCTCAGCCACTCTATTATTAGTTTCATTAAAGTTATTTAAATGCAGATGTGAGTTAGAGCAAAAGCATGGAAGACAATCATTTTCCCTCTAAAAGAAGTTTGAGTTAAGCAAAGGTCACAAATCTGATGAGGACTGGCTGAATCAAAGCAAATGCTCACACATAATCTGTTGCCAGAATAGGATCAGAAGATATGATGTCGGTCTAAACAATTAAAATTCTCTATGAATCAGCGCGGAGGTTGTGGCTGACTCAAAAATACCCCAAACTGCACTGTGATGCTTGCATTCAGGTGCACTGTGCCGGGGACTGGATGCCAAGGGGAGACCGAGATCTGACTGCTGGAGAGCAGGCGAGCTGGGGCAGCACGGAGCTCAGAGCGCATCCGCTCGCACTGCTTCTTGCCTTTGCACGAATTAGCTTGTATACATCTACGCTGCTCTGCAGGTTGCAACGTGCTATACCTCCCCGCTCTTTAGGCAGATGTGTGTCCATAGCTTTTCTAAAAATATGAACATTTTTGGAGGGATTCAGGTTTTACGGTCTGGCTGTCACTACAATATATCACCCAAAAAGAGAGACAAAGAAAGTGTTTCTAAAAGCTGTGTTTGTTAAAATATTTGACTAAAACCATTGTGCTTCCCTTTATCTTTCAGTTTCATGGAGGAAATTGCAGGGAAAGTCCAAGTCTGATACAGACAACTTTTTGCTTTGTTTCACTCCTTTTGCAATGTGTTTCCTTCGGAGGCATAATTTCCATGCTCAGATTCCTCTGTCAGGAGCTAGAGATACTTTCTGAGATGTGTTCAGAACTTTTTTTTTCCTGGTGTTAGAGTAGGTGAGAAACTCTTGGGTTTCAGCTGTGACTGTGTTGTGGAATAAGGCAAAACACCGTAGCTTCCTGGCAGCATAACACTGCCTGTGATTATCATATTTTTCTTTTCTCTCAGAGTCATAGGATCAGCAGAAGAAGTGGCAGGTGAGGATTTGCAATCTGGCCAATGCTGTGTTGCCATTTTTTCTGACCAGTCCTGCTCAGCAGCCATGGAGGGCATATAAGCCCTTGGCAGAAACAGCTATAAATCTGTTTGGTGAGCAACTGCTTGGCTGATTGCTTTTATCTGCTTGTGCCCCTTGATAATCAATGACAGATATTAACTTTGATCTGACTGGTAGCAAGAAACAAAAACGACTCTTCTCTGCAAGTAAAAATGCCAGCTCAAATTCTAGCTGATATGTAAGGATATAAGGCAACCAAGCTCTTCAGAACAGAAGAAAAAGCCCTCTCTTAATTAGATCATGTCTTTAACCTAAAATATATCAATAAAAATATTCTGAGCATGGTACTGAGCCATGTATGACTGAAGTTTACTTTATCCTGTGATTTGAAGTTGTCTTAATCAATTGAGCTCAAGCCAAAGAAAAGTTGGTGGAGTTGAAAAAGCCAGTGACAAGTTTGTATGTTTGAAATACATCTGGGCATGCCAGTTCGCTGTCTTTGCTGAGTGTGGTTCTGCCTTACCAAGGGCTGGCTGCAGTTCCAAACTTGTAAAAGGAAGAAGCCTGCTGTCGATAGTATCAGCCAGTTGCAGGTGAGTTTATAATGGAAATGGACTTTTAAAGCTCATTTTGAAGTCTCATTATCTGTGTACTGAAAAATGCTAACAGGACTTCAAGTGATGTTATTTCTACTAATGGTTCCATCAGCAACTAATGCATTTATTTAGATCCTGTTACAAATTCCTCATAATGCGAATAAGCAAACACTGCTTAGTGACACTGTGCCCTTCGTTTATTAGTGTTCTGGTACATATATTGTTTGTCCCAACACAGTTTTTCTTTCACTAAATTACCTGGGAGGGGGTGTTACAGGAATCAGCTTGGGATCGTGATCATTTATAGTATGTGCCATCAGGAGAAAAATTACCTAATAGAAACATCAGTTGTGTCCAGAACATATTGGCTCAGAAACGTCACTTCTCTGTGCCAGCAGCACACAAAACCCAGAAATGAACATGGGAACAGCTGCATCGTTCCTTCATCTCATCAATCAAATGCCAATAATGCTGCATGATGCCGATTGCTTCTTTCTCTCGTATTTGGGAGGGAAGTCAGATTAAGTATGTGAATGGACAAGCAAGAGACAGAGGCCTGTTTTAACCACAACCTGTCTTCTGTACTTTACTGCTCCTGAGAATTTCAGAGGATTTATTCAGCATTTGAGACAGCTAAAATATTAGTACAAGGTGTAAATAAGAATTTTCATTTTATACAAAATTGCACTAACTTGAGGCTTTTTTCATTCTGAATCAGAGCATGAAAATCTCTATGAAACAAATATTTGAGGGAAAGACTGGGTATGAAGTGGCTCAAATAAAATGTTTCATTTCAGTTTGACTTCTCCATCCCCCAGTATAAGATTCAACATATTTAGAAATGACAAAGTCATAAGAAAAAGAAAGGAAATTATCAAACATTCCAAAACAACAAAATATTGAGTTTAAATCATCCCATTAATAAAATTAAATTCTTCTCTGAATGAATGCTCATCTTTGACTAAATGGTATTTTCAAATGAAAGATTACTACATTGGGGAAAATTATCCACTTTTCCATGACGCAGTGCAATAGGATGTTCTGCTGCAGGAATGTTACCTGCTGGAAGAGAATGGGAGATGCAAGGAGCATGTTCAGCCTTTTTCTCTCTTGTAGCCCTCTTTGGGCTAACCTGGCTAACAGCCCAGTTATTCTAGGGAATCCATGGGAAGAGATTACAGCTGGTGACCAGTCAGAAGGCAGTCAGAAGAAGACTCCAGAATCTGTGGAAGAGAAATCAGGGAGGGAAGGAATTCATGACCATAAAAAAATGGCTATCTACTTACCCGAGGTTTTGAAAAGGTTGTTTTGCTCTTTCCTGTAAAATTTATTTATATGTTGGATATAAAACAGCATACTGTTCCTTTAAAGTTATAGGTTTGGACTGTGAGTCTGGCTTATTTAAAACACGATCTGATCAGCAGCATAACTCCCTTTCACAAACAGAGGACCAAGGAGAAAATGGTCAGACTTCAAAGGCATTTGTTGTTCCCACCGATTTCTGGTAAGAGTGGAAAGTGCTTGCTGCCCCTCAAATCATACTAAAAAGTTGTGATTTTTCCTTATTTATATTGGTGATGAATATGAAATGAAATGAATTATAATAGTTCAGCATAGCCAAAGCTGCTTGTAAAAACAGGAGGACCTGGAGAAAAGTAAAATGGAGGTTGCATGGGGATTGTACATTTGGATGGACATGGTGAGACACGTCATTCATGCTCACCATTTCTAAAATCTTTAGACACTGATTCCCTGTTATCATGGGATGGGAAGCTTAAGTAGAGGGAGCAGACAGACAAGCAGAGTTGCTGATAGTCACAAATGGTTAGTATGGAGATGGCAACAGAGATGGACAAAGATAATCTGGCAAGTCCTTGCTGTGCATCAGTGTGGTTTCGCTCTCACTTTTAAGGCAGTGACACTTCATCTCTGATCCCAAAAGAAATCACCAAAGTCTGTGTAGCCAGATCTTCAGCAGACTGAAGTTGCTGCAGTGCTTTGAAGTCAGTGGGGAAACACTGATTTGTAGGTGCCAAGGGCCTGGCCCAAGGATTCTAAATGAGAATGGACATCTTAATTACGTATGGAAACAGCCAACAATTCCAGACTGCAGAGAGAGCCAATGGTTATAATTTAATCATAGTTTTCCACTGTTCATGACATTCTATGACATCAGCAGATTATTTAATTATAGATTTCTTTCCCTGCCCTGTATTATATATTATCAATCCCTGTGAAACTAGATGAAATTAATTAAGAAATAAGGTGTTAGTCATTATTTTGAGATAAATTTGCATATCTGAAAAAGGACTGAAATATCCCTGAATATGTGTCAAAAAAAAACTCCAGTGAAATCTCAAAGGCATCAAGATGTCTGATGAGGCACATTTTGTAGTTTTATTTCTCAAAGTGGCAAGATTGTTTGATGGTCCCCCATTTATTTGTAGTCTTCCACCTACAGCTTACTTCCTGCTGACCGATCTGAGAGAACACAAAGTCCTATCCATTTTTAACATGAGTTGTTCTGTTCAGCATGCTGCAAGTCTATGGTTTCACCGAGACACAGGACTTCAGCAAATACTTGCATTTATGGCTTCTCAGTAACAGCTGAATGCAAAACCTTAAATAGAAAGATGCTGGTATTTCATACCAATAAAGCACAAGTCATATACCTTTTTTGTTTGCTTTTTAATATCCTCTTTTAATTGCTCAGCCAATAATGTGACAGTCACCCTACTTGAACAGTAGCACTTTGCAATTCTGGAGTACCTCTCCCAGGCAAACCGTTCTTTTTCTCTCCAGACTGAAATTAATGCAAATCTCACACCACCCTGGCAAATGCATACCTTCATTTATAAAGTGTAATTGAAAACTTTAAAAGCTACTAGCTGAGGAAAAGCATCTTTGCACACAGGAGCTAAAAGTTACATTAAACCAAACATCATCTCATGCAGTATTTGCTAGGATAAAAACAAGGCCGCTTTCTAGGACCATTTTGTTCTTTCCTTGATCCCCAGGGAAGGGTTGTCTTTGCAGGTTTTGTTCCTAGTTAAGAGTTGAAGAGAACAGAGCATTTCAACATTCAAGTCTCCCAGCAGATGATTAAAAAGTCCAGTCGAACTGAGGACAGTGCTCTGGCCTGGAGTGCAATGGTAATTGCGAGCAGAGATCGCTGGCAGGTGGGACATTACATAACCCTGCAGAAAGCTTCTAGGAAAGATCAAACTGAGCCGTGTGCGGGAAGTGAAGGGATGGAGGTGGCAAGTGATAAGGAATTCATCAACCTTCAGAAAATCCGTCTGAATGAGGCACTTTCATCCATGCTGGGGGCCCTTTCAAATCTCAAACTGTCTACTTTGATAATGTGTCATTCTAGTGCTTTGTTCTCCATCCTCGTGTTTTATCCAAACTGTGGTGGAATCTTTATGGAAGCAATGGAGAAAGTTAGGAACCTTGTATTTTAAGTCACTTCTAAATGATCTTTTTTTTCCTATATAGCCACTGTAAGCCCAATAGAGATTGCCACTGTGTCTCAGTGCCAAAGCAGGCTGGTAAAGGAGAAGGCATGGGCACTTACCTAGCAGCTGCCAGATCTGCCAGCATGCTTTGTCCACTTTCCAAGGCTGGGAGAAGGGACTCAGAAGCAGCTATGGGGCAGTGGGAAGCGCTGATCCCAGCAGGCATACAGAGGTGCAAGAGCAAGGCAGCAGCACGGCTGGCCACACTGCCTCAGGCCTGGCCAACAGACGCACCAGCAAACCCCGGTGCGTGTGACGCATGCTAGGTCCAGGCTATAGAGCGCTGGCCTGTTCCATGCATCCACGCATCCAGGTTTGCCAGGAGATTTGGACAGTTATCAGTAAAAGCAAATGAGAAATTAATCTGGCAGGTCTGAAATAGCCGTAAGCAGTACCATACTGACCTCACTTTACGTTGGTAAGAAGGATTGAGAAGTTATGGCTTCCACCTAACTGTGTTGCTTCCAGCCTGACCCTCCACATGTTTATGACTTCCTGACAGGCATTTGAGATGCAAAAGCTCCACTGGAAAAGTCTTCCAGTGGAGAATCAGAGAATCTCCCTTCTCCAGTAAGTGATTAATGCTGATGATTCCTTCAGCAGATACTCAAGGGATGGAAGAGCAAAAGCTAGCAACACCAAATTTGAGGTATTTATTTCCATGTCCTCATGTATGTGCCCGGAACTCTGTGATGTTCTCAAAGATATACTACTTTCTTTAAATAACAGAAATCTAAATATGGCCATAGACAAGGGCTTTTCACTGTGACAATGACCTTGTGGCTAGAGTTGTTGCAGCAGAAAGGAAAATATAAGTGAATTATTTTTCATTTCTTTTAAAATTTCTTTGTTCCAGTCCTGGACAACAGAAAGAACTTCCTCAGCCTAATCAATTCTCATCTAATCTGTCAATCTCCTCCTCCCTCAAAGTCTCCTAAAATAACATTAGCCATGGAAAAAATTGGAATTCCTTTCTAGCAAAACTAAAATGCAAATAGGCATCCAAACAATGTTTCCAGGCATTTTTTGGTTTGCCATATCCTACTTGTTTCTATTATTTGCTCTGGGGTCTGAGCTTGGAATTTGTGTGAGGCTATTGATGAACACTGCAGCTGAGTCCCAAGGTTTAATTTAAAGCTGATGCTTAACTAATGTGCACCAGTGACTGTAATGATGGGGACATGCTCACTTAGGGGTTGATTGCATCACCACTGCCTGCATTCAAAAGTGTCAGTAACACTCAGGCTCAAAAGAAACCCGTTGACTTGTAGAGATTCAAGTTCAGTTAATGGCATTTTATCACCCAAAAATCTTCAAATAATATTTAGCCATTTAGAGAAGAAAAACCATAATTGCTAGATCATCTCTTTGGTATATCCTTTGTTGACAGAAACTACATTTTGTTCTTTTCATACCTAACTAGAAGCCATGAGGCAATCAATATCATGCTGTGATTCACATGACACCAGAGGAAATCGGTGAAGATATGACTATTCTGATGGTATTAAAAATGGAATAGGCTTGTGCTCCAAGATTTGTTCACAAAGCAGCTTCTGCAAGTTAAATAATTGAAGAAATAATACAGTTAATGAATGCATACTCCACACAGCTACATGGGTTGTATTGTGTATGTTAGAAAGCTCCTCATGCAACTCTGCCTCAGGATGCTCATCTGGTTCCCATCCTAGTCTCTAACTCTTCTTTCTTTGTGAAAGTATCTCTGATAGTAACTTTGGGCCTAAACAAGGCAAAACACAAATTCATCTATTGTTTGCTTCAGCTCAAAGTGGATGTGCGTCTTGGTGAGTTCCACGCTTGCACTACATGAAGAACTTTCACAGACTAGGTGATTTTAGGGCCAGAAAGATTTGCTTGGGGTCACTAATCTCTTCTATGGAAAATGGCCAAAATATTTCTTTTATTAACTTCCAAAATTATCTGGTGGTTGGAGCACAGATTGATGTATGATGATCAGAGGGCTGGAGCATCTGCCTTCCATCCTATGAGGAACAGCTGCGAGAGCTGGGCCTCTTCAGCCTGGGAAAGAGAAGACTGAGGGGGGATCTGATCAATGTGCACAAGTACCTGAAGGGAGGGTGTCAAGGGGACGGGGACAAACTTTTCAGTTGTCCCGTGTGACAGGACAAGAGGCAATGGGCAGAAATTGAAGCACAGGAAGTTCTACCTGAGTGTGAGGGGGAATTTCTTCCCTGTGAGAGTGACAGAGCACTGGCACAGGTTGCCCAGAGAGGTGGTGGAGTTTCCTTCTCTGGAGATATTCAAGGCCCGCCTGGATGCAACATGCTGTAGGTGACCCTGCTGAGCAGGGAGGTTGGACTAGATGATCTCCAGAGGTCCCTTCCAACCTTACTGATACTATGATTCTATGATCAGAGAAGTCATAGGAAGTTTAGTAAGATTATGATTTCATTTATGAAATTATCTAATCTTCCCCCCAAAAAACAGTTGCAGTAGATCCCACCACTTCTTCCATGAGCTCTTACCAATCCCTCATCATGCTCTAGACTTAAGCTCTGAAATAGTAAAATGCTTCTCAACTACCTCTTTGAAGAACCTGAGTAATCTATTTCCTTATCACAAAAAATTTTAATTATGCTATGCTTTATAGGAAAATAATCAGAGTAAAAACAGTTATTTTTACCTTTCTGTTTAAGTACCTAAGAACTAGGCATCATGATACAGGTATCCCTGTGAAATATTATGTCACAGCTTGCTGAGAGCCTCTGATCTATCTCAGCTGCTTTCATGTTAAAATTTTGCAGAGATGACGTCATGTTTTGAAGATAAAGCCTAAAATATATCATTAGCGAGAACAGAAGTGCCACCTGCAGTTCGTGTCATTTTGCAGAAGAAAATCTGTAGGGACAAAAGAATGATGTATCTCTGTTGAGACTGTGGTCTTCCTTGAGTGGATGTGTGAGGCTCTGCAAATCGCTCCATGTCCCCGTGGACACTTAAGCCTGCTTTTCTTTCCGCAGCCTGGGCGTGACTGGAGACATGGCCCCATCTGCTGTGAGAAGCTGCTGCCGTGGGGTGTTCTCCTCCCGCCCTCCACGTGCACTTTTCACACATACCCCGTGCGCTTCCCATGTGATTGCTTTCCTTGAGCCACAGAGCAGTCATTGGGCTCATTGCCCTGGCTGTGGCAGCCTGGGACTGACCAATAACCCCTACAACAGAAGAAGACTCAGAAGAGATACGCAAGAGCAAGGTGCCCATGAAGCTCAGGAACGGTGTAGACAGAAAACTGGCTTTATCTCAACCCAAGGGGGCCCAGAGGTTGATTTTTGTTTTAAGTAAGTAGCCATACACCAGATGTAAGTGTTTCTTCCTGAGCTGATCTAAAGAATGTGAATGTCTCCCCGAGATAGCCAGATTCCCCAGCATGGGAGAAGTGAATATGTGGCTCAGTCCAACATAGAATATAAAACCTCAATGACTAACACAGGAATTTTGAAGAGAGCAGTGGCCTTGAGCTAGCTTCAGCCCACATATTCCTTCCTGCTGAATGGGGATGCCCAGTGTTGTGACAGTGAGCACATTGTAGAGACCGGTAATGTCAATCACGTTGGTATTGTGACCGAGCTGTCTAAGCGCACACTTGAACTGTGATTTCAGCGTATTGCTAAATCACTCTGCTAAATCAAAAATCCTGTGTCACATCAAATCTCTTCAAAATAAACTTTTATATTAAGCATTGCACTCTCTGTACATATGGAATATCTCAAAGAACCTGGTCAGAGAGTACTGCATACTGACACAGACTTTTGCCAAAATATGACTGGCTTCAACGCAAATGGTCAGTGCCCAGTGTCTTCCTAGAAGGGTCCTCAGCTGTTAAAGCCAACACAAAGTGTGGGCCTCTATGCAGGCTACTTTGAGAGGGTTATTGGGTTAATACTCTTTCTGCCCAATGCTTCGAAAGAGGAGGACTTGTTTCCTCATGAACACAAGCAAAAGCTGTTCCTGCAGAGTGCCACTTTCTGACCAGCAGTAATATGTGCCCTCAGCAACAGTAGCCCTGTACATGTGACCGAGTGCTGACTCAGACTGTAACCGCAAGTCTGGAAAATGAGTTGCTCTATTGCCATGTAATCTCTCACACAAGAAAAATCCAAAGGGAGACACACCAGCAAACCAGCTAAAGTCATATCCTTCCCTTTATAATGCACTCATAGGAGTGTGAAACATTTTTTCATAGTGGGGAGAGGATTGAGCACAAGGAGGCTTGAATCTCACTAGATTTCTGTAGTCATTGTCAAAATATATATAAATAATAAGAATGTCTGCAGAAGATCAGAATAGGTGTATCCTGCAAATACTGTCTGTACCAAAATGTTGATGAAAGACTTATTGAAATAATGTGTAAGCTGATTGCCTTTGGTTCATCTTTTGTGGATATTTTTTCAACAAATCCTTCCAGCTAAGTCTAAATTTATAAAATCTAGTTTTATGAATGACTTGTCATATTGAAGCAGGTATTTTCTTGTTTACAGTCTGCTACTGTGCAGTTTTGTGCTAAACATGTCTACTGTTCTCCTCTGGAACAGACCAACATGCCATAGTAAATGCCTGGTATTGGTCAGTGTTTTCTTCCTCAGTAAAAAAATATGCTTCTCCATCAAAAAGATTGTTCCACATCAGTTGCACAAATGTTGTTGCCTTTAAAACCATGTACTAAATGATAAGGACTACTAATAAATATGAACTAATTTTAAATAGTCATTACAGCTCAGCACTGCAATATCTGGAACTATGAATAAAGTGATTCTTACTCTTTCTCAGAGTTGAATGCACTCCACACATCTTTAGAGGACTTTCATGGTATGCATTTGAGAGTTCAGTGTCCATTATAAGTTTGTATGTGTATTTAGGTGGAAAAAAATCAAGAGCCATACCAAAGTAGCATACTTAATATAATTTAAAATATATATATCTCTCTCTGCAGAGACTGGCTTCTCTAAACAAAACCCCTGCAATGGAGGTCTTCCTGTAGTTATAAAAACCTCTATAATAGAAACTGCCTCTGGGAATGTCTCACAAGTAATAGACAGCTATTAAAGAAAATTATTTGGGGAAATGTTTCTAGACAGATGACTATATCCAACATGGATATAGTCCATGTTGGATATAAGAATCCATTCCCAGATTCAGTTATATAGCACCTGGCCTTCAGCTTCTGTGAGAAACTGAAGTAACTGGCTTTGTATAAAGAGCATAAGTTCGTGGGAATAAGCAGCCAAGGCCTTGAGTTGAGAGCCAACTAAGCAGGCCCATTAGAAATGTCCATGGGGACGGGTATAAGCCTTAGCTCTTTCTGAAATACATGGACCTTACTGAGAGCAGAAGAGGAGTCGGGCACCTGTACCAGGTGAGTCCAGGAGGCAGGTGCTGTGGGTATGTCCCTTAGGAAAAGAGAAGTGCCAGTCTCCTCAGCCCTGCCAACACTGACCTGGCCGGCAAAATTCAGGGATCTCAGAGCAGCAGCTCTAAGGCACCTAAAATCAGGTCAACAGTGAAGTTCCTTTGAAATTCTGGACTCAGATATCAACTAAGAAAAAATTTAGCATGGGCACCTATCTAATCTAGAGGAAAACATGCACAGAGACCTACTGGACAGCTGATACAAGACATTGTAGTTGTAGAGCTCACAGACAGCCCAAAACTTATGGCTTCATTTCAACTAGCTAATTACTTTATAACTCTCCCCACCTACCTGTTTACTGTACAGGGCTGGGGGGTGTGCCTGTTACTCTAAGGATAGGTGACCGTCGAATGATATTACCACACCATCTCTTACCTCAATGAAAATGTCTGTATTAAAGTTTCACAACTATGTGAGTACTGGAAAACACGTAGCCTCCCAAATGTTCAGCAACATTTGCAATTTGCATTTTGCATTATGGCAGACTTCTCTGTTTCCAGTTGCTTAAGCACTTCTGTTTTAAGCTTTTTGCTTCAAAATGAATAAAAGAAGCTTTCACATTATTCTACCATTTAACCAAGTTCAGCACAATCCTGAAGTCATGTTATTTAAGGCATTATCATTCCTTTTAGAACAGAGCTATCAGGCCCAACAAAATCTCTCACGAAACTCTTAGAATGATTCTTTGAAGGAAGCACTCAGAGTTATTTAAGCTCTTTTGTCTTGGGAAATTTATTTTTTATTTTCCATCTCAAGTACAGCTGTAATCCACATATTCTCAATTCAGTTTACTGTTTAACGGAATTGGTTGACTGAATTTATACATTTAGAGAAAATTCAAAAAACTGGTTCTCTCCTCAGACAGCTGAAGTGAATAACTCCACTCAAGGTGACAGAGTTGAGCTAATGCAAAATTGACACAAATTAGAGCCACAAACTGTTTTTCTTTGTTTTGTAAAGATTAGTTAAACTAGTTTTATCGTATAGGTGAATTCTAGCAGTGAAGTATTTAAAGAGGTTTCTCTGATCTAAAATCTAGACCATTCAAATGATAAAAAACAACCCCCTGAGAATTCCATCTCATAAACCCACATTCATTTCCCCAAAATTAATTTCATCTGTGTTCCATTATGAGTTCACAAAATTAAAATTAAAATCCTTTCTTGGAGCACAAACAACATATTTCCGAGAAGTCTTGGCTTTTCCAATTCCTTTGTCGAGCAGCTCGGTAGCAGCTTTTGTTTCAAGGTGCTTTCTCACTCGGCACCATAACACTTGGGAGGTACCACAGGGAAAAACAATCTTTCAAAAAATGAAAACCAAAACATTTTTGCCTCAATTTAGTATTATCCCTTGCATAATCAGTAAGCAAAATTCTCAGCCACAGCAGTATATGGGAAGAGTCCACTCCTCTGACCTCCCCCTACAGTGAAACTAGTTTTCATAAAATGATAAAAAATGTTCTTGAAAAGTTCTCTAACACAAAGTTGCTGAAATCCAAGCGCAACTTCTTCCCCAGTGGACAAGTGAAGAATGAAGGCTCTATTATACCAATGATTACTGAATTCATCTTTCTGGAACAGTGTATATCTCACAATGTAGCAATTATAGCAGAGGAGATTGTGCATATCCTTGAAAAGGGGCATGAACACATCAAAGTGGAACGGAAAGCACATAGTGAAGATTTGCTGCTTATTGTAAACAAGACCATAGAAATCACCCCTGTATGACTTCTTCCTGTGTCTTCCGGGCCTACAAGATATAAGTTTTCTGTAACGGGATTTAGTCCAGGCCCTTGTGCAGAGCACTGTGAACACTGACAGAGAAGGACTAGAGGGTGTTCCCACACCAATGTACCATTAACTAAACTAGTAAATATGCACTAATACAAAGTATAACATAGGTGCAGATATCGTCATGCCTGCAATATGTACTTTTCAAAGGTGGAAGCTGCACTGCATTTTCAGGTACCTCTCAGCTCCTTAGAGAAGTATCCGAATGGGAGATTTGCCAAAGCTTTCTGTGATCCCAGAGGGTTGTGAGGAAAGAGGTAAAACTTCTCTAGTTATCAGTCTCAGGAAGAAGACTAGACTGAACACTTACCATAATATGATTTTTCTCAGAAAGACAAATTTCTCCTGTTGGTCCAGAAAATTGTTCACCAGTCATCTGGTGGCAATCATTGCTCTACAAGGTGTGTGACCGATAACTCTGGGGAGTAAGAGACTGAGACCATCAGCCCATGGACTTCACGTTGCCCTTGTGAAAAGAGACTCCCCAGTGATCCAGTCAGGTCTCCCAAAGTTCATGGGATCTTTCCTTGAAAGGGAAAAGAGAAGCAGGAAAATCATTACAGGTAAGTGTGTGTCACCATACCATTGAGAGTTTCTAGCTTGAACAAGCTGCTGTGTTGTACAGATGCTCACGTCACCCCGTTCTGATCAGGAAGGACTCAGACCAAAAGCGAAGCAGGCTTCTGTCATATGCCTTAGCTCTGTATAAACAAAAATAAAGAAAAAAAATAGTACAAAATAAAATAAAAATGAATAAAGTAAAATCTAATAGTAACTCATTAGCTGACATCAACTACTTTTCCTGACATGGACATGACCAGAGCAACCACAGTGTTATTTCCAGCCAGATTCTTTGTCTCTTCCTGTTGCAAAAGCTGGTGTTGGCAGGATTTCTGTCCTTACTGGTGCTTTGTTATCCTTCCTCCCCATTCTGCAATGGCAACAGTGAGAAATGAGCTACAATCTAGGTAACATTTGCTCACATAAGGCTGAGATTTCTTGAAAATAGTTCTGAATTTTGCAGGTAACAGTGAATCAAGGATTTCTTGAGAAGAACCACTTTCAGCAAGAATTTTTAACTGTTTTTGCATTTACTAGTTTGCACATGCTGTCTGAATCCAGACACTGTCTATTTGCTTGTTTTGATTCCTAAAATCTTCTTAGGCCATGTTTCACTTATTTCCTAGAGTGTAAGCATTGTTCCCATTACTGCATGTCCCCTTTCTGCTGAAAGACTAAAGTTATATTAGGTCTGAAGACTATTTCCTCATGTAAGGGCACTAGCTCCTGGATGAGCAAGTTATTTTAGGGCACATCCAGGAACTTCTACAGATAACGAACTGCCTCTCAGTCTATGACTGAGACCTTAGTAATCACAAAAATACAGTCTGGAGAGTGTTGAGAAGCATTAAGCAGCTGGTAAGGCCAACATGTAAAATGTACTGTACTTGCTTGGGTGGTCAATTGGCAAATACACTGAAGAATTCAAATATGAAAGACGATTTGCACAGTGCGGCAGAATGCAAATAGCTGCCTCTACTTGCAGCAGCGTGACACTGTGGGCTTGCACTACAGATAAATCATTCAAACAGGAGATGTCTCTTTGATGTCTGGTAGTATAAGATGTTATGAACAACAATAAAAGAGTAAGGAAAATTTCCTTCCTTTGTATAAAATTCCAAGATGTTCTCTTCTGTTCTTGCTTGGATTTATTGTAGTATCAGAGGTTAGCTGTTGACGTAGCCATGTGATCACAGACTTGATTATTGAATACTTACCTGGTTTCTCAGGAAGGTGTTGCCCACTCGTGCATGGTAATCAAATGCCTCCTGAAGAACATGACACACCTGGAGGCTGACTGATCAGCTATGTGCATCTTCTCATCAAAATGCAGCAAAATTACAAGATAGTGCACAAGTCCATACCTCAAGCCAGTGAAATGCATTCCTCCCTACTTAGTTAATGAGAATCAGGGCCACTTCACAGAGCTGAAAGAGTTGAGATAGGACAGCTTTGCAGTAAGGAAAGGTGGAGATGGAATTGCCGTCGGGCAATCTGCTCATATTGGTGGGCAAGACTCTGCTCCTGGGAGAACCAAATTTGAATATTCTCTTGTTCAGCTGATATGTTAAGCATAATCACAAAATAGGCAGCAGGCATCATATCCACCTTCACCTACCCAAAACTGAGGATACGGCTAACAGCTAGAAATAGAGTGGTACTTGAAGGAATCACAGCAAATAAATGATTCAGATCTATGAGGAAGTGAATAAATTACATCTGTCTAAAAGCCATGTTAATGAATGCATTTTTTTCACTGTTTATTTTTCAGTGAGCATATGTATTCCAGGTTTATCTCACTTTGCCATTCAATAGTTAAATATATATCTGGTGTACATAGTCAAGGGGATATCTATGGAAAAGCAATTGGAAATTGGAGACTGCAGAAAACTATAGAAAATATTGATATTGTTTAATCCCCATAAATTACTATTGTAAGAATTGATTCGTCCTGTAGGAAAACACCACTTACAAAAGAGATCTCATTTTATTGTATCTGCATTGCCAAATGATGGAAGGAGAAGGAGTACCCAATCTCAGAAAATCAATTTACACAGTCAATGATTTAAGATACTCTGGCTGCATTAGACAAGAGGAGACAATGCAAGGAGTCAAATTCATTTTGTCTGGAGAAAATGTATTTCATTTTCTTGCTCCCAAGGAAATGTAAACGTAGTCATGAAGGACAGGTTTTTCAAAGCAATGAGTTTAGAAAAGGTAGAAAGTGCCAGATCATTAGTTAAGAAGTAAATAAGGAAAATTAAATGATCTACTGAAAGTTAGGCAAAAGTGAAGAGAGGCTTTAATTGATGGACAAGTAGGAGAAAAGCAATTAAGGTACCAACTGGAAGGAAATAGGAGAGGTGACAAGATAAGCCATCAGCAGGAAAATCTATCTCATTAAATACTTCATAACAAATTATTATGAATAGATACTCCTCACTTTCACAGAATCACAGAATCACAGGATGGGTAAGGTTGGAAGGGACCTCTGGAGATCATCTAGTCCAAACCCCCTGCTCAAGCAGGGCCACCTAAAGCATGTTAGACAGGGTTGCATCCAGACGGGTTTTGAATGTCTCCAGAGAAGGAAACTCCACAACCTCTCTGGGCAACCTGTTCCAGTCCTGATTCCCAAGCTATCTTCTATGTCCTCATGGTATAGCAGCTGAAGCACGCAAGCTCTGAAAGACTAGGCAGTTTTTCTCTGGTCACAGAAAACAATGTCATGCTGAGTCACTAATCCACTACTGCACTTTCCTAGCTGGTGGCATACCCTCAGGCACTCTAACCCCAGTCCCCAAAACACCTATACTCATGCCTGACTTTGTCACAGGCTGTTTGCAAAGCCTTACATCTGCAACGGATCTACATGCCATTCTGAGGTGCTAAGCAAAAAGAAACAGAACAACTATGAGTGAGATCCTGACTTTAGTGGGAGTGTGTTGTTCGTCTCAGGGGACCAAGGGCTCCAGTCACATACGTCCCAAACTCTCCTGCACGACCTGCCACACACATTAGGCTGCACGATGAACAGAGATGAAATGCTAAGCTCAAGTCGAGGAATGTGCCATTAAAACAGGGCTCTTTGGAGCATGGGCCTCCCATTAGAAGACTCAATCAAGTGCTGCAGCACAGCACCAAGGCTTTTCTCTCACTCCCGACCCCACTGGGACAGTACAAAAGGGATCACAGAGCAAGTGCTGAGTGGCAATGTGAAGTGGGAACTAAGTGCATGAGACTCCATAGCACTGCCCAGTGCCTCATTTAATCTATGCAGTTCCTCCTCGCTAGCAGTTCCCTTAGTAATTCTCAAAGAGTCAGAATTTAGCATTAAATCCAAGCACTTTCCTATGGCAATATCAAGGGATGCACTTTGTACTGGACAACCTACTTGATTTTAGAATGAAAAATAATTTTCCCCATTCATTTTTAACACTGGCTGCTGCTTGTATCCATTTAGCAGGTGTAGCCAGAAATGCTAACCGTTCTCCACTACTGGGGAGTGGAATATGTGTATCATTCATCCCGCATGCATACCATAATTTCATTGACACTTGTAGCTAATGGTACTTGCCTTGGAAGAGTCTTCACACAATCCTCTGAAGGAAAAGTCTCCTTTATCCTTGCTTTTACTCCACCCATAAAATACATTCCATCACTCTCCAATGTTCCCTGCTCTCCACTTAAAAATGCCAGAAAAGTGAAAGGACAAAGCAAGCAAAAAAGAGCTTGAGACAGACCCTCCAGACAAGCTCAAAGAGAAATTAAAGCTGCCTTAGGAGATGGTTAGAGCTTCTTGTAATGTAAATGTTAATTTACGGTACAGAGCCACATAATTCTGAACACTTCCTTGAAGTTTACATATATATTTTATCCATATCTACAGATCTAAAGAGTGGGATGAGAGTGCACTAACAGCATAGCCAGATGACATAGCACTCCAGCCACCCTGAGCCGTAGCCACGGAACCCTCTAGCCACAAGGACAGAGAGCAGCCCTGAACTAAGAAAACCCATTTGCTCCCAACGTTTCAAGTTTTAGTTACCTTTTCTACTTTCCCTGCCTTGGTCCTTCTTTTTCCATGGTTAAGTACCAGGTACAATCAACCCAGATTGTTAGCAGGCTCTTGTTCTACTATAAAGTTAACTAGCATCCTGAAACTCCCTTTTAAATAAAGGAAATTGCTTTCTAAACCCAGGGAGAAGGGCAGATGGGAGAGTGGATTCCACTGCATTATCAGTTTGAAAGCAAAAGAATGTAAATTGATGAAAATTAGTAGATTCTGCATCATCAGCTAATTCTGTGCATGCTAATATATTGGCACCATAAAGTGCCTGGTAGCTTAAGCATCATTAAGTTACTGCAGGATCTGACAACTTGTATCACATGCCATAGATAGCATTAAGGCAGATTTGGGGAGCGGGCATGGGTAGGAGCTGAACACTGAAGGACACAAGAAGTGCCAGCTACACTGGTCAGCTGCTTCTTGCTTCTTTAGCAGTGTCTCCCGACTTCTGCCAAGTTTGTCCCAGCAGACTTCAGCTCTAATTTGGAAAAGGAAGCCCATCCAGCTACACCATCCTTTAAAGGCTGCAGACCTTTGTTAGGATATAAGAATTTAGACACTTGAACTGGTTCTGAATTGCAACTCTACACATGCTGCAGAGGAACCAATATCACTATAAATGTTTTGTGCATGCAAGTGACAGCTAAAACTTGAAAGCATCTTTAACTCCTAGTCATTTCTTCCTCATGAAGAAAGATGGATGGAATTGCTCAAGTGAAACACCGTGCTGGGTTGCAGCCTCCACAGGCACAGTACCGCACTGGAACCAAATTGGAACTGTATTTTCTAAACAGTATAGAGATGTCTCTTTACCTCCTGAAAACTGAAAAGATAAAAATGGTGATACTAAGATGCAATACAAATTGCTGCTGCTTACAGCAATACAGATCGCACCAGCAAGCACTGAGTTTCTTTTGTGCTTAATGGCTTCGTTGTTTTAAAGTATCCAGAAACCAGCTATTGGGTATTTTCAGGTTTATGCCTTTCAAAAAATTATAAGGTGAGTAACAAGAATCCTTCTCATCAAGTTACAGGTTTTCAGGGTCTGAAAATCATTTTGAAATTGCTTGAAATTGTCAGAGATCATGACCACAGTCCTGCTCCACTGTACAGAAATAAGAACCTCAGCCACAATTTCGAACGTAACAGGGACGCTGTGGAAGTGAAATGGAGTACCATTACTCACTCAGTTACCCTGAAATAATTAAGAAGGCATCTGCTTGTTGGCCTGCATGTAAGACAACTGTTAAGCACTTTTGAGAGACTAGAAATACAAACTGTCAAATAAATAGTAGGTCACTAAACCCACTGTGCTATCCTGCAAATCATGTCTGTCCCCAAACCTGTCTTCCTCACAGTGATCCTTACAGCTGCCTCACACAGTTGGGGAATGGACCATTTAATTTCTGATAAAGGAATTAACTACCGCCTGGGCAGAGAGCATGAATCACCCCCTGGACATGCCAGATTCTCTCCACTGAGTTCAGAGGTCTCAAGTAACTAGTTTAGACTAAATTTCTAATTTTTAAATAAAGAAAGTTACATAAGATGACCATTAGTAGGTCAGTAGTCACAATACCAGATATTAATTAACCACAGGAATAATTTATTGCTTCATTATACCAATACACTCTGGTCTGTAGTATCTCCTGAGTACACCTGGATTCGTAATGAAAATGCTGATGGTTTCTGGAAGAGTCTTGCTAACACAGTAGGCCATGGATACAACTTTGCTTCAGTTTTACTTTGCAAAGAATCTTTATGCCTCAGATGAAAAATCTTTATTCAATACAAGCTGATTAAAAAAACTAAATACTTTGAGAATGGAAGTTATTACGGGTAATAACATTAATTCATACCTAAGCTTTTAATTTAAGATATTATTTATCCTGAAAGGCCACACTGTAAGTTAACCTTACTGTCATGATTTACCACTGTGAACATATACATGCTAACTAAATCACCTATAGAGCTGTAAATACCAATGAATTATTGGGAATAGACACTGGCTGTGAGCTGTGTTGCTTGCCATGCAACTATGAACGTTAATGAAGTATTGTGCACAGTGTCTTTGATTGTGAGTGGTGTTACTGGTGTAAAACCAAATGTGTTAATGATGTTAAAAATACAATGCATTTGATTTGGAATTCTGTTCTTTTCTAAGTAAATATATTTTAATATTTAGCATTTTGATGAGGGTTTAAGCCACAGCCTCAGCCTCTGCTGCTGCTACAATAAAACCAGCACAGTATTTTGACAAACATGTCCACACAAAAAGCATGAGGTGGTACCATTTCTGAGTTTTGGACACAGTCTTATTTGTCACAGATTGTCTCAGTTGCTATCAGCACTGTATTTCAGGGCATTTACATCAGGATGTATCTGCTGAACCTCTGGCAACCCAGGATGTACATTTTGTGCTTTACACTATAAGCAGTGCAGATGGTAGCACTTATGTTTAGCTTCTCCTGATATTTCCCATTGTAAAACTTTATTTTCAGTTTAAGATTTTCATGAGCTTTTCTTGTGTGTCTGCCTCCAGCTCAGGTTTTTGTTGTTTATTTTCAGTGCTGAAGGGAAAGTGATGATTCAAGGACCGGCTGCACGCCAACAAGAGGGCAGCATCCTCTTCTCCCTCACCTCCCTCTGAAGCCTAAAAAGTACTTGACTAACCCTGATGTTCTGCCTTCAGATCTGCCTTTGCAATTCTGGTCACTTAGCGTTTTAAATTGGGGCAGAGCCCTTACCATGCAGTTTACACAAAGGGCGAGTGAAGTGCTAGAGTCAGGAGCAGCCTGGAAATCCATCCAGCTGTAAGAAAGATAGTGCTCACGCCGTAACACTGGGGCAGTTCACGCTTGGTTGCTCAACCCTGGCTTTCCCTGTTCCTCACAGTGCTACCCTGGGACCATTCTCTGATTATTTAGTGTGTGCAAACACTTAGAAGGGAAAGATCCTCAGGCTGACTAATAACTGCTGCTATGTTTATGTATTTTCCACTGCTGTGCTGTTGGGTCCATGCTTTCCAGACAAGAAGCATGCCATGCTTCCCAGACAAAAAGCACTGGCATGCAGACCTTGCTGATCTAATTTAGGAATAAAAACAAAAAACAAGAGATGAAAAGTACATAGGAGTGTGAGCTTGAGATATGGAGATAGTAACTTACATCCTAGATACACAGGACATCTAAGAACTGTCTCTCTTTCCATCTGCCCATATGTTCCCATATCGCCATGGTTGTGATCCCTGGAGGTAATCAAGTTCAGAAAGCAGGTGACAGGCACTCTCCTCCGAAAGTGCGTGGGCACCAGAAACCCCATCTTTCCTCTTTCTGCCAGGGACCTACATTTGCTTGTGCTCAAGGTAAATGACAAAGTTTAATCTGCTGTCACAAGGATTGGGGATAGGGAAACTGGAGACATTAAAAATATTCCGAAGGAGTCTATTATTATAAGCAGTTAATCAGGACTGTCTAACATTTCATAGCAAACGCTGGGAATTTCCCTTACCTGGTACGTTTCTCATAGCATTTCTATGACTAAGCCCCCAGCACAGGGCCTTCCAAAACACCTAGAGATGTGTTGTAAATGCTCACCTTCACATTTGATATATTTTTTTTTAAAGCGTGTTGTTTTTTTAAGAACGAAGGTCTACAAGAAGCAATCAGTTTGGGGAAGAACTCTGAATTAGGGGAGGAGTGGTTGTGGGGCGGCAAATGTTAAAAGGATTATAAGAGCTGTAAAGGCTTTCCTTTCCCAGAAATGAGAAATCAGAGAGCTGAATTCTTCTGTAGCTCATTTTCCCTCTTCTCAAACTTTCCTTTGGGAAATTAGGTCAACATAGCAATTTCTAGATCTCCACTAAACTAATGAATATTAGATGAAACTACACTTTCTTACAGTTATCCATGATTTCTTGACATTGCTTTATCTTTACTTCGGCTGTGGTAAAGCTTACTGTTTTGGCCACACACAACCACAAGAAAAACTACAGTATTATTATTCTGAAAGTGTCTTTTTCTTGTCTTTCCTTCCTGTTCTAGTTTATGGCAATTTATCAAAGAGTTGCTATTAAAAAAGAGATGGCCTCAGACAATGAATCTAATCCGAATTTAGTTTGTAAGTACCAGTACACAGCGCTTCAAAAGGAGTGTGGGGAAAAAAAATAAGGTAAATTCTTTACTGATTTTTCCCCGAATCAGATTTTCTTCCTTCTTCTCCCTAAGGATGCAAAGCAGAGGGGTAACAGATTCATCAGTTTTCCAGCATCTGTTAACAAAGTGAAAGCTTTTGAGGGTTTGATTTTTGCAATGTAAGTATGGAAACATCGTGATTCTCTTATTTTGAAAACCTATGGAAACCAGGCTGTAACAACGTTTTGATGTTGCTTGAGAGGTGCCAATTTAGCAAGATTTAACTTCTGAAAAAAATTCTGGATCCTAGAGGGAAAATTTCTTAACTCACTTAATATTCTATTAAAGGGGATTTCTAAACCTGTTGGTTTGTAAAGGAATTTCTGTCTCTAGTAGGGTAAAGCATCGAACTTTACCCTAACATCCCAAAATTCATTAGTCTTCTATTTCCCCATATCTGCTCTAGATACTACTGGAAAGTTTTGTCTAGAGCTTAGCTTCAGTATACAGTACATAAATTAAATAATTAAATTATATTGATATGCTTAAAATTATCTCATATGCAGATGTAATGGTCTATCATATATCAGTAATTTGTATTCATCGGTAATAACAATTTGTATTGCAAATCAGCAATTTGAGTTTGTCACATGTATCACATGTGTGCAGCATGACCATCACTCATGTGTGTGTCTGTGTGTATATACGCATGGTGTATACGTGTGAGAGTGCATGAGCAAAAAGCTGGTCAACTGGGTATTGCTTTTTGATATAGTTTCATGGGTAGATGCTTAAATTGAAAAAAAATGGTACCCATGCATCTCTACATAAGGCAAATGTGCAGTATCTCATTCCTAAAACACCATTTTCATCTCATTTGATTTTCTATCAAATTTTAGTTACAATTCCAGTTTATAATGCTTTTCCTCTCTAAATATTACTAGTCTTCCTAGTCCTTTTTCTCGTGCACAGTCTCAGTGCTGGTAAGTTCATCCCTATGGAAAAGCCTCACAAACATCTGCTCACTCTGCTCACTCAGGAGTAGCCCAGTTCTACTTTTCAGGGAAACCCACAAAATGGGCTGTCCTTCATCACATTTAGAGTTACATCGCACTGAATAAAACCCTGTCTAACAGATTTTAACATGTTTTGTACTGTCTCGTTTTCAGGAGTTGAAAAAATGCTTCTGGACTTTGTTTAATCTTTATTACAGTTTGACTGCTTAACATGGTTATGATTAACACAGCTCTCTATCATTAATCATTACTTTCACACAGCTCATTTCTGTGCGGTAGAATTGTCTGCATGAGAGAAATAAAAGACAAAGTAGCTGTATGTTTAGTACCTATTTGCTGATGAGAGAGAGGATTTTTCTCCCCCTGACTAGCCCAAAAAGCCACTTAGCAAGTACGCTTAAGAATTTCCTCCTGCTAATGTAATTTGGCAAATTTAATTAGGATGAAACACGACCTAGGTGATCTAGGTTATCCATTTTTATCTGGATGACTGCAGCTTTTTAGGAAGGAGAATGTGAATGGCAAATAACTAATATTTTTACTCTTATAAAATAATAAATCTTTCAGACTTATATGTCTATAAGTATTTGTTCTTTGATTCTGTAAATATCTACTTAGAAGAATACGCTTAGAAGTATAAATCTTTCAGAGAAAATGCCAAAGACTCATCTCCAACCATTCTCTGTGATCAAAATCTTACTTGCAGACAGGAAAGTGAAGAGGCATAAATGCAAGTAAATGAAAACTAATCTGCTGGTCAGTCTAGATTTTCCAAACGCTCTCATATACATTTTTCAAGCACTTGTAATCATTGCCAAAGACACTTTCCACAAGTATGGAGTACCACACTATTTACTCATTCCTAACTGTCAGAACAGCTACTCCACACACACCTACCATACCTCGCAGAGCAACGTGCACTGACTGTTTAAATGGTCAGGTTCAAGCTTTCAGATATACTATGGTATTTTGATTTAAAGAAAGTCAATGAAAACTACATCATTTCCTCCTTGATGGTTTGGCATCTTCTTGCTTCTTGCTTCTCTGTGTCGAGACACAGAGAACAGATTACATTGGCACTTGAGGCTGGGCTACCAATGTTGTGATGACAAAAATAACCAAAAATACCTTGTGTAACCTGAAGCTGTCACTCCAAACGAAGCAAAGGGGATGGATTTCCTGCTTATTGCTCTGTGCCCAGCCTATGCCCTTGGACAAGCTGTCGTATCTGCAATAGAAGTTCTGCAAGGCTAGAGTTCATAATGAAGACTGATGATTTATGAGGCGTTCAAATAAGCCTCACTGCCACAGTGAAACATAAATGCAAAACCATAAGAACAGTCACTCTCGGTTTTCAATCAATCTAGACCAAAAATACTTCCAGACTTGTATCCTTTTATCAATATTTACCCAGCAGGGAAGACATGCTGATCAGGAAGGTGCTTTTCCCAGTAAGTACTCATCCCTTACTGAACCCTCTACTCTTCCCAAACGCAGGAAACTTGACTGCACCATTTGTGGAAAGGTGGGCTGTGTTTACTCTCTTCCTGTGGAAAAAAAAAAAGTAAAAATAAAAATAAATGAAAGTTAAAAACAAGCAAGCCAGCACTCCAGACACAACACGCCAATCCAACAAGTGGAAAGTTGCTGCTGCTTTTTAAGAAGTTCACGATGGCATCTCAACTTCTGATGTGTCCTCTGAGTCAGGCATTAGTTCCCTGTCCACATCTGAGAGACCGCTTCAAGAAACACCAGAACAAGAAGAACATGGTGAAAGTGATGCAGCTGCTAAAGACAGGTGAGGAAAAGAAAAACTGTATCTTCCATCTTCTCCTAATTTCCTGAAGGCATGTCAAGAGGTACAAATGCTACAAGGTCCTTGGATGCTGCTTACACCACAAGCATCCTTTCAAGAAGGTAGTGTGCACTGATTACTCCTCCAAAAGAAGGCAGTGGAAGATATCCCAGTAATAAACTGGGATAAAGAAGTTGAGCATTTAGAAGAAGCTGATGGTGCAAATATAGATGTCTTACCTCCAGCTTGTAAGGAGGGGCAGCTGCTCTTTGTGAGCTACTCTCAACTAGGCTCTTAAACGTCTTCTGTAAAATCATTATTTTACAGTAAGCAGTAGTACAGTAAGAGTAAGCAGTAGAAATACTAATATATATATGCTAGTGTAACTAATATAAAATAAAACTTAGTAAAATAAATGGAATCATTTTGTGGGAAATGCATTCTCACCCAAAACACAGTAACAAATAGCAAAGAGTATACAAATGGAGGGGGCAAGTAGTGATATTTCTAACACTTTCCTACCTTCCAAACTTGCATCTCAAAGATTTCCTGAGCCAGGAGTACTGTCATTACATCTAATAGTCCTCAGTGGATTTTTCTCCCTTTTGGATATGGAGCATGTTTGGTTGATAATGAACCCATGTAACGTTTTTCACACCCAGAGCTTCTCAGGGCAAGGAATTCCCCAAGTTTTCTGTATGTTGTATGAAGAACATACA
The DNA here is from genome assembly GCF_028389875.1 of Rhea pennata. Lineage (NCBI taxonomy): Eukaryota > Metazoa > Chordata > Aves > Rheiformes > Rheidae > Rhea > Rhea pennata. The sequence goes on from NC_084664.1 coordinate 28,506,235, forward strand.
GAAGAACCATACAAAAGGTTCTTTTGAACCTTTCAACTGCTGCCTGCCCTGTAATGCCTCTGTCTCTTGCACTTGGGAAGACAGAGACCAGCCAGTCCCTGTTCTTCTCTTCATGGAAGAGCATCATCACCTGCCCTCCAGTTATCTCTTAGAGCCCAAAGAATCTACCAGCTCCCTCACTTGCCACCCACCTGGAGTTCCCCAGGCACCAGGTGGCCTTCTCTTCTCCATGCCCTCAAAGTAGGCTGCAAGGTTCTGCATATCTTTCTGCTTCACAAAAAAGTATAGAATCAAAATACAAAACACAGATCCAAGTGGACAAACTTTTCAGTGATCAGGTGAATATATGAATGCAATTTCTTTAGGCTCTACCCTATCTTATTCTGTGGCCTTTTATCCAATGGAAAACAGTAATTTCAGTTCATTTGTTACAAAAAGCAGCCTGTTTTCCTAAAAATTGAGGAAAATCTCTGAGAGGTCAATGTATTTGTCAGGTCTGGTTGCGATTATGACCCTCACATAGAAAGATGCTTATAGTGGACTGAGGGACTGACAAAGAGACACACGTGTAGCATGACCTTATAAGCCTTATTTCATAGGAAGCTGAGCTTAAAATTACATTGGGCTAATCATATTGCATGACTCCAAATCACATTTTTTCAGATGATCTGTTCTTTTATGAATAGAAAGGAATATTAGATATGTAAATACTTCATTAGTTGACAAGATAACAGACCTGCTAATATAAAAGCATTTTTATTTTGCATATGAAAGGTAGATTTTAGAATTATTTTAATAAGAAAGCTTTGTTTATCATCTCTTTTCTATTGTTTTAGTGATTCAAAAGCTGAGAAATCCTGAATTAATCTAGACAATGAGTTAATTAATATGTTAATTGTCCTGCATATTATTTTTCTTCAAAATATCAGTGCTGATCCAAAGTTGACAAAGAAAAAGATATTCTACAGATAAAATGTACATATGGACACAATAATTTAATAAAAGGAAGAAACTGATTGTTTGGCAGCAGTACAGGTGGAGGAGGGGCATTACTGACCCCAAATTTAAATCCTTTTTAAATGAAACTGAGTCCATCTTTGATAAAGCAATATTAGGCTACATCCTGGCACATTGCACATTATCATAATAGCATAACACCACTCTACATTCCCATTTCGAAATATGATTTGATGGCTTAGACCCAAAACTCATTGCTTAGTGTCTTTGTGTGTCTTCTTTATTATACAGGTACTCACGACATGTTTGCAATGAGTTCCCGCATCCTTCCTATCATTTTAGGCGTGGCAAAGCAGTTCAGGTGCCTTTGAACCAGTATGGAGGCTATCCAATTTTCTTGTCCCCTGTCACCATTTCTGCTGTGGAGCTTATGATTTGGCTGTGAAATAAGGTTTTGAAAGATTTATTTCAAATGTTTTTCCCTCTTTGCTGCAAAATGTTGAACAATGATCACAGTCAGTTGCGTGATGACATTAACATCTTAGAAATTGTGCATGGCTCATCACTAAGAGGAAGATGCTGTAGCTTGTTTTAGGAATAGAGAATGAAGCTTTGAAGATCAATTAATTTTCTTCACTGAAACAGATTGTTTAAGTGGAAAAAAATGCTTAATATATTTTGTTCTTGTACTGTATCATTTTATATTGTCCTACCACAGCACATAAAACAATGTGCAGTTTAGCAGGGCAGGGTACTAAAGATTTCAAGAGTTCTCTGACTTTCTTGTGTTTTACCTGCTCACTTCCCAGTGAGAATATCCACTAAATCCTGCTTGTATGAATGGTCAGTGGGATGGCCCATGTTAGCACTTTAGAGAAGCACACAAAGACATCTCTAGTGAGAGTACCACTGGCAACATAATTTTCAAGACACTCTTAGAGTAAAAACAGGTTGTCTGACTCAGTGACGTAAAGTATGAATATACTGAAAAACACCAGTTTCTTCCAATGAATGGAACACATGACAGCTGAAGGTTTGGGAACTAACAGAATCTACTTCTTTCCACTCCTATTTATTCTGATGTAGATGAAATATTCAATTTGCTTCTCCTTCCAGAAACCTTAAAATCTTATTTTACAGCCTGAAGGATAAGTTAGCTGAGCACTGATGCATTCTGTGAAAATGAGAATTTGTAGTTATTTTCTTCCTAAAACTGAAGATGCAGCCTTTCTCCAGTGTTGATTGCCATAAGTAAAATGATTTTGATTAAGGCCCCTAATTGATGCCTAAAGTGTTATTCCATATAAAACCCTAGATGCCTGATCTTACAAAAAAAATTTCTATCATTTTCTTGTATCACCAGATACGATAATTAGCCCAGATAAGAAACTAAAAAGTACATATTATCCCACGGGATACGATTAATGTTGTGTAATTATATCCATATATTTAATTATGGTAAAATACCTTTACCTAGGCAATTTCTATAATAATGGGTTTCTATAATAATGGGTTTCTATGTTACTATATTTCTGTATTACTAGTCATATACCTGCTCTATCTCACAGCAAAACTTAGGTGCCCATCACCAAGACGTGGGAGAAGAATCACCGAATGACACAAACGAGGTGCCTGTTCTGGATAATCAGTGGGAGTCCATGGTACAACGTGCATCAGAAAGCGACTGAAGATCCAGGCTCTGGGCTCCTGCAGGAGGCAGCTCGTACCTCCTGTTACTGGGCAAATCCCACCCTGGATATCCCACCCATAAGCAAACTTAGTTCTACATGCTACAAAATATCACCCCTCAGAAAAAGAGAATTAGGATGGAGTAGGAAAATTGTATAATAGATCTCAATGAAACTGGAGAAATGCTTTTGCTCTGTGCGATTACAATAGCTCGGTTCTGGAAAGGAAGAAAAAATATATATATTTTTTCTATTTCCTTACTGCTAGCTTTGTTTTAAAACACATTAATAGATCTCTGTGGCTATCATGTCATGTCAATAAGGCCTATGGTAAATTGCCCTAGTCAATAATGTTAGCTGTAAAGTTATTATACCATCCATTTACCTTTTCAAAAAGAACAAAAATCTGATAGGATGCTTTGGGTCAAACCTGAAAAGGCTGTCATAGCTGCACGCTCCCAAAGCCTCTTTCTCCAAACCAGGTCTCTCACCTCTCTCTCTGCTCAGGAGGTACAGCACTATCTTTTTGAGCTCTTTTCATGTCTACAATCCCTACCTTATCTTCCCATCCACCCTAAACAAAATCAGCTTCATTTAGGAGGAATTTCTTCTATCTGGAAATGTAAAAAAGCAGAGGCTGTACTAATCTGCAAAAGTGCTAAGCAAAAAACAAATGGCAGGCCTTTACCTTTTCAAACCACAGCACCAGTTCAGACAGGTGCTTTGACTAGACTGTAGCACTCACAACAGGAGAACATCAGAATTTTTTAAATGTATGTTATTCACTGAGCACTAACTGGGACATTTGGGCAGTGATTGCAGTTGACTAGAGAAAAAAGAGGGAATTAGAGACACATTTCCCAAATCAACAACAACCTCGATCACCGACTCTGCTGCTCGTCTCCATGTGCATCCCTCACAGGATAACTTAAGTTGGGAAGTGCCTCTGGAGGTCATCTGGCCCAGACTTTCCTCAGAGTCAAGATACTTCAAGGTTAGATCAAGGGACAACAAGCATGTTCTAAATTTCTTAACTGTGGACAGACTGTGATTACCTACTTTGGTGTTTTTCAAGTACTTATTTGTATATATTACATGGAAGAGAATCACCTTTTACAGCAGAGGTGTGATCTACCAGGTTGATCATGACAGCTTCTGTAGTTTTTGATCATGGAAAATTAATGCCATGGTGCTAAAGATATACAAATCTCACTCATTGTTGGTGTCAACCCCTGCTTTCTTTTGAAGAGACCATATTCTCCATATTCATGGAGTTTCTTCTTTCAGTCTAAGCTGAAGCCCCTCTCAACATTTTAAGTAAGAAACTCTGACTTACTGTTTCTTGCACAGAAGTATCATGCCCCACATGCAAGTTTGATCTGCACTTCTGCAGATTGATTTAGCTTTTAACCTGCTTTGTTCTACTTGTTTCCTCCTATGCCTTGCAGATTCCTGAAGGGCTTGGCCAATTGGCTCAAGTCCTGGTCCTCAGAATTGGTCATGCAACTGAGAGAAATTTGAAAGAAGTGAAGTTTCACCCATAGGTGTTTTTTAACACTTCTGTACCATTTACCAGCATACTCCTCCCTCCAAAAGCCAAGACAGTCCTTTTTTCCAGGCAAAATAGCTACTGCGTACATGGCTACATACAGCTACTTCATGAGGATTTTCATGCTTTAGTTCTGTTGCCACCTCCTCAGGCACAGATGTCACTTCTTTTTTTCACAGGTCTTGGAAGGATATGGGGAATATGGCAGTTGGTGAAGGTCCATTGAACACAGAAGACCCAGAAATACTCACAGCATTACAGCCTCTGTCCTCCATGTGCAGCTGTACCACAAATCACTGAGTCATCTCTGTTCAAGGGAAGGCATCAGATAATTTTCAGCATGTTTTGACATCAAGGGGACTAAAGTGGTGCTTATGCATTCTGGCCTGGGTATGCTTCCCTAATCACTTGCCTTACCTCTATTAGAAGTCACACCAAAAATCATTTTTTCTCTCAAGAAGGTGTAGAAGAGAGAAAATGCATTTAAAGTAGGAGTAATAATGATAATCATAGCAAGATTAGTCTAGCCTTGGCTAATATGTTTATTGATATTTTTAAGAAAAAAGGCTTTTACTCACTTGATGTTTATTTTTTGTATTGTGCACTTGACTACAGGGATTGTAAGCAAATCATAGTCTGTCAGAAACAAACCTTTGCTTTCAAAAATTAATATTAAAAATGCACTATACAGTTTGCTAGGTAAGTGCTGTTGTCTTCCATCTTAAGCAAAACATTGTCGTCAAAGGAAAAGTTTAAAAAGTGGAGAAAACTGGTAATGTTTAATGAAATACTTGAGAGCACAGAAAAACAGAATACATAACGTGTCTTGAGATAATAGACCTAAGATCTATGAATAATACTTTTGTCTTTGATATGTTCAAATATGTTTAACATGTTTCTCTTCATTTGCTGCAAAAAGCATGGGGTAAACTATTCAAAACTATAAAAATCATAGGCAGTATTTTTATGAATTATATATCAGCACTTTAACATGGAAAGATGTGAACATTTCATAAGCACAAATGATCTTCATTCTACGATGGGGAGGAAACTGTCTACCACTCCAGCTTTCATCTGGAGCATGTTTATTCAAGATACTTTCTTAGGGTAGCATTTTCAGAGAAAAAAAATCATAATTACCTTAATATTATTACCAAAGATTTTCTCTTAGATATGAACATATCTATTTGAATTTTCTGCTTGGTTTAGGTATTGCAAGAAACTAGAGAATACAAAAAACATGGCATGATTGTGATTACATTACAACATTTAGCTGCAGATTAAGAACTTCCCCTCTCATTTATATTAATTTAATAATTACTTACCCAGTATTTAGCACAATGCAGATCTCTACTAACTTGACTGAGGGTCTTATTCTGCCATTTATTCCTAGAAATATTTAATTTAGGTTCTTTAATAAGCACCTAAAACTTGCACATTGTGGTCCTTAGCTTTTTACATACCTAAGTCCTACACCAGATTTAGCACCAGACCTAAAAATTGTAGTAATTTGTATGAAAATATAGGAAGACTTCTGTAATATGGAATACATGTAACACACATTGTACAGTTCTGTCATTTGATGGTAAACACTACGCTACCTGAGTTATGTTTTACTAAATTCCTTGCTCTTTTCCTTGACTGCAGAGGAGCAGCATTGCTTGCAAAGTGCAAAACGTATACGCACTGCTGTGCACCCAGTTACACGTGCAGCTGTGAGTGCGGAGAGCCAGGCAGGATTTCAAGTTGGCAGGGTACATGAAAGTTAGCACAGCTGCATGCACAGCTGAAAACTTGCTCATCATTTCTGTATGAATTCATTATTCTGGATATCCTGGGAATTAGCTGTCCAGGAAACCATTTAGGGTGCTTTTTGACAATCAATACGAACTACCAAAAAAAAATCTGAACACACATACTGCACCGCGTCTTTGAGGGAATCAGCACTGAGGCACTATATGGCCCTTCATGGTCAACCCTTAATGACCATGAAATAAGTCTTCATGCATCTCTTGATTTGCTAAATTATGATTATTTTGCAAAAATTGGACAATGCTATAAAGCTAAAAGACACCCACCTCTTAATGCAGCAACCAAGAAGAGAGATGTCTGCTCACATCTGAGCCCCCTTCAGGAGCAAGTCTGAGTTGTGACCAGAAACAAATCTTGGACTTCAGAGTTACACAGGCCCTGCTATATGAAACCTTTAAGCACTGAAAACTTTAGGCTCTAATGAAATGATGATGCAGTAATGCTTTCTTTTATATATACCTAAGAGATTCCATTTTGTCATCTTATTTTCTTAGATATTCCTTATTTTTACTTCAGACTTACCAAAGAAATAATTTCCCCTTTAAGACTGGCTGAACTGTTAATCAGGTGGTAATTGGCAAGTAAAGTGATGTTATTTCAGATGAACACAAAAATGACTCTCCCAGAGACACTTCCAGGCAAATGTTGCATTCCCCAGTGAACAAGGAGGGAATCCCTGAACAAAGTCCTTATAACGGGTGTGGTGTGAATGTATGGAAAGGAAGGATAAGGCTCTTAAAGAAAAGAGCAACAGAGTTATTCCAGTTTTTGATCAGAAGGGACCATCCAGGGATTTTTTCCAACCCCCGAAAAAACACATTTCCCTTGTCATCTTATGTTTGGCTGAAGCATTCAAAATTTGGGTTGGGAGGAACTGCGTCTTGGAAAAGCTCCTCCAGCAGTGGGCCAGGGCAAGCAGAATGACTCCTGAGCATTGCATCGCACTGCAGGAGGTCGGTCTTGTGATAGCTCCTCTACAGAGCACTTGGTGCTTTCTGCCACACAGACCACATCTTACTGGTTCTTCAGCTGTTACAAAAGGTTTGTTTACTCCATAGAGAAACAGTGCAGAGTCTGAAATGATCCTCCTAGGGAGCTGGATTTAACTTTTTTCTCCCCTCTTGTCCCCCAGGATGGTCATGTGTAAGCAACTTCAATGTCAGAAAGGCTCTTGATGACGAACTCCCTGTGCTGGCAGGACCACAAGGCATGAGACACACTACCGTGTCTTGCTACCATTATATGTGAGTCCTCCTCCTTAGCCTGTCATGTTATGAGATCCTCCTGCTCCTTTTCTGCAGTCCTTCGCAAACACTGTCCAGTCTTGCATCGCATAGTTCATAAAGAATTCTAGGGGAAACGGATTCAAATAATATAAATCTCATCATACCTGGGACTTTGCATCAGACAGTGCGGGCTGCAGGTGGAGCGAAGGCATCTTTGATTTCCGTGGGCATGGAGGTGGTCCCCAAGACTTACTGTGCGGCAGCCCCTCTCCGCTTCCTGCTGCGGGTGAAGTGTGGGCTCCCGGCCCTCCAGAAGGTTTGCATCCGACGCAGCAAGGTTTTAAAATTGCTCAGAAGTCGGCACGGAGTGAGTGAGAAAGAATCACAGCAAGATAATGAAACAAAACAGACAAAATACCCTCATATGTAACCTGATGAAAAATTCGCAGGTTTCCATAGAATCCACCAGCAACTCTGTCACCTTTTTCCTCAGGACACACTTTTGAATTCCAGCACAAATAGCCCTTCTTTGTATAGGCAGTTACTTTTAAAAACTTCTGTACAATAATGGATCCCCATAAATCCATTTTACACATTTTTTTAATCTTTCCAGCTAAATGATTTGGCAAGAAGTGGCCTACTTAAAAATGAACTTGTCACTGACGTGATTTTAGAACTTGAGAGTTTTTTAAAAAATATAAATTCAAAATTGGAAGATACGACAGCAATACATGGCATAGATATTTCACATCAAGTGATTATCAAAGCAGCATGAAATACTGTCCTCACTCTTTTCTTCATTTTTCTTTCTGCTTTGTGAGAAAGAAGAGAGATGGAGTGAGAAGCAACAAATACAGAAAAGAAACAAAATAGTGTTATTATGGATTTATAAAAGCTGTTTAACATAACTAGGAAAAACTGGTAGTTGTAGTAAGATTAGAATTTAGTTAATTTTTTGCTGAAACTACCTTTTATCAGCCTTTTACCCTGCAGATTTCTGAAACTGTTTTTTAAATGTGCTGTAGTACTGTGAAAAATATTAATATTCAGTGAAGATATAGCCACAGAAGTTATCTAGTTTCTAAAACAGAGTAAAATAGAGGATAATTCCCAAGTTTTTGATCTCAAATTAAGAATCTATTTCAACAAATCATAGATCGTGTCATACATGGGAAGCATTAAGCCCTTTCTCCTGCTGCAGTGAACACCTGAAAGTTGTAAGCGATCAGCAGAAGGCCCCCATGCAAAACAACCCTTCTGCTCTCCGTCAGAGAAGGTCTGGAAGTGTGGAGGGAGGCAAGGCTACCCAGCCCTGTGCCAAGGAAACCAGCATTGCTGTGGCACACTTCAGAAGGATAAAAAAGGAGGGAAAAAAGTGAGTGAAACAGCTAGTGGTTTCCCAGATGACCAAGAACAGCTACTGTGTTTGTTGTGCGGTGAGATCAAGGCTGGCCAACTCTCCTCCCCACTGTCCTCCTCCACACCACTATCTCCATGACCTGAGCCAGCCGGCAGCAGTCCTGAGCACGGCAGATGCTGGTAGCAGGATACGGTGGATAATCTCTCAGGTATTGAGAGCAGGCTAAGCGACTGGCTTTGATGACCCATCCACAAAATTCAGTAAGCCTAATCTTTGAGGGCTTTCTAAGAAAAGATTGTCCTTCCTACAGAAAAGTTTTACTGAAGATATGGCAGGACTAGATAAAAAATCAGCTTTTTGCCTTCAGCTGTCGATAAAGTAAGTTTCAGCCTTCCCGTTATCCTTCCACATCACTGTAGTTTTCAAACAAGCTTAGACAACTGAAGCATAAAAATGAAGAGTGAGAGTTCCAGACTCAGAAAGTTCAGTCTGAATCAAATCAACTGATTTATAAATATATTTGTAATCTAATAAGTATTCAAGAGACAAACAGGGTCTCTGCTTCATCAGAACAAAGCGATGTCAGCAGTTCTCTTCCAAGAGTGATGAACTTAGTTAATCTGAAGTGTCTGCTCGTTGGCTGCTCTGAGCCCTTTGCATTGCGAGTAGACTTCACGTTTTAGTTTTTCTGGTTGAGCTCAGACCAGTGATGCTCACAGCCTGTTTGAGCTTCTGAGAATATTCTGTGCCACACTTGGTGGCTGCCCCTGGCCTTTCGGTCTGTGGGTAACAAATGTGGGAAAACTAGATTGATGGTTTAAAGAGATAGACACCATCTCCATGATGAGACTACCCTGCAGAATTTGATATCAAAATGTGTTGTAAGAATGTCATTCACTGTTGGCTTTGTGACTAAAAATCAGCAAGTACTGTATCTTCCGTGTTTCTTATCAAAACTGTTTGGTGAGTTATGACAAGGCATCTCCAAGTGGCTGCATGTCCAGATCTTCTTGATTTTCTTCTGGCTGAATAAATATCAACCTACAAATGCCTATGGCAGATCCTCAGCCCCTGAGAAGAGGACAGGCACCCCTGGCCAGCCAGAGCCACCTTCCCTGCTTCTCCTCATCCGCTCCCCTTGCCTCTGGCATGCATAAAAGTGCTTTGGGATGGCTTTGCTCTCTCTCTGAGATAGCCAAATAGTTTAGGGTAAATGTTTTTCTCCTCAAAGACATGCATTCTCTCTCCCCTAAGGAGCTCTGCAGGGCTGCATTTACTCCTCTCTCGGCTGGTTGCCTCTAGAGCTGCTAGTCTAGGAAGAGAGCTTTAACTTCAATGTTTACATTCAGTATCTTAACACCCTGCAAATTATTTTCATTTCAGCTTGACCCACCAACAAACTGAATGCCTAACCTCGTTGGATAAAAATGGGCCTTGCATCAGGGTTAACGATACTTCGTCCAGGTCAGGTGCAAGTGATATGAGCAGCATGGCAGGATGGAGAACAGCGATGGGAGCATAAAAGATGCCAGGGAACAGGAGTGGGGAAGAGCATTGCCCTTTCTTTTCAAAATTAGAATCAATGACCAATAAGCACAAGATCAGCTTTCTTCCAACTGTACCTGCCCTGAAAAGGGCATTCCTGTGGCAAGCAGATCTCATCACTGAGGTTGTTGCCTCTCTGTGACTGCAAGCAATATAATTGACCCTGTAAAGTCTGATTTCACAAGTATAAAGGTAATCTCTCACTTCTGTTGATAGATAAATAGATACACAGGCAGAGCCATAGTTACCACATATGCTTTACACAATTTAATATGTACAGGCATGTGCTCTGGAAATGTTAAAGGAAGAAATTAAAGCTGACAAATCTGGTAATATAAAATGTGAAATACAGGCGAAAGAGTAATTCAGTAACCTGGCCACCCTTACTTAGAAAATCAAACTGCTGTTGTGAGTTCTGTTAATTTTCCTAATGCCACTTGGATGCTTTGCCAATAAATAATCTTACAATGTCAACATCAATCACCATGGTACAAAGACTCCTCATCTGTGATCAAAATCATTCTGTTTACCCTGGAGACACACATCTATATGAAAGTTAAGAGGTCATCAATCATGGTCTCTCCTTCCAATGATTACAAAGTTGCATCTTCTGATAAGAAGACTCCCAGTGTTCTTGTCAGGGTAGAAATCAGAGTTGAATTGTGGTCTTTTCACAGATGTCCTTACTTGGACTGCATCTCGTCTCTAATTTTGGAAGCTATATAAAATAATTATTCTGGGATACCATTACCCAGGTGAAGGGATAAAAAGACATCTCAATATATATGGCAATTAGGTTTTAGATTTAATTATCCAGCATAGAGCTATTGAAGAATAATGCTAGATGCATTCATTTTATCCGCAGTGCTTTGAAATTTTATATACTTGAATAATTTAGATTTGCATCCTTCTCAAAATCTTACATGGTCATATTTTAATTTGCTATTTTCCCATGGTATATTAGCTGTTTGTTGATGATATAAGAATCACTTGATAATTGTGTAGCTGCCTCTGTGTCTTATCATTAAACTATTAGACTTTCTACTGGAAACCAAAACATCATCATAAAATTCAAATAAACTTTTCACAAGGACCATCACACAGGATGTATCATCTTAAATGCATCTGAAAAGCAATTCTCTGAGGCATGTTTCATAGGCAATTGCTTCCCAGACAGTTTTCCATTAGAGCTGGGATTCAAGCAAGTGCCTTTAATCCTGTTCTTAACTTGATTAGGGAAATGCCTGGGTAGTAACTCCAAAACTTTCTTTCTCTGTCACTCCCACAGGAAATATTTAATCGCACTGTAGCTCACCTTGGATCTAATGAACTCCTGGTTCTTGAACTGGGAATCTTCACTGTTGCCCACACACTCTCTCATATACCTATTCGCAAAGTAACTCCCAGACACAAAACCACTAATGTCTTGAAAAGTCATTTACTTATCTATGTGAGGCAGAGACAGTTTTCGGCAAAAGCGAGGGCTTTTTGCAGATATAGATAGCATTTTACCATACTCCGAAGCCTCCGTGGGACAGGAATCAGGCAGCACAAAGGAAGAAGATTCGCCTGCTTCCAGGTCAAGGCACAGTGCCCTTGCCCAAGCCTGCTACCTCCTCTCCATGTGAAAGATGGACTCAAAGTCTTCCTAGGAACCAGTGTTGTACTTAGCTATGAAAGCTGCTCAATTCCTGAAAAGTCCACAGCATAATGTCCTGGTACTGCAGGTGAAAGAAAGATTAAGCAGTCAATTTATTTTAGAAACTGAGAAAGAAAAATGAGCTTGCCCTATTAGTCACTTTTTCACTCCCACCCAAACTATTAGATAAGTCTGAGATAAAGTGCTTGAATTCATTAAAGTCCTTTCAGTCTTGTTAAAGATAAAAAAGGACTGGAACACATGCCTTTTAATTTTCCATCTCTTGCTCTCTCTTAAAAAAGAAAACCTCTGTAATTTCATAGGTCAAGCTCTGATTACAGCCATTTTGATAAAATGCTGAATTACTGACCAGACAGGACTTTTCAGTGCAAATTTACCATACTTGTCATAGCCTAGACTCCTGGATGATAGAATTGACTTCAGAGGAAGCTGGGTGTTCTCAGTATTTCTGTAAATCATGAGTTTCATTGACACGCCTACAACTGACATGGCCAGTTTGATATATCTGACCTTTTGATCTGTTGTCATTACAGTAAATAGAAATGGCGTAATAAAAGAACACAAGAAAACAAATTTTCCTTCAAGAGTCTCCAAAGTTCACACATCACAGGGAATGCTGCAAAGCTACAGCATGAAAAGGCGATGGTTTGGGTGCCCCAGCATCATCACTTCCGCCAGCTTGTTGACCGGCGCAATGAGGAGGTCAAACCGCCCACCCTGGGAATGCAAGCAGAGGTGCCTAAGCGAGGTGTTCAGGCTGCGTGGAATCCCTCGGCAGCCTCCTCCAAATTAATTATTTTTTTTCCAACAACCCTCTCAGGGAGCTTCTGTTGACTTCAGAGGGATCCGCAAAGGATTGGGCCACAACCTTTCTCACTTACGTTTAGTCCTGAAGCAGAAAGTGTGAACCGTTCCCAAGTGCCTGGAAGAGTTTCATGTCTGGCTGGTCTTTGGGGAATACACTGATACGCTTTGGGGGCTGAGATGCATTTGCGCTTAATTCCAGGAGGCCTGGAATTAACAGCGCCTTTAGCTGGCAAAGAAGCGCTCGGTCCTATAGGATCAGCAGGCACATGCCAATGTAGAGCCTTGTAGTGGAGGGATACCATTGCCAGCAAGGCCACCTTAATGGTTGCATCCTGGAGCAAGCAGAGTGATAGAGCCAGGGAGCTGATTCCAGCTCCTGAGGAATCTCTTCCTTCTCAGAAGAAATCTAGTATCTCCCGCCAAACTCTGCACCAAGTGCCTTACCTGGGCAGTAGGACTGCGCACTCTGGCAGCACCGGTGCTGCAGGACCACCAAGGTTAACTGTGAAGCCACAAGTAACCTCAGACAAGTAAGATGGACCGACTGTGAAACGAAAATGAGCCGAGGCAGTTATCTGAGCTGCCAGCAGTAACGCAAAGCTGTCGCAGGGAAAGGAGAACGGTAGGGAAGCACTGCTGGAGAGACTGGCTCATTTCCAACATAGGCACTTGCCCCATCACAGCGCCTGGCGCCATGCTCGCCGCCGCGCTGCGTGTCGCGGGGACGCACGCCGGGCCCGAAGCGTTCGGCCTCCCGCCCTCGCACGCTCGCAGGCGCCGCTCCGGCCGGGCCAGGTTCCCCTCGGCGTAGCGCCCCGGCCCGCAGCGCTCACCGCTGGTGCCACGCTGCGCTCCCCCCGCGAGCGGGGGCCAGCGCCGGCTCCAGGGGCGAACAGCGCGGGGAGCAGGCTTGCTTAAGCGCAAACCGGCCGGCGCGGAGGCAGGGGCGGCGCGCACCGCCTGCGCGCACCGCGCTGCCCGGGCGGCTCTCCGCGCGCGGGCAGCGCCTCCCCCCGCGGCCGCGGCGGCGGCGGCGGCGGCGGCGGCGGCGGGGCGGGGGCGAGCCGGGGGCTGGCGGGCGGGGGCTGCCCGCCGGGGCGGGCGCCGTCACGTGGCCGCCACCATAAAACCGGGGGTAATTGCGTTTAGGCAAATGAGGCTGCCTCGGCCCTCCCCGTCCCGCGGTGTATAAAGCGGGGCGCTCGCCCGCCGACGGCCAATGCGCACGGAGAGCAGCGCCCGCGCCGCCCGCCGCAGCAGGTGCGTGTGCCCGCGCCGCGGCGCGCGTGTCTCCGTGGGGAGCTCTGCGGGTGCGTGTCGGGGGTGCCGCGGGGGGTCTGGGTCTCCGGACGTGCGCCTGTCTCTGTGCGAGGGTGCTTTTGTGCGTGTCTCTGTGTGCGCCTGTCTAGATGCGCGTGTGTGTCTGGCTGCGTGAGGGTGTGCGAATATCTAGACACGTGTGTAGCTGTACGTATGTGGAGAGAGGTACCCACATGTAGGTGCGTGCACACTCCATACGTGTCCAGCTGTACGTGCAGTGTGTGTAACTAGATGAGTACGTGTGGGGAGGGGGGCAACCTGCATGTGTGCGCACAGCTGGATGGGCAGGGAGCAGTATGTGTGAAGGTGTGCATATCGAGGTGCGTATGGATCCATAGGGGTGAAGGGGGCTGCATGCATCTATATGTGTCTGTATGCATATGGGGGCTGTGCATATGGCTAGACGTCTATGTATACAGGTATGTGCGCGGGTGTGTATATCTGTGTCTGTCGGTGCGGAGGGGGTGTGTGTGTGACTAGACGCGTGTGCATACCTGTACGTGCGAGGGTGCGTACATCCAGGTGCGCACGTACCGGCGGGTGGGTGCACGGGGCCTGTCCCCCGACGGCGGTGTCCCCCCACGCCCCGCTCCCACCGCAGGTGGCCGCAGCCCGCCCGCAGGACGTCGAGGCGGCGATGAGACTCCCGCTGGCTTTCGCCGTGCTCCTCCTCGCCTCGGCGCAGGGGCTGGCCGAGGAGATCGGCGCCACCGATGACCTCAGCTACTGGTCCGACTGGTCCGAGGGCGAGCAGGGCAAGGTGAGCGCGGGGGCGGCGGCGCGGCGCGGCGCGGGGCCGGCGGGCGCCCCGTCGGCGCGGGGCCGCGCTGAGCGCCGCGCCGCTGCTCGCCCGCAGGAGGAGCTGCCGCTGCCCTTCGAGCACTTGCTGCAGAGGATCGCCCGGAGACCGCGGCCCCAGCAGTTCTTCGGCCTCATGGGCAAGCGGGATGCCGGTGAGCGGGCCGGGGGCGGCGGGCGCTTCCCACCAGCGACCCCAGCGCTGGAGCCGGTCGCTCGCCGCTCCGGGGGAATCTTCCTCGGAAGTCGCGGGTTTTTTCACCCTCCTCCCCTCCCGCCGCTTTCGTACAAGACAAACCCATCGGCTGGAAAATAACCAATAGTAAAATTGCACAGCGAAGTTAAAAGTGCACACTAATTATAGCATGTAAATACATACCCGCAAAAAATATCCACGGGCCAGCAAACACGCCGCTAAATGACCGGGTGTGGAAACAGTATGATTACTGCCATGTAATACCGTGTACAATTATTGCCATCTCTTCTAATTTTAAGTGTGTCCTGAACTGAAAATCGGTCAGAGTAACCTGGATCTAAACAGATCTAAACTGTGTGTTTTTAACTGAAATGACACTTTCTAGTCTGTTCAAGGAGAAATGCAGTTCTAAATGATCAGCTTAATTTTCTCTACATTGAATACTCATAGCGTAGTGTCTGTATTTGATTCTTCAAAGGATCACACAAATAGCATATGTATATGACAATCCTTTTTCAACAACTCTTTCCTTTCTTTTTCTCTCCTTCCCTCTTCCACGCAGGATATGGCCAGATCTCTCACAAAAGTAAGTTTAAAAAATCCCCAGCATGTTAAGTAACAATTAAAAGATATTCAAATGGAGAACAGTATATTTTAGTGGATTCTTTAGCATAAGAATGAATTCAGCTGCGGACTGGCAGCACAGGTGGTAGAGAAATATTCTGTCAAGGAATAGAGTAGCCAGCAGTAAAGACTTAAGCTTGTAACTAATCTGAACCTTGGTAAGCTTTGAGATTTCAACCCCCATTAATGTGCGAATGTTGCAGCTCTTATTTCTCTAGGGGTGCATTCTGCAAACCTTTCTGCTAGTCAAGACAGGCTTACTGCCAGACTCAGAGTGAAAGAATTAAGACAGCAAGAGCTGGAAAATTAGAATAGTGAATTCCCAAATCTCTGAGAAGTGTTGACATGGATAGACACGTGAGATACTGTATCTGTGATCTTAGCAATGTCTGACTGTGAATCAGACCCCCGTCGCAGCAGGGACTGATCGATGATGTGCTGTCACATAAACAAGCGTATCCCACACCATTAATAAGCATGTCTTGCTTTGTTTCTGTAAAACACCACGTGGGAGATGCCATCAGCAGTGTGGTATTAGCTTGTTGTGTACAGTGACAAACAGTCTTATTCTCTGAAATTATCTGAAGATGCTTAGACAGGACCTAGAAGACTTTTTAATAAGTAAAAATTGATCTTCTTGTATTTTGTCGGCTATCCCCAGTGATCAATACGTATCCCAATGTTTTCTGTTGGTCACTAGATTTTATCACTAGGATTATTTATCTGAAGAACAGTTAAAGAGAGTCCCATCTAAACCTCATGACAAATAACTGCTGACTAAAGTAAGAAAAATTGTAGCCTTCTTAAACTGCTTCAGCTGTAAAGCTAATACCTTTGGGGTCTGAAAATCATTCGTCTTGCTTTGTAGATGAATTAGCCAGGCAAAATTCCTTCCAAAGAGAAATTTCTAAATTTGCCTCAAGCCAGCCTGAAAAAAGAAGAGTGGCTCCTTTTTGGTCTGTATCTGAAACTATAGCTATCACTACATCTGATACGTGCTATAGGCCAAACCTTGGAGTAATTTATCCTCTACACAACCAGCGCCTCGAGGAGTAATAACGGGACAGGATGGTAGTGTTTGAACTCATACATATCCCAGAAAAAAAGCCAGACTGTCTAGCTCAGTCATGTCCAGACATAGAGTCCCATTGGCTTCCTCTCAAATAAGGGCTCTGTTGCCTGGCCTGTGATGAGGATTTTCTTCCATATAACAAAAAAAAAAAAACAAAAAACAAAAAACAAAAAAAAAACCACTGATAGGTGGAATAGGTCTATCATGCAGATGCGAGCTATGCCAACATATGTCTTATGCATGTGCTGAAGTAAATAGGAATTGCGCTGTCAATCTGCTGCACTGGGAGAGGAATAAGAATCAGTTACTGGCTTTTGTTTTTCTGTTAGGGCTAAGCAACAACCTGTCTTTTTAAGCCAGTGGGGAGATTTTCACTAACTGGCCTGTGCCTTGATCTAATCTAGGCCCAGTGATTACCCTCTCCCCTGTCTGAGAGTGGTGTGAAAAATTAGTGTGTGAGATGAACAGTTTCCGAATCTGTGTCTTCCTTACTCATGAGAACAAATTATCTTAAAAGGCTGCGTATTGAAAATGTATTAAAACACCTCCAAATATATATTTTTTCCAGGGCATAAAACAGACTCCTTTGTTGGACTTATGGGCAAAAGATCTTTAAATTCTGGTAGGTATATTACTAAGTCTGGTATGCGGTAATATAGAGCTGCTTAATTCTGTTGCCTCCTTGTTCTCTCTCACTGGATGGATGAAGCAGTCTTTATATGGTGTAGACCCAGCGTTCTCTGAAAAGGGACCAGGATATTCTTTCTTAATCAGAATATTTCAGGATTCACTTCACTCTAATGCTTGTGATGGTCAGGCATGGTTTGAGCTGCCAAAGTGCAGGCGAAATCAGGCAAGATTCCCCAGGGCACTCTCCCTGCTCTCCCTGTCCTCACTAGTATTTATGTTCTTCCAGTCTGCAAAATGCTATTAAAGAAAAAACAGAAATGTTACTGGCATGTCAGGACAAAGTTGGCAGCTTAAAACATCGTGCTCATTTAAACTTGTGATTTATCCAGATCTCCTCAGCTGAAGGTGCACTCTCACCTTTTCAGCAGATCATCATGTTCAATAAACTTGAAGCAGAAAGAGCAGAGATCTGCCATTAACATCACCTCATTCCTCAGCTCAAACAGTTAAACATTCCCAGTCCCTTACAGCTCTTAATTTTACTTACAAATAATAAACAGTGTTTTAAGCTTCAAATGGATACTGTGAGCTCATGTTATTTTCCCAAATGCTCTGTCTAGGACAGAATCCCGCTTCTTCCTGTGAGCAGCCCCTGAGGGTAATTCCAGACTGCTGGCTGCGCTAGCTTTCCTGTGCCATAGGATAGTAATGAGGGAGATCGCTCACAGTGAACCATAAAGTGTCAGTTAATTCCCTAGAAAAGGAATTAAAAAAATAAAAAACCTAATGCCTGTTTCATGTCTCTGAAATAATTCTCACTATTTTGTTAAATGAATGATAAAAGTTAAATTACTAGCTGACACCTTCATATTATGTAGATACATGCTGTGATCTATATTCTGCAATTATGGTTGTCACTAACTTTTATTTTCAATTAAACCCCGCTCAGACTAGTAATATTGCTCTCTGCATCATTTTGCAAATTACTATGTATCATGAATAATTTCGTACAATTTTATCTGTGGTGGCAATAGCTATTAAATGCATAATACCTGTAAATTTATCTGCTATCATAAAAGTAAATAGCCTGGAAGTGATGAATTTGGTTGGTTTCTGTTGGGATTACATTTATATTCACATGAGAATGTAAGATATAGCAAAATGTTTAAAAAAAGGCGAGGATTTGATTGCCCTAATTTCAAAAACACGGGTATAGTTAGAATACTGTTATCTAATGTTTAAGTATTTATCTCTAACAGAGGGGAATAATGAAGTTTTACCCTGTCAGGCTCTGTAATACCTGCCTGATAGGTAAAACTAGGATTCACTGCTTTTCTGCCTGATTCCCTGAGAAGAAAATGGTAAGAAGTTGCTTCTGCTCCTGTGGAGGAGAAGATAGCCCCAAGGACTGTGCAACCAAGCAAGATCAGGAATTTGTCCCAGGATTACTGTCCCTCCTAGCTACTACTGCCCCCCCAAAAGATATTTAACTGGAGAGGAATTAGTCACACCTTTTCTTGATGCTATTATGTGCTAGGTTTTTTTCTTCAAGAGTTTTGTGTTATTCAGAAAACCTCCGAGTCTCCTGGCATTAGGGGAGACACTGTGTTAAAGTTTATGCTGTTGGGTGTAAGTGCTGTGCTGATTTTGTGTTTCATGTGAACAAACCAAGGTGTCGTAGTGCTGGGATCTTAATTCCTTACTTGGTGAAAGGGGATCTGACACTGACCATCTCTCAAGCTTGGATTAATGCTCCAGGTAGAATTTAGAAAAATCAGACACACAGTAAGGCTACTAAAATCAGTCCATATTGAGAAGAAGCACTTTATTGTCAAGTTAGCCTGGTGCAATTTGAAAGCTACTTAATTTAAAACCTCCCCTGATCCAAAATTCAAGCTCTCTACAACATGCAGTGCCGAGTCCCACAAAATTAGCTGAAAACAACGCTCCCTTTGGGGTCCAAATGACGATGACAGCAGTGATGAGCTGCAGGTGACCCTATGGTCAGGCTCTACAGGCTTCTCGTTTTAAAAGAGCAAGAAGGAAAAAACTCCTGCAGCCGCTAAATGCTAAACATGTTACTGGTGACTATTTTAGGCTGCAGTTCCTCCGGAGAGCAGTCTGAGTTTCATGTAGAACTTGCTGCAGATTTTAATAAAAGGCATCATTGTGTGCATAGGTTGGGTATAGGGAAAGCTTAAAACCAGCAAAGAGCTGGTCATGCAGGGCAGAAGGTGGAAATACCGATGCAGGAAGCCTCGACCCACAGATCGATCTTTGGGCCGGGCTCCGATCTGTTAAATGAATTACTGGAGGTGAAGAAGCTCGGCGCGAGCGGCTGCTGCAAGGAGCTGCACAGGCTGGAGGCAGAAAGCACCGCTCAGACCTTCAGCCACCGAGAAGATACCGTGGTCTTAGGGACAAACCTCCACTTCCTGCACAATCCCCATAGCTGCAGAGATCACCCATCGCCCCCCCCCCCGTGTTTGGTCACGACTCAGACTATTAGAAAACAGAAAACAACATCCCTTAATTTCCAGGGATGAGGCAGCATGCTTCACGATGAGGGGGCAAATAGTCTAGACCTCGTCTAGAAAGCCCTACATTCGCCCGTGCAAGCAGAGGGATTCGGGTGCTGCATGTGTCGGGATAACCCGTTGCTGTTCCTGGCTGAATGAGCTGATGTTGTCAGGTGGGGAACCAGCAGGCTGGGTATCTCTGACATTTGCTTATGCTTATGACAGTTTACACAAGGCTTCACAATGATGTGCCTCATTCTGTTATGTGTTTTGCAGGATCCTCTGAAAGGAGCATAGCACAGATTTACGAGCGAAGGCGTAAATGAGACGTTCCTGTGCATTATTTATTAAACTTCATTTGTTCTAATGGCCAATGCAGTGTAATGTAAACTAACCACTGTATGGAATGATTATTTATTTAATAATAATTGATGAGGGGTTTTATTTGAGTTGTACATTCAATAAAATAATTATTTTTCATATTGTGGCAGCGATACACATTGTGTAAGTGTGTTGCGGTTCTGAATGGAAGGCTTCCCCTGGAACAGCAACCCTGGTGACGTCTCCCAACAAAGCACATTGTTTGATATGACCTGCAAAGTTATGTTCATTAAACAAGAAAGATTCTTTTGTTCGTAGAAAGCGATTCTATCAGCTTCACAGCAAGCGCAGAACAGAACTGATGTACAGTCTAGTGCCTCAATCTGTTTTCATGGTTTATAATGTACTGTAAGTTCCCTATCAAAAAATATATTTGTATCATTGCAGCATGTTTTATGTTTTGTGATTACGTATCTATATATTTTAAGGGGGAATACGGAAGGGTTGAATGTGAATCCAACATCTTCATTTCACAGTCTGGAATTTTATGATAGTAACCTTTTAAATAAAAGCTATTCTGGGGATTTTGCAACATACTTTCATTGGTGATAATGGTGGCATTATTTCCCAAATTGGTCTGGAGTGGGACATGGATCAATGAAATAATGTATAGTTTTGAGAATAGGAAGAAATGTCTGTTTATTGCCTTCCTTCTGCTGAGGGCACATAAGCTTTCTGCTGTGGGTCTGGTGAATTCTTTGGGGTTCTGTTACAGGAGATGCGTGTTCCCAGGAGTTGCTGCTGGATCACACAAGGTCCTGTGCATCATAACCCCTATAGAAACCCCTTGAGAAGTAAAGTGTTTTCTATAAAAAGAAATCAATGTATCCTACAGCTCCAAAGTGGAATAATTTGCTGTGGAATTCCTCCACTATTCCAGGAGTAGAAACAAGCTGAATTTCTAAGTATTACAGAGTTATTTCCCTGTGGTTGTTCTCTATTTCTGAAGAGGACTCAGAAAACTCCATTTTCAAGTTCACCCGAGGCATCCTCACAACTGCACCCACTGAGAGTGCTGATGCACGTAGGACCTTCTGCTTGCTAGTTACCTGCAGCACCTGCACCACCTCATGCTTAAACTAGATCCCACTTCCACATCACTAGGAACAGGCTCTAAAGACCAGAGAGTGATTAGGCAGTAGGACTGGTTGTATTTTTGGGAGGTTTTCAACCTTCCTTCTGGTGCTGCTTGAGTTGGGAGGAAATGTGCACACTCCGGGGATGCGTCATTACAGACGCCTTCACTCTTCATGTGTCATGCGTGTTCGCGCTTTATGTGAAAGGCTGTAAATTCTGCCCCCCGTGGCTGCAACGAGGCCGAATCAGCGTAGTTTCAGTCTGAGAATGATATGTACAAGAGCTGTACATTTAAACTAGACTTTGGCTCATCAAGAAAAATGCAGGGCAAACCCTGACTTTCACCACCTGAGCTTCCTGGTGAGAGACTTCTAGCCCCACGCCTCAGTGTGGGACCTAACGGTCCACAAGATGCACCTGAAACTTTTAAAAATAGATGGGCCACATCTTCTCTTTTCAATAGAGCTTTCGACTTGCACTGGCAGAAATCAGAGCTGTAGGCTCACATTTGGTGAGAGGGTTCAGACCCATGGGTCTGGCTGGCACAAACAAGCAATGATCAGCTCGGACGTGAGGTGCAACCCTGTGACGTGAAACATCTTCAGTCTTGACTCTGAATCCTTACACCGTTTTGCCACCTGCGTGAAGGTGAGGGCTATGTAGTGGGAAAACTGAGCTAGATTAGTGACAGCTATCACACTCATGTGACAGACACTGGTTTCATTATATTAGCACTCTGTCAGCTCTTCATCTTTCCAGGACTAATTTTCAGACTAATAAACTTCTATACCAACTCCCACTGAGCTCAATGAGGAGAGAAAGCCAATTGCCGGGATATAGGCATGACAAAATGAGTGCAGAAACATGAGTTGAATAATGCTCTGTGAAGGGTAAAACAAATGAAAATAATAATAATTAGGAAAAAAAAGCTCTCTCTTGAACTTTTAAAGGCCCTCAGTGCACAGAGTTTACAGCATGTATTATGTGGTGAATTGTGAAACAATTAGAGAAAAGAAAAAAGCCCTGTTGCTCCTTCTAGCTTGCATAGCACATAAACCTCCCCAGAGTTGCAAAAACTGCAAACATATTTGCATACAGAGGAAAACACACACAACATTTACATTTTTAAGTGTTTGGAGCACAGTACAGACATTAGTTAACAGCATCCAGCATAGGGCTCGGCCTGAATTTTCTGGTAAAACCATTTTCCCTAAGAGAAAAGGCTGACCCATCAGTGTCAAAATATTCTCCTGTTATGTGGCTGTCTCAAAAACGACAACTCATTCTAATTTTTAGTGGTAAAATCATGTCAGATTTACGTTAATTTATGTTTTGAATGATAAGATTACAACTGACTGATATATGAATTTGTAAAGGCATATGTTAAAATACAAATAAAACAAAGATACACTAAAAGATAAAGATTAAAATGTACCATTTGGTTCTATCAATACCACCAGAAAAATAAGCTCTGTAGTCTCTGATCTCCCTTTAGAGGCAGCCTTCTGTGTTAGCTTTTAAACGCACTTGGGTGCTTTTGGACACAGCTTTCCGCTTTGGGTCACTTGCACCTTGGATGACGTGGGTAATGTCCACCCACAAGTACCCCAGCTCCGCCTGTGCTGCATGCAGGTTTCCTGTCTCCAGTAGGTTCCCAATCCGTCACCTCCAGGTCTCCGCCTTTACCCAGAGATTGGTCCCATGCTGCACAAACGCAGCAGAACTTCTCCGAGAGCCGTAGCCACAGCGGGCAGCGTGATGCCCCCAACCTGGTGTGCTGGGAGAGGGTCCAGCCCCGTGGCAGGGGAGCACCATCGCTGCAGGGACCCCAGCAGCTGCCTGCTGCAGGCGTAGCTTCTGCTGCTTTTGAATCAAGAAATTTGCATTTTTCTGCATGGTCCTAACCAAAAAAAAAAAAAAAAAAAAAGATGCGTCCTGCTTCCCGTAGAGGAACCCAGCCCCCAACCATTTTTAGCTAGAGCAGAATAATACCAAGAATTAAAATATATATACATATATTAAAGTGATTCTTAAAAATGCTGTTTATTCAGAGTACACTACCAACAACTCCTTCAGAGCTGCCAAAAGCCATTACATAAATGTAGGCTTTGTCCCTGTGCCTTCTGAAACTACAGCTTAGACATCTGTTTCAACATAAAGAGATACTGAGCAAGTCCCAGTACAAACTTTTGCAAAGACCAAATTTTGTCGTGAAGAGCTTGAACAGTTCCCTTAGCCATAATAATGGAGATGACGTTAATGAGTTTCTCTCTAAGTACTGAGACAACAACACATTGCAGCTCCATCCCTGGAATCATATTACATTGCTCAGTCAGGATGAAGCCATCTATGCGGTGGTACTGAGTACAGCTCTGTGTCTTTACAGTACCTTTACAGTACAGTCATTTCAGTTCATACGAAATACTGGTGCTGGAGCACTCGGACGTGAAAGGGGTTGCTGTCAGCAAGCGTATGCATGTCCTTGACGTATCTACGTCCTTGAAGCAAGACAAACAGAATCTCTGCCCGTTATTTTCTTAATGCTTTTGAAAGCACGTAGACTGAAACAGCTGTCAACAGGAGCGGCATCTGGGCTCTATGAAATTCACTACAGTATTCGCTAAATGTTATCCCCGTTCCATCTCTGATAGAAACCAGATATCTATCAGAATGGAACGGAAGCTCCTCAGTTCAGAGCTCAGAAACGCCTTTTGAAACAACAGCACACTGAATACATGCAAAGAAAACACTAATGGAACAGTAAATAACAAAAATCACAATAAAACGTCACCTCTTGTTTTCCATGGGCATCTCCAAATTAAACATTATTGCTATTTGCTGTATATAGAATAAATGAAATGTGAATAGACTATTAGAAGATCAAGGACCATCTGGCACAGTGCTTCATGCTTTCATTGCCACCTGCCCAGCAAGGTGTAATGGCTTGGCCAAAGTTACTAACAGCAGCCAAGCTAGAAAGGCAATGTATTCCTTGCACCTAACTGATCACTACACTAGAAGTGCTAGATGAGTGCAAAGAAACTCATGAAGAATAATAAAGGATAAGGCTGAATTTTTTTAAAAGATCTGGCAAATAAACAAGATTTCTTCAGAAGAAGCAAAAAGTTTGTTTTCATTTTTTTCCCCATCTGAACTATTTCCCATATTGCTATTCTAGAAACAGAGCTCTAAAAGACATACATCTGCACCAACACATATCAATAGACTTTTATCATTGCTTTCTACAGGGACTTGACTGTGTTGAAAACTTCTAATTGAGCAACATGAGAGCATCTTTAATAGTAAACATTCAATTCTGGCACATGTAAGTGCATTATATTTTTGCTGTCAGAATAGTCAGAAAATACTAGACACATTGTAATCCAGCACATCAAAGCATTACAACAGAAGCAATATTCTTTGGAAACAGATCTTGCTTGGACAAGATACCCAGTCATTATTGAAGGAACACGTACATACATCGTGGCTATACTAAGACTGTGCATTTAAAAGCAAAAATTAAACGTAAAATCCAAATTAGGGAATCAAACAATGTTCAAAGATTTTCTGAATATCTGAGTAAAAAATAGGCTATATTTACATTTGTTAAGTTATATGGTGGGTACAACTGAGAAATCAAGTTTGCATGATAGAAGAGAGATATTCTAAGAGATATGTTGTATATACCCACAGTTCTCTCTTAGCAGATGAAAGACTTTGCATATGCACATAGCTTTTTTCTTTTTTTATTGCTCATATGATAGTCCATGCAACTGATTGAACTCAGTTGGTCCAAGAACCTTGGGGCCATCAAACCAGCTGCTCTGCTGAGGTCCAGGTGCCACACTGGCTCATTTTGTTGAAACCCACTGGAAAGGAAGGTAGAGCTGCATAGAGTTTTTTCCTCTTACCCCTTTTCTACATATGCAGTTACTGAGAGAGTCACACAGCACAAGGTGACCCCCACACAGCATGCATGCAGCATGAGGGCCACCCTGGCACCCTGAGAAGGCTTTATTTGCTTATCTTTCCAAATGTTTACTAGAGAATTGTTTAATTTACCATGACTTGGTACTGCTGCATCTGAAGTATACAGCTACCTGCACTGCGGAGGAGATGATTTGATACACTGAATATGAGAAGAGTCTCATTCAGTATTTACGATTAAAGCTGTAGAAGGAATTTGGGCTGAAGTGCTTTCCAATGCAAACAACATTTATCCATTAGCAAAGAAAGGGCTGTACTGCAGGAGAAAAAGAAACAACGTATAAAAAAAAAACCCATTACTAGATTTTATTAGTCCACCAAACGATCAAGCTACTTTGCCTCCTGTCAGGTAGGGTTTGTGTTGAACACAAACTGATGTGCTCATGACATATCCCAAACAGGTGGAAGCATTCTGGCTCTCAATGACTTTCTTTAATATTGATATGATATTACTAGTACATTTCAATGATATTTATTTAATATTAGCACACTTTATAACTGAGCTACATAACAAAGATATAACTTCTTAGTGTTTCTTCCTTTGTCAAACCAAACAAATATTTTATAACTTAATGCTATAATTCTTCCAAAAACACATTCAAGAGACTCCTTGAGAAAGATTACCAATAGCAAGGCAGTGATGTCACTTCTCTCTTCCTCTGATGTTTTTGCATGTGGTTATACAAAATTCTCAGATTTTTTGCTGAAAAGAAAAATTTCCAGGCAAAAAATTAAGAGGGAAATTTTGAAATGATTCTGAAAGAAGCAGGAAAGAAGTTCAGGGCAAACATACCACAGGATAATGTTTAAAGGAAAATGTTTCTTCACTACAAATGGTATTCCTAAAGACCTTCTCTGTGCTTCAGGGCAGGACTTTTGTTTTGAACTTTCAGGTTTTTGGTCAACTAAAGAAAAAGCTTTCACCTTTCTTACACAAAGATATTTTTTGTTTTTGTATCTCCAGTCATTATGCTTACACATGCAATTCTCTTAAGAAAACCTCTATATGCTAAAATAAGGATATTTCTAAAGCACTAAAATATCTGTTTGTTAGAATTGAGCATAAAAGCAACAAGAACTATTTTTGTTTTCAAAAGAATCAAGTTACTTCATGAAATTCTGTTTCACCTTGTCTCTTCAGTAATCAAGCCAGCTTAAAACCAGACCAGGGACACTGTGTTAGTTCGAGACTCCCCCCCAAAGAGGCATAAATCACAAAATTTGGCTCAGTGACTAGGACACAGATTTGGGCTGCATAAGCAACTATTACATTTTGAACCTTAAAACAGGCAATTTTACTGTTTCTCCAAAGGAGTAGATTCTTCTGTTAGGTAGATACACTGCAGTTTCTTAGAGCATGCAGGAACCACCACGGAGCGATGTTTCTTTAACCTTTCTTAATTTCCGTTTTTAACTCGCGTGGTGATTTTAAAGGAACAGATCCTGCAAGGGGAAAAAAAATAAAATAAAAGAAAAATCATTTTCATTTGAACTTGAGCTTAGTAATTTCATTAAAATTGATATTTCAGAGATCTGAGCTCCAGAGCAACCAAGCTAAATGCTCTTTGATTATCTCCCCCCAAAAAGAAAAGATGATCAAATTTAAAAAGCAAAAATATAAGTGGCAACATTAGTTCAAGAAATGTTTTCTTGGGAAGAGCTACACAAGTTCTTTCTTTAAGAAAACAGAAGGAAAATAGGAATATTGTCCATCCAGCAATAGTCTCCCTCTCTTTTAATTAGACTTCAGTGACTGAAAAACCCATGATTCAAAACACAAGCTACTGTAGAGAGAGAACCAATATACTTGCTAATTCGGAGCGGTGGTGTGACTGTATTTCTATTGTATCATTGCACCTTTTAAATTCACCTCAAAAGATATAATAATCATAACGCCCCCAAACACATACTTGAAGCATTTGATCCAGCTGAGGCAGCTATTGTAGCATTTAAGGATGATTACTGCAAATTTCTAAAGCTCAATATTTCTTCAAAGCCCTTCTCTATTTTCATCTCCGTAGAGCAAAGGAGATCAAAGTTATGCTGGAAATAGAAAAGGCTCCAGAGAGCGGCTGCAACGTTGTTTTAGGTAATTTGTGTGACAAACATGACCGATGCCTCCTGCACTTTGATTTTTGATATCGATCGCTCAGGCTTACCTAAAAGCCTGAGAATTTTTGTTTGTTTCATTGTTTCTATTTTTTCTATAATTGTTTCTATAAGCCCTGAGTAAAGGGGCATGTTTTACAGAGAGTTTCCTGAGCAGAGTCACCCATTTCTGCCTGTGGAGTAACCCCATCATTTCAGAAGAAGATCAAATTTGTTGTTTACCTAGCCCTCTTCCACTGTTTGAAACAAAATTTTGTTTTTGAATCGTTCTCTAATTTTTGTTTAGCACCTCTGCATATGTGAAAACCCAGCAGCCCAGGGAGCAGCTCTGCAGCCTGCGGACTTGGGCGGCCCCGGTCCCACGGCCGCCCCGGCCCAGGTCTTTCACTGCTTCGTGGCTCGAATCTCGTCAGAAGTGTGTCCAAAATCCCAGCAGTCACAGTCATCAGCCAGGGATTTGAACGCAGACCGTCAGTGACATCCCGTCATGAGCATCCTAACGAAAAAGATATTTATTCGGATTTTCTTCTTAAAAACTTCTGATATTCCTTTAACACAACAATTTTCTACATATTGAAGCACTCTTAGCTCCAAGCTCTTTCTCTCAACTTGACTAAGGTTAAAGTAACAAGTTTGCTGGCTGATGAACACGGCAAGTTTGTACCACGCTGACACGGGCTTTCTGCTGAGCACATCGTCGCCCGCAGAAATAAGCAGTGCTTCCCGCGAGCCCCTGGCAGAGGGCATCACCGCCGGCCGTGCCGACCACACCGCCGGGCACCCGCGGCACGACGGCTCCAGCGGGAAACTACCGCGTTTTCCGAGCGTTAGCTCTCGCTACGCGCGGGTCCCCTCAAAAAAAAAAAAAAAAAAAAAAAAAAAAAAAAAAAAAAAAAAAAAAGAGAACAAACTTAAAGGCCCTTTTTAGCCATAACAGAAAAAAAAAATTACACCACAGTAATAGCTTCCATAATAGACTATTGCAATAACACATGCGCAGAGGGTGTTTTCTCCAGAAAACTAGTCACTGCACTTCTATTTCAAGCTGGGACAGTAAGTCATGCTTAATTTTATAACATGACGGGATAATTATCTGCCAGCTCCAGCTGTTTCCACTGGTGTTCCTCTGCACAGGGTAGAAATATGTGAACCAACATCTAGATTAGTCACTCCAAGCTGTACAGAAATCTGTTAATTCTTTAAGAGCAAAAAGGTGTGATTTAAAAAAAAAGAATGAAAGAAATGATCCACAGAGATCTGAACAAAATTCCTGTAAACTAGCATCTTCAAGTACAAAAGACATGGGGAAACAAGGAAAGACCTACCAAATACATCGTATGTATTTTATATTTTTTCTACCGATATGGAACCAATATTACAATTTAACCTAATGGGTAGCTTGTTGGGATTTTTAATCCAGAATCATACACGATAACAGAATATACTCTCTACCCATAATCTAGTATAGTTAAGCCTACAAAGAGGAAAGCTTGTACTGGAGATCTTATCCAAAGCATGATACAGCTGATGGGAATCTTGCAGTGATTTCACACTGCTTTCTATGAAGTCTCAAAAACGCAGTTGTACGTTGCTGTACTCACATGCTATCAGACTGTGGATAGGTGTATGCTAGCTACTTGAGGGTATTTTTGCTTCTTGAAATCCTGTATCATTCCAAAAAACCAGCATTCAATCTAAAAAAATATATATCAAAATTAAAAAGTTAATATATAACTTCTATATAACATCCTTCTCCCCCAGACACCCTTTGCCTGGTACATGACAAGCCAATCTGGGGTCGCCGATCCCTTCTTCCAGGTCCTGAGCACCATCAGATGGTATTGAAATCATCAGGCACTGGAAAAGTTTCCTTCCCAGAAAGTGGGGGGGGGAACTAGTACTAGCTCCACAAACATTACTGATTTTCATTCACTAGCTAGTCCAAGCAGACCATTTTTAGCAGCGTCGACAGAAACGTTTTGGACAGCTGTTTTTTACCTCAGTTTTTCTTTAATTAAGCTTGGGTAAAATTTAAAGAGGATATCTTTCTGAAATAATAACAAAGATGTTCTTATTTCAGGTCAGGAAAGAAATTAAATTTTTAGGCCGTTCCTTTGAATTTAATGATTTTTTTGGTAAGCAATTTCACGACACAGAACAAGTCTGGAATTCTTGGGCTGAGAAGGCCACCTTGACCAAGAGAAATACATTTGCCTGGATCTAGCTGGTATGTGGCTAGTTTGGATCAACAGGCCCAAGCACACAGCAGGAGACCACCAATTAATGTTCTCTACATGATTAAGCACACTGTATTCTGTGAGGCTCCTTATATTGTTTAAAATTCCTCTAAATTGATCCCATGTGCTTCTGAAACAAGCATAAAAGTGCCAAGCAAGTGCTCTGCCCAGCCCATTGCTTTCTGGCAACTTTTAACTTGATTTGCCAAAAGATTTTACAAATTCTTTAACCACCTGCAGGAGTCTGACTTGAAAACAAAACAAAACAACAACAACTTCCAAAGAGCATAGTCAGAGTTGGCATTCACAAAGGCTCAAGTCTGGAAGGGCTCAGAGCTAACCTGCTGCCACCCAGCGTTCTGGTCGCGCCCTAGAAGGAAGCTTTCTGGAGCACCTTCCTCTTTTCCATCTTCCCTTCCATGTACCTGGGGTATGAGAGAAGTCCCTCCACTCCATTTTAGGTATCACACTTATTTTCCTGAGGCTGCAGAAGAAGAAGAATCATGAAGAAGTCCTTCTAGAGATACAGAGCACCGTGAGGTGCTGAGTATCTACTCAGCTGCCCCCATCTCTCCAAAACCTCAAGAATGTGGGTAAGCAGAGGAAGTGATTAATAAAAAGGAAAGTTACTTTCTGTGACACTAATCTTGCATAAGCTTAATGTTATTATTAAACTTAATGTTATGAATGGTGTTGGTGAAATTAATAGGGCAACAGGAAAGCTAAGCAGCACACAGCAGCTTGTAGGAGGAAGGCTTCAGCCTGGTGGGCTTTGACAGCTCCCAGTGTGCCGTACTAGGAGCCCGTTCTCCATCAGTTCACACTCTGCCTCCAGACGGGCTTTGCAAGAGAGCATTGACAGGCAGGAGGAAAGAAGCAAGAAGATATGATGCAAAAGGTATGTCTATGCTGCAGCTGCTAGCTGAAATACCTATTTCCACAACAAACATGAGAATTAACCAGACCAAATCTACCTTAGGCATGAGCTTCAGGAATATTAGTAAGGGACTGCAAGCTCAGGATACACAAATTGAGCCTTCCTCAGGCCTGTGCCTGCAGACTAGAGCTGCAGCTCACATCTCATCACTTGCAAGAGACTTGTCTTGTCTCTGCTTCTTCTAAGACATGTGGGACTCACAAGTTTTCAATTCCCATTCAGCCACGTGCCCCTGGACTATGTAGTGCCGGAGCCGAAGAGACAAGCAGTGCTGTCAGTCTGAACATGCAAGTTGGGGCCTCTGCTCTGCTCAGTTCCCAAAACAAGAATTTGCTCCACAGTGATGTGTTACAGCAGTTGTCAAGGCACACTAAACACAGGGTCTGTTTGCATTCAGAACCCTCAGAGGCTTTGCTTTTCTCTTAGACAAGTCTCCAGATCAGAAGAGTGGAGGCTTTCAATCCCCTGAAGAACGTCACAGCATTTCTCAGTCCTCCACCCAACTATCTGTTCTTAAACAGATATCTCATTTAAGCAGAGATGGCCTAATACAGATAGATTTTGCCAAGCACGTTTCTGCTATTCATCCTGCTGGTGAGGTAGCTGATTTTGGTTTGCATTTCTACAGTTTAAAGAAATAGGAAAGTTTGTCTCTATGCCTCCAAACCTTCTTTGAGATGAAGAATGTCTATTTAAATAAAAGCTGGGAACAAGTGGGCCATGGGCAGGGCATCAAGAATAACAGCTTATCCTCAACCCCAAGTTTTGGGAGGTCCCATTCATGTATCCTGTCATAGGGGATCCCAAATTCATTTGCTTAGATACATCCACTGATAGCAGCATCCCTCTGCTAGTCTGTAGGCTTCTGCGACAACATGCATGGCTCCAGCCCTGCCCTCACGTCTACCCAAATGGGATCCAAACTTTTGCCCTTGCTATACCCACCTAATAACTGCACAGTTCCAAACCAGAGCCTAACAATATACTCCCATCTGTCTTTGCCTTCCTTTTCCTCCCAAAGGACCACAAGCCCTAACACACCAAGACAATGCTATAGCAGTGGGTTTTTTGCTTCACTTCCCCAGCCCAGCCAGATCCTGAGTAGGAAGCACTGGTTGGGCATACACAGTAGCACATTGCTCTCAGTTCAGATGTTCATGGTACTCAGAGACCACTGGGCAATGAATATTGGTCAGCAGAGATACAGCTGTCAAGTAGCATCTTCTGACATAAGACATCAAAGCATGGACTCACTCAACCTACGTGATCAGCCTCAGAGTTAGTCTCAAAAGAAACGAGAAATCTGTCTCATTGTCCCTACAGACAACATTTAAGCCCTTAGATCTCAGGCTTTTTTTCCCCTGCAAGGAAAAAGAAAGATCCACTTGTCTACTCAAATCTCCAAGATGAAATTACTTAATTGGTAATTGGCAGGTCCATGCTAAAGCTGGCCAGGCTAGAAGGTGGCCAAGTAGTGATCCTTGCTAGGGCACCTGTGTGGGCAGCAAGACAAGGACAAAAGGCACAGCAGAAGCAACCCACTGGGACTGCATGCTCTGGAAAGCAAGAAGGGGAGCACACGCAGGCTGAAAATGAAGAAAATTCAAATCCCTCATGATCATTTCCGACCTTACTTTCACAATACCTTTTGGAGAGTAAGAAATGTCTCCATTAGAGAGGGCACAAAGAGGCTTAAGTGATTTCCTCCAGTTCACAGAGGAAGTTCATATTGGAGAGAGAAAATGACCCCAAATTTTCCATCCTCTTAGAAGACTACAAATAGTTCAAGGCCTATGCTGAGAGTGACATTTCACTATGCTTTATGATATGAAATAAAATCCATTATTTCAGAAGACAGAGACAAGTGTCATAGTATTCCACATATAAAACAACCTTACCCCTTTTCTTAAAGGCCTTTGAGTTACTTATATTTTCAATGAGTAACATACCTACTGCCAGATGTTGCCTATCACACCACATTTCTTTGTACAAAAATTATTTGAGTGTGGTGGTAGCAACAGGGAAGAGGCTGTATGAAATGATGACAAATACAGCAAAGAAATCTAATGAATAGTTTGTGGGAACATACATGGAAACACACGAATGCCCCACACTGTATCCTTGATCTCAAAGCTCAGTGAAACTAATGGAACTAACAAATAAAACAATCTGTGTTACCCAGGAAAGCTGACAGACTGACCTGATACATGGTGTGAATACCAGTGATGGATAGGAATTCTTTCTTCTGACAGAATATTTCTGCATTGTCCAACATTAGTTTCTGCATAAAAATCTTGATTTATGGCCATTGATAAAAATGAAAAAAAAAATGATTTATAGCCATTAAGGCTTGAAACTCCCAGACACCTGCTATAGGTGGAGTCACTCTGTGACAGCAGACTTTGTTAGCTACAGGCAATGAAAAAATACCTTTTATTCAAAGATACTTCTTTTGTGAGAAGCGAGCATTTGAAACTTGGAGTCCAGTGGCACCAGCTCAGGCACGTCAGAGCCCAGTCATGTCAACACAGTGTGGCAGCCCAAATACCCACCAACCTGACTCAGATTCTGCAGGGACAGGAATTGAAGGTTCCTGATGTATGTCTGTATGTCTGGAAAAAAAATAATATAATGCATTTTGATGTCCACGGATGGTACCCTGTTATCAGCCTACACAATGGCAGCTTGTTTATCCACAGAACAGCTTCCCAAAGCTTCCTTAACAATCTGATTTAAGCTTGAGGAAACAATCATCTCTTCCTGCCCTGCCCTCAGAGGCTGCCAAAAGACTTTCAATTAGTGTCAATTGTGATAATGACTCTATTTGCATTTTTAAGCTATTATTAGCAAATTGTCAGTCAGCCAGTAATTTGTATCACTTTGGTATAATGACTATTTAAATATTTAAAAAGAGAACATTCCTTTCTACCACCTTTTTGTGCTAAAATAATAATGGTTTTAATCAAAAGTAATTTGTATTAATATACATTTTGCCCCAGGTGTTAAGAGCAGTCTTCAAGAACAGTGGTGAGAAATGTTAAATAGTATGGCTTCTTAATATAGACAATTTTATATAGACAACTACTTGCATCCTTGATAGTACCAGAACATTTTGCCTTCTGCAAGACGATTATGTAGTAGGAATTTAGGCTAATTCCAAAAGTTATATGTATCAAGGGTTACAAATTCTCTAAAGGCCTAGTTTAGACCATTGGCTATTACTCCATCCTCTCCAGGCTGGAAAAAATCTCTTGATTAACCATCCTTGTAGCAAAAACTGCAAAAAAATGGCAGAAGACTTGGCTGCAGAGTTAAGTTTGGAGTGGATGAAAGGTTACATTTGTCAAATCAGATAACCAGCTATATATTGCCACTGTATCACTGATGGGTTTTGGAGTAAAATGTTTCCTGACAAAGGTTTTGATTCTAGATTCACATGTCTGACACAGTCTGAAGCTATTCACCATTAAAGAGCCCATAAAACAAGAACCGTATTTGCAGAAATAGGAAACAATTCTACATGTAAATTACACACTGCCTTTCATAATGTATGCGAAAACAGCTTCTCATTCTTTCCTGGAAAAAACAAAAAAAAACCCCACAGGTATGATTCTAAATCCGATGCTAAATCTGATGCATGTTTGTAAAACTTACTTCTAGGACTCACAGTCTGCTCTCAAAAACGCTTTCTGAAATCCTGCAATGCATGTGTTAATTATGGTAAAAATTGGAATAACAACTTCAAAGACAAAATTAATGCCTCTCATTCCCCAGCCCAGCATTATCTTCCATATTCCTTAGAATTGTCATTCTATACATGTTCTAATTCGCATTTCTCATTAACATAACTGTATCTAAAGTAATTTCAAATTTAATATTGACTGATAGCATTTAATTCTTAGCCATCCTCTCGCCTACAGTATGAAAATCATTAGTTCTGCTAGATATCTTTTGAGTAAGATTAATTAAACAATTCTTTTTCTATGTAGTTCCCCAACCCCCTTCTGATCTAGTGCCAACAAGTATGTGTGAAAGATAAAAGCACGAGAAAAACAGGAGGGAACAAAGTCTTCACTATGTATCAAGAATTTGTTTGAACTGACATGTTAATATAGACTGCCATCTGCTGGCTATAAAAAAATAAAATAAAACTACTCAAAGAAACCCCTACATCGTCACAAGACTTTTCACCCCAAAGATCCTCTGCACAGAGGCTCTCCATATTCTCTTAACTAAAACATTTTGACTTTACACTTTGCTGTGATTTTTATAAGAGTC
Organism: Rhea pennata; assembly: GCF_028389875.1. Lineage (NCBI taxonomy): Eukaryota > Metazoa > Chordata > Aves > Rheiformes > Rheidae > Rhea > Rhea pennata. The sequence goes on from NC_084664.1 coordinate 28,541,004, forward strand.
CAAAAATCAGATCAATGCAAAAGTAAACCACATCCTACTTTATCTGCTTTAAGAACCTTACATATTCTCTCCCAGCAATCAGCAATCCTGCAAGCCAAGGAATTACCAATCTCCTCCCATGTGGACCACAGGCTTTAAGCCTCCCCATGCTTGCTCACACAAACACACAGGTGCACAAGCACATGCACTATTCCTAGCTAGCCTACTCAGGCTGTCAAAGCAGTCCAACTTCATTGGAGGTAGCCACAGCTGGAAGAAACAATGATCATCTCTTTACACATCAGTACCACATCAGTGCTTCACACTCCTCCTCCAATCACAACATAGTTTGCTCCTTCAAAGAAAACCTAAAAATACATACTCATGGCCCTTAGGTCAAGAAGTCTGCAGGAACATATCCTCTTACTTATCACATATTCATGAATAACTAGTATGTGTGTCTTTATGTCAAAATACAGCCACTACAAGTAGTGCTGGGCAGTTCACATGGACTGTTCACGGGCTCCAGGGCATCACTGAGAGGTCTCTATAAGATGTCTGAAATGGAGATTCAAATGCAGCATAGAAAGCAATAAATAGATAGTCACTCAATTCATGAAGATTTTTAACCAGAATTATATTTTATATTTTAAATTGCATTGAATTTAGTTTCCAAGACAAGAAGAAAACTAAACTAGATTAACATCATGCTCTTCATGAGGACAGTAATGAAGTCAAGTTATAGCAATCGTGTATATTTTTTAATCACTCTCATATTTAAGTTACGTTTACAGAAGCAGCCTTCCTCTCTAATTAATTAATAAAAAGGTGTGCAGGTAGAAAAGTTTGGTTTTTTTCCTGCAAGATATTAAAAATTCTTACAGTTTCTGAAGCAACCTTTTTTTCATTCTTCCAAGAAAGGTGTCCAGTGTTCAATGGTGCTTTGCCTGACTAAAATCTACAAATAACAGTGCTTCTTCAACCACAACATTGGCCACATGAAGCTGAGCAGCCACACTGTCTGCCTTTCCATCATACGGGGAAAACAGTTATTCACACGGTAAGTAAAAAAAATTGAAATAATTAGTCATGCAACTTTCATCAGACTAACACAAATCAAGCAAATTAACACTATTTTCAAGAAGAACAAATACATTTTAAAATAAATTCCACATATTTTAAAATTAAAATCCTCGAACTAGAAACAAAGACGTAAGTGGGCTTCTTTTGTCTGTTTTGCTTTGATAACAGTCACGATATCTTAAAATTAGAGATATATTTAAAAGATCAAAAACAGCCAACTGATGGTTTTACAGCAATTAATAAGATTCTCATTAATTAAATTAAGTACCACCCTGCATCACCACTACTATAACCTCTAGTAAGCACCTCTGCATAGTTATATATATTTCTAAGTACTTTTTGAAGACTAGATCAAGGTTCATAGGAATGATTAGAAAGATATTCAGAACAGAGTTATACAGACAGACTGTCTGAATCCCACAGCCAGGTACACAATTGCACTAAACAGCTAGGGGGCAATTCCCCTTCGCACAGAGGGCCTGCAGCAGTTTGCACCACTTAACATTATTCAAGTCCTCAAAACTGAGCTCACATTAAAATATATTAAATGACTACAGGACAAGTGAATACAATCAAAGTCACGTAAAGAATAGAGCTGCCAAATAAGATAGTTCCTTGTCCATATATAATTTTCCAAAGTACTTCCCAAATATTTTGGTACAGCAGGGTAATTTTTGTAATAGTATACTAACCACAGCGAGCTCTTACGTCCAATAGCATTGTCAAAACACATATTAAATATCATTTAAGCTTTAGGTTTGTGTAATCTGTTTTTTTTTTTTTTAAGCAGAGTGCATGCAAATTGCTTGCAGCACTTCCATTTGGGGAATTATTTCAATAGCCTATTCTTGAGCAGCTGACTTGTAATGCTTCAATGTGCGAGCAGAAGGATCAGTAGCTTTAATCCATCTTGGCATCCAGTAGTGGGGCAGCCAGCTGCCTTGCCCTGGGTAATGTTTTTCAAAGATCTGGCGGTAGTAATAACTTTCTTTTGTTTTAGGAGGATTGAAAGGATATTTCTCTGCTGCCTTTTCCAATGCAAGGTCATCAACCTAAAGACAAGCAAAATTCAAATTAGGCTGCAAAGTCATCTCAGTGATGACTCAAGGATTCAACACTGAATGGCCGTAGGTTTCTAGCTAGCTGTTGACTCTGCTGGTATAACCAAGCTCTTAACAAGAAGACACGAGGATGCAGTGGTAAAAGACACCTGAAGTTGCTAAGTCAGCTATGAAAGGGAGGATGAGAAGTTGTACCAGTTTAGGTAATTTACAAAGCAGCTTCTATGGCCAACCTGCTATCTAACATCTCACAGTCGATACAGGTTCAGTAGGGGCAGCACACAGTGGCTTGACCCAACTGCTTTCTTGCCTGTGGATACAGCAGAGAAGGAAAGCTGGGTACAAGCAGTTGGTAGCAAGACAGACAGACAGGGGTTGTTTACAGGCCCAGTTACATGGTGCTCTGATGTAAACCAAGTGTTATTCCTACTTCTCTGTGATTCAACTGCTTCTACAAAGGAGATTATTATCCTTTGTTCAAAGCCAAAATACTGTAAGGTTTCCATTAGCTAGTCATGCAAAAAGAAGTTTTAAACAAGAAAAAGGGCTTAGCCTGACATGACTGGAAAAAAAAACTAAATAAGAAAGGACATGATAAAGTTATTACACTGCTAATCAGCCACAAAGTTCATGCAAGTGCCTTCAGCTGAAGCAGCCACTTTGCGTGTAATCTAGAAATCGTGTTTTCCTACACACAATCTAATTTACAGTCCAGAGACTTAAATGATGCTAATTTCCTCACATAAGCATTTCTGTCAGGCTCTAGTATTTCTTTGTATCTACTATTTCAAATGCCTTAAAGCAGCTCAGATTCCTGCAATTGTTGTTTAAAATTTATCTTGCTCTTCCACCATGAAGCTCAAGTTTCTGCAATACTCAGACTTATTCTCCCAACAAAACACATGATCTGTCCCTGCTTGTAAGCTGTACCTCAATACACCTAAATGTGAAAGACAAATATACCTGTTGATCAATATAGTCCTGAAGAATAGAAAACCAGGATTTCTTTACAGACGTTATGCCATCACTGAAAGCTTCTTTGGCTCTCCAGAGTATTTCTTTGGGAAGCAAGTTGGAATCCTCAAAGGACTGTCTTAAAAGGTATTTTTCAATTCCATTCTGTTTGCAAAACAACAAATAACATCATGGGCGTTACACACACATGGAACTACAGTACAAAGATCTTGCTTTGAACGCTCTATGAAGAAATAGTTTGCTTTCAGAAGTCTGTTCAGAAAAGATTACTCAGTAGTCCAACAATTTAGCAAAATATTTTAAAACGTGCTTAGCTTTAAGTAGACAGCTTGCGTTGAATTCAGTAGTTTAGTCATGGTTAGAACATACATCTGTTAATTTGTAAGCTTACATTTGGGTCCTTCCCTAGGCTTGCATACCTTTGGGATTCGTAGTTCTGCTGGTAGAGATAAATAGTAAGAAGTAAACCGATGATCCAAAAATGGGACTCTCAGTTCAAGACTAAATAGGAAAAAAGAACAGAAGATACACTGAATTAAGGTAGCGAGTAATCCACTTATAAATTCTCTAACACTTACACTTTCTTGTGTTTCATATAACATAAGGCTTTCTGCTTTTACTCAGAAGTTTAAGTTAAATATTCATGACTCTCCATTTAATTCATCAATTTGGAAAAGTAATTATATTGTCTGTGTGGTATTTATTAACTAAAGATCTCAAATGATTTATGATGCCATCTGCTGGACAACTTCTCATATAATGAACTTAAAAACTATAATCATTTTGCAGAATTTGCAACATCTATTGCTCCAAATAAAGACATTGAAAAATCCTGTTATCCCCAGAGAACTACCAAAAAATCAGCAAGTTGCCCACTGGGATTTGCCTCAGCATTTGTAAAGATGCCACAGACCAGAGGGCTGTCACTTCTGAAATCCACATTTGTTTGTGTTTTCAAAAAACGAGAACCTCCCCACATGGCCACTATTAAAGTTATTTCCTACTGATTCTGCAGTACTCGCACAAGTTCTCTGCTATGTGAGTGGTAGATGTACATGTTCAAAACCTTTTTGCTTACATTCTCTCAGACACACTGCTGCTTCTAAGGACACTGAGGGGACCCAAATAAATTTACAATACCCACCTTGGGTAAGATGAATCCCTCTCAATCTGTTTCCCCAAGAGACATTAAACTACCCTGGCTTTAAAGCGAAATGTTTAGTATCTGAAGTCAAATGGAGATGTTATACTGCATTCGAAAAATATCATCCTCTCTGTAGCTTCTCCTCTGATAAAAAGCATCAACTACTTCAGGAAATACACATCTTACCAAAAAAAAAAAAAAAAAAAAAACAAACAAACCCAAAACAACAACAACAAAAAAACACTACACCACTATCATTCAGCAACAAAGTGTTGTGCTTCAGTTTTCTGTAGATGTATATGAGATTTGCATTGCAAGCCTTTTCCTATAGTTTATTTTGCAACTGGTATGGGCAGTTCTCTCCTTTTTCCTAGCCTTGACTATGTGGCCAATCTTTTCAGCACAAAACAAATTGAGGCAAATAGCACATATTCTGTTCCCTATGTATTTTTTTTTTTCTTAAAAACAAACAGAAACTTAAGTAAGTTAAAAGAAATCAAGTTAGTCATTTTGTGGCAGGATCAGTAACACAATGCATGTCTGCCGATCATGCAAGTTCTCTGCTTAGCTGAAGGCATCAACTTCTTTCACATCTATACTCAGCTTTTCACCAACATTCTCCTTTTACTTCACGGACCCCATTTTCTGTAGTGTACATTTGGTGATTCTTTAAGTTAACAGTCACACAAATGGTATCCTAATACCTCTCTCTTAGTCAGTTCCCTGACTGTATATATTTTTCTCTTTTAGTGTCTGCTTTTTTAATTCTTCGTATGCATGTTCATTGTCAGATCCTTGAAATAAACACTCAAGATTGCTCTTTGTTAAAACCTCAAAACAAAAAATGAAAAAAGCCTCCTTCAACTTTGTCTGTCTCCCTTAACTCTGCATATTAATGTTTCTAATTCACTGCTTCTATAAAGACCATTACAATCCCAGACAAAAGATATTTCCTGCATCAGTTGGCAACATAGCAGTCTCTACAATCACAGAAGACAGGATTCAATTTTGCAGTGTTCAAAATTCAATTTTGAGCTGTTGCTCAAATTCCTTCAGGCTACATGTCCAATTTCATCTTAGCATACAAATCTACATCAGTCTTTCACTTTAGAATCAAAAGTTACTCTAAGCAGATACAGTTAGACAGCAATCTTCTTTTTTTCTCCGCCTTACTGTTAAGGAACGCACCCAAATCTACTGTCTTTGCCCACCTGCCAAAACCTTTTCTTTGGTAAAATATTGGCTGTATTGTTTTCTATAGCAAGCTTATCTAGTAATGTTTACAATAGAAGTGTGACTGATGATCACTGAAGACCAGATTTGCCTGTCCTATAGATTTCTAGTCCTCACACCTTGCCCCAGACCCATTCAGAGTGCTGAGACCCCAGAACACCAGCGTGCATCTGGAGCATTAACACTGTTTGTTTTGCTACAGTGGGTGGTGTCTCAAGCTCTATTAGATACTAAACACAAGCACAATATGGGGTCCACCCCAATTACTACTATTCTCTGAAGACTGATGTTCCTCCCAGAACAGTCTAGGCCCAGCCAGTAGAAATAAAATTATCCTGCACCACAATATTCCGATATGTTGTAATTTCATGGAAGACAGCAGGACTTTTAAGATACACTTTGGCTCTGAAATCACACAATAGCAGCATCCAAGAGACTATGTTTTACCCATGGGCTGCAGTAGTCCTGTCCGCACGAAGCACATCAAATAAGTAGAGTTCTTTAAGAAGCCTCTCACTTTCTTCTGCAGCTTCTTCAGGAGAAGGTGCCTATAAACAGACATATGCATGCAGCACACAGATTAATACAGCTGCATGAAGGGACCAGTTACTTGTTGTCCTGCATATGAAGTTACAGTGATCACTACACAGTGATCGGGGACAGTTAGTGACAAATTTCAGCATGCAGAGTGAGTCTCAAGAGCTGAGAAAAATGCATACAACTTGATTACTGGGATTTCCCCTGCCACCTACTTACATATGCCTATAATATCTTCTCAGATACTATGCAAAGTATAAGCTGTTTACATGCCTCAGCAAATAAATCATTTCTACTAAACGTAAACAGAAGTCAATTTTGACCATATTCATTTTTAGAAGCTTAAGCAGAATCTAAGTGCTTTCAGAACTAGTAAAGAACACACTGCAGCAATAACAGCCGCAGTAAGTTTAAAAAAGTTATTTTTCAAGTGATTACATTGATTCCCTCAGATTTTATGTTGGTTCAGAAGAGAGTCTCAGTGAGTATACAGCTATCACTACTCTCAAATTTCACACCTGGAAATCTTAGTAGAGATTGTGCTGAAGAGGAAAACAATCAGGACTTTCTGTACCAATATATTTACCTTATGGAAGTAGATATATCCTTGTGTCAGCTCATCTGAGCCTTCCCCGGAAAAAATGACTACACTATCTGTTTTCTTGCGTATATATTTGGAGACAAGATACATACCTTAAAAAAAAATGTATAAAGTTATTCAGTTATATGCATGATGTTATATACAGTTTGTACAGCTTTAATTCAGCATTGTAAAGCTTTCTTTCCTATGCTACTTTCTTCTGTAGCAAACTGCACTACACTAAAACAACATCTCGTTGTTATTCAAAACCATCACTAGCTATACAAACTAAGTACTGCAAATACATGTAAACTGTGTACTTATGTTTAGCCATTAAAATAACAGAAAGCCATGTGTGTCCTGGATACTAGGGATGCTGGAGGATTCCTATGGAAACACATGTGGGAGTTCTTTTGCTCCTTTCTTTCTTTCTTTCTGTTCAAGCACAACTTAAGCACTTGTCTAATACCAGAACAGTTCTGAACAAACCTTCTAGCTATGTGGAACAAAAATACCAAAAAGGTTGCTATTTAACTCTGCCACTGTGAGTTGAACTGGATGAGGTACTTTTTTTTTTTTCCAAGGTGTTTGGGTTTTTTTTTAAAGAAGCCTTTGTTTTTCAGAATTAGCTCTTCCCCTCTTTACATCTTCCCAGAGTACTGCAATAACAAAAGTACTGGAGGTCTTTTGTAAGGGATCTATTCACCGTACTTCACACTAAGCAACAAAACATCCAAGGGGGAAAAAAAAAAGATAGCTGAAAAGAGGTTGTTTGTTTGTTTGTTTTTAAAAAACAAACGTTTTCAATATTTCTCTTTGCAAAGTCCTATCTTCATGTCAAATTCTAGCCAGGGACCTTGCCTATCTTTTCAAAACTGTCCTGCCTATCTAGAAGACTAACTTCTTTACAGTGTTTTGGGGTGACAAGAGTAACTGGGTAAAATGCTGTAGCTGGCATTACACAGAAGGTCATATTAGATTAGAGTTTTTCATTCTTATCAAGCTGGCAACCCTTTTTAAGAAGCTGCTAGTGACTACTTTCATTTCTCAGAATCAAATCTATAGTATAAGATGTCTACCTGAGTTGGGTGTACATGAGTTACTAGAGGGTAACAAGAAATACATCTCTTAATATTAAAATAGTGGAAGGAATAGGGCAACCATAACTGTTTTCTGCTACTGTAACATTCAGTCCCTCTCTGTAAATTTTGCCCCCCTTCCTCCAAGGTTCATACTCACCAGATCAGAAAACCTAGACTGCTAGTTCTACTGTTCATTTTTCCATTTTTTTTCATCCCAAAGCTTCACAAAGAGCTCATGATACTTGTTTTACATGTTCAGCCACTTTGAAACTAAAAATTGTTTTTGTCTTATACACATTGCATTATACACAAGAACAGGGAACAGAACTTGAGTATCCTAGTTTCCAAGTCCTACCAGTTAAAGAATCTGGGAGGCAACTACATGGTTTTGCATAAAATTATATTCAGAAAATATAAAACAAGGAGTATTATTAAAAAAATCTTACCAACTGAAGCTCTTACTGTTGTTATATCATATGTTTCCAAGGAGAAGATAACCTCCTCTATTGCCTGAATTCCCTCTTCAGAATTAAATACTACTTCATGATGATCACTGCCTATATGCGCTGCCACCTGTTCATTAAAGGTTATGATAATGTACTACTTTTCAATTTAAACATTTTTTTAAAAAGCACACATTGTTGGAAAGCATCAACTCCCTTCTGCTGCAAACACTGAGAATTACACGACATAAGGCCAAGAAAAGACAATACTGTGGCAGCCACTGACTTGCAGTGCTACATTCATCAAAGGGAATGAAGTTTTCTTAACTACACTATGTTCAGCCACGGTTAAAACAGATCATGCAGATGGCTGTCCAAAGCATTAGAGAATCTGTAGCGGCTCTAAATATGTTTCATATTTGCTATGAAGAGAAATGCAGCTCAAAAGTCGTGACAGCCTGGATAGCCAAAAGTGTACCCCAGATAATAAAGAGGATACCTGGGCTTGTACAAGGCACTTATTAACTTACTGTAATTAACATATATATACAAATGCCAGTATATAAACGTAACTCACCATAATTAGCATATATACAAATTCCTGTATGGGAATGTACTGGTGATTTACTCTAAAACTCAGAGGCAGAACCCATACAATTCTAAAATATAATCTTTTTGATAACAATATAGTGGGAATCTGTCACAAAAATATCTTCCAAATGCAAGAGAAAAAAAAAGACAAGAGTCAAGCTCTCTTTCATAAGATTTAACTAAGTAACAAATGCAGTTCTAACTGATGAACTGAAAACTGATTTATGTCATAGAAAATAAATGACTCATAATTAGAATTACAATTAATGCTATACCATGAAGATAGCACAGTTAATATATGAATGCTGTTTTGAGTTGGTGAGTGCTAGACAAATTGAAAACAAACTTACTGTACCTTTCTGGCAGCCAGCACATCTGGACTGTTTTCCATTCCAATTGCAAAGGTTTGCAAAGGGTAATTGATGTTAGTTTCCCTCATAAGTTTCAGAAGAACAGCTGCAACCAAGCTGGAATCCAAGCCCCCTTCAAGCAAACAAATGATTTTATTAGGTGTTTACCTCCTGCCCCATACACCTTAAAAACATTGATTCTGAAGAGTGGAATCCAGTGAGTGTGTTTCATTTTTAAGCTGTCTGAATCAAGCATGCTTTGTATAAGTGCACATTTACCTTTGCTTAATAAGGTGACCATGGAACATCATCAGTAACAGTCAGTGGTACTTCTGATGTCAGAAACATTAACACAAATCTTGCTTTAAGGTACAAAGTCGTTCTGAAATCATTGTGCCACTATAGAACGTGCTCCTTCCCAAATTCGCTATAATGGAATTTACGCTCCATATTTCAACACTGCTCTCCCCATCCTCTTCACACCTACTCATGTGATAATCTATTAACAGAACTATGCAACTATTATTTTTGATTTGCTGTTTGGGTCAAATAAAATGACGCTCAAGTCAAGAGACAGCAAAACAGCAAAGAACAAAACATTTAGGGTAAGTATTCTACTCTTCCTTTATTATTTTTCAAAAGCATATTTAACATTAAGTTAAATTCATTTTTGAAACATCACTTCAAAGTGAAAAAGTTCACTAGTGATATTCTCTTTTTCCCTCTTCTTCCTTCCTAGAGAAGGGTGGGAGAAGGGATTAGAAAAGTTTAGAAAGCAAAGAATCCCCAAGACACACACAAGGTACCCAAGGTACTCAGCTATATTCTGAGGCTCCACCTTTTTATTCTGATTAGCTAGTTCTGCTAATCCCTGACTGCTTTAAAAGTGTAAGACTTTCCAAATATTTGCAAACAGAATGAATTTATGAAACACTAATGAGTTCTTTGTAACTAAGAAAGCAAATGAAGATTCAGAACACTTCAAGAACACTGCAGACACATTGTAGCAGAACAGCCAGTATATTTTCTTCCTTTCTTTCTATCTACTTTGGTAGATAGTGGGTGAAGGTGAAGGAGACACACAATCGTTTTGATTCTTGCTACTTACCCGACAAAAGACAGCCAATCCTTCTGTGAGCCATCAGACGCTTTCTAACAGCATTTTCAAACAGAATACGGATGTTGCTTTTCACTGTTTCAAGATCAAAACCTAGCCAACAAAAAGGAAGTGGCTTATACATTTATGCAATTAGGAAAAAAAAATCTGTCTGCATTTCCTTTGACTATGAGGATATGTAGGTTCAAGTATCTTTCTACATGACTACCTACAATGTGAATATTACGTTCACATTGCGATATATATCACGTTGAATATCATATATAAAGTATTACATTCCTTATTTTATAAAGGTTATTTCAGATTTTTCAAGTGATACTTTTAACCCAAGCAATTTTCATATTCAAGATTATCATTTTTCCACTTTAATCAGAATAAATAGCAATTGTTTTGCTGTACTACCTGAAGGTAGATTTTCCACTGTATCATAAGCAGCATGGAGTGGTTCATCTTTGTAACTGTGAAATTTTACTAGTTCTACTGATGCAACCTTGCCAGAAGGCTTTAAATCCAGCACTTCATAATGGCCCGGAAGAAATGGTTCCACTTTAGGACAGAAGGATGTTGAATGCTTTAACTCGGTAAGTCCTACAGAGACAACGGAAGAAAAAAGTCACAGAATTTTTAATCGAGGATGCTTATGTTGTGTTAGGTGTACTTCATCCAACAGCCCCTGTATTAAACCCATACAAATATTTTGTACAGAACATAAGTTTGGTGTAAAATTAACGTTTTAAGTCTGAGTCTGCCTGGGTTGACACAGAGATGGGAGTTAAAAAAAAAAAGAAAAAGCAATGTCTCAGGATTCCTCATTGTAATATGGGTTGAGAGAGCAATGCCAGTGTACCTAGCAGTATGGACAATGCAGCACTGTTCTTTCAGATATTTAGAGACCAGAACAAAGCACTAGGCCCCTCCATGCAGCCCAATGAGATGTACAGAATCTAGAATGGGACAATAAAATACTGCTGCAATGAGAAAAATCATCAATGGAAGACAAGACTAATGACAAATAGAGGCCTGAAAGTTCATCTTCTCCAGCACGTAGGGTTTTGCTCACAGCCACACAAGATTGCCTTAGCTCTCTGAACCGGTAGTCTTCTGAAGATGTGGGCAGCTACAACCTTTCCTTTAGAAAACCTGGTGATGAAAAGCTACCTCTCTCTTTTGTAAAATACCTAGTGATTAGAGATCTTTCACTCAGAAAGTGGGGGACACAACTCTCCCATTATGGAGTCTGATTCTACTTCTAGCAGGTTGCACACCAGGATTTAGCCATCCCAAGCTGAGACAGACGGTAAAGAAAGGAAGCTTTTGCTAATTGGTAAGCAGCACTTTATTCCTGTGAGTACTTAGAAGAGCTCTTCTCTAACTTACTATTAAAATGACCATGTGAAGATGTAATATGCTTATGAGAATTCACATAACAGTCGATACTTGGTTTTACATTTAAAATGAAGTGCAGTCAATCTGACAAAAGGTTTGTAATGAAACCACATCACAAAAGTGATTGACATTAATTTAGTGATTTCGTAACTCATTAATTCCAGACTGATCCATACTGCTGCTAACGAACACCACGAATCAGAATTATAGCCATGTCTCATTTCCATTCTACCTGTGGGGAGGGGCTGGGGGGAACACTCTACATCAGTTGGCCACCTGGTGCCACTTGAACAACTCCACAGAAAAACTACTGACTTGCTTTTAAAAAGGGGAATGTTAAACCCCTGTAATTCTTATGAGACACAGTTCCTAAAAGATTCTCTTCCCTTATTCTCTCCCAAGAAGCAGATATGGTACAGATTTACTGCCACTTCTGCTATTAGAGGGGTTGACCTACTTTGGAGTCTGACAACAAAATTGATATACAATGAATGTGAGGCGCAAGTAAACATGAAAAAAGTTCAAATGCAAAAATCAAGAATCAATGACTTCCCACTTGGCATTGTTCTGAATTTGTTCAAGTTTAAAAATTACTTAAAAAAAAAAAAAAAAAAAGTGGAAGTGTCATCTCAAAAGTAAAAAAAAAACTTCGGTAGAAAAGTTACCAAAGCTGTAGGAAGTTTCAGTAGGTTTGTAGAATTCTTGGCTTTTAAAGATTAGCAGTTCTTATGGCATTATTTCCAAGTTCACCACCAAATCCCAGGAACAAGTTCTAACCTCATTTACCCTAACATACTCTAACTCTATACACTACATTCAACTTTGGAGTTACAGTAAACATTTTGGGTTTAATACTGTTATGAAACCAGAATATAAAGAATTACAAAAATGGAATAAGTGAGTTATTTTAGGGATATCAAGGACCATAAGACATCTTCAGAGGTTTACCCCAGAGGTTTTTGTTTTAATGTTGTGTTGCTTTATTTTATACCATTAAATATGGTTTATTTATTACTGAACATACAGTTCACTTTCTCTTCACGCTCAGAAAGAGAGCATGACAAAGAGGTTTCTCTCCAGCAACAACACTTAAGATTATTTAGGCACTAAACACAGCTGGTCTTACCTTTTGCCTCAGAACAAACACCCAAAAATCCATCATCAGTCAGCACCTTAAACAGTGGTCTGACTCCATAGGTGTCTCTTGCCAGAAACACTTTTCTGTTTGCTGTGTCCAGAAGGATGAAAGCAAATACACCATCTAGCATGCAAGCTGTTTGTTCTATTCCTCCTCTGTTGTAAAGATGAAGGATAACCTCACCATCCACTAATGTCTGATATTCAAATCCAAAATGCTTCTGCAGCTAAAAAAAATATGTATAATGGAAAACATAAACACACATTTGCAAACACCAACTGTTAAGAAAAAATAAAATGCAAGTTAATAAGAAAATGTAAGTTACTTTTATGTAAGTTATGTAAACATTTCAGTAGAAGAAAAAAGTGAAGCTTCTGTATTCAAAATATTATTCGGAATCTCCCCTCAGGTAATGTAGGTTTTCTCCGCAGTCTTAAGCAATTCTTGTCAGGGTAAGTTTTCAGGAATATGTTTCTATTTGCTGATGTAAAACTGCAAACACAAGACCCTGGTTTTCAGAAACACTGACCTCCTCATCTCCTACAAACAAATGGCTGAAGCAGGCAGCAACTATTTCTAAAAATCACACCTATTACCCTAAAATAGGCTCAGAAACAGAGATATCATTTTTTGCAGTCTCAAAGCTCTCAATGATGTTTTTTTTATCAGATAAGAGACAATGATATTTACTTAAAACAAACAAAACACACATACACACCCCAAACATGTGACATTGATCATGTCTCTATGAAGTAAAGAACTTCAGACAAAAACTTGGTTTTCCTTATGCAGCCACTTCAACTCTGCACTGCTTTTTCACTCACACTGAATTTCTTCTTATCTCCCTCCACTCTTCTAACTTCTTTACTCTGCCTGTCCAGATGGATGGAAGAGGAAGAAATTAGCTGCCCGACTAAGTCAGACCAAATATACTTCATATTCTTGTAAGGAACATTTAAAGTCCTTTCAGCTTCTACCAGACACCAGGGAGTGAAGGGAAATTAAACACTAAGAAGCCAGGAAGCCACATCTAACCAGTGTTTTCACATTTTTGACTACTGTTCTTTGGTTTAGCTGTTACTTACTGGGCAAAGTCTCAGCCCAAACTAAGGTAGTAAGTTATTGTCCAAAAAAAAAAAAAAAAAAAAAAAGTTTCACCAGTGGTTCTTTTCTAGGTAGATTTCAGCCACCTATTTGTAGCTGAAACATGAACGAAAAATCTCTTTACAAAGGAAGAAGATACATAACATAATGAAAACAATTGAATAAATTCCTGCTGACCGTAATGAAAGTTTGGCATAAATTCCACACAGGATTCAGATTCAGCATGACTCAGTAGCATGACCGAGAATAATCCTTACTGCTTTCAACAGCAGAAGAGGCAATGCAAAACACAGCAAGACATAGACTGCTGGTACGGTACATTTCACATACATTTTGTTTTGCAGTGCAACTCACCTTCCAAACAATCAGATATTTAGAGAAAAAAAATAAATAATTCCCACTTCAGTCAAATTTCCAATGACATCAATGTAAATTGGACTTTAAAAATCCCCAGTGTTAGAAATACTGAGACATCTTAGATTATTCATACATCTAACTCTACTGCTCAGTTTAAGATCCATTCTAAGCATTCAGTTTCAGCATGATTCAGAACCAGTTAGAAGTATAAATCAGTTACTTTACTCCCCAAATGGGGATGTTCTGAATCACCTCCCCTTATAAGTCTAGCATAGGCAGAGCAGATGATCTTAGCACTGGGACTAAGGCACACATAATGTTAAGCAACCGTATCACACTTCCTCTCTGGGACATTTTAATACTTGAGAAAGTAAGTACTGACCTGCTGATTCTTTTTCCCCCGCAAAGCACCTACGAGATTTCCTTAGGTGGCTATGAAAAATCCCACCAAGCATCTGCCTTGAACTGCAAACACCTAAGTACTTCTGTGGCCAGTTGGAAATACTGATCAAATTTAAAGCTATAAAAACTTATTTCCCTCTTGTCAATTAAAACCTTTTTTTCCAGTATGAAATGCTCTGTGTTGCAGTGTAAGTCCCCTTACTGCAATGCCTTATCCAGATAATTTATTGCTTTAAAATACTTTATTTGATAACCTTATTATTATTATTTTATTGTGTTATAGTCCATGTTTCAAAATTAATAGATATTTAGAAATGATTTAAGATAAAAAGAAAACACAGTGTGATCATACAAGACTTTTACCTTTTTGAAATTGTAGATTTCCCCATTGTAACACAACCACAGATATGGAAATTTCTTCACCCGGATAGGCTGCATGCCATACAATTGATCAACAACTGCCAGGCGGTGGAAACCAAAACAGCAGTTAGTGAATCCATTGACGTTCTCAAACCGAAAGGCGTCGGGACCTCTGTGCGCGATCTTCATGGCACTTAGGCACTGGACAGAAAGGCACTCATCACTTCCAAACAGGGCCCAGATGCCACACATTGTGAAGCTGTTGATCTACCTAAAAATGCAGAACCTGTACAATAAAAACATGGATGCGATAAGCAAGAGATGATACCTAGAGAGCACTGATAAACTTTTTGAACATATTCTCTTGGTAAGTTTTCTTGATAGATCAATAGCCTAGCAGACTTCACTAATGCAAGGTAAAATGCCAGAATATGATGCGCAGCCCTTGCACAGCCCACGAAATTAGGTAAAATTCACCTTTAGGTACACCATTGGCACTTACACATTTTATAGAGCACAAATGTAATTAGAAAAAGTCATTATCAAGTGTTGGATATGATCTGGTGAAGTAACATCATGTCAAACATTAACTCTTCTTCCCATTCTTTCCTAAGAGCCTTTCTCCTTTCGCTGCAATTTATCAAGGCACAATGGCAACCCTGGGGCTACAGACTAAACGAACCCGAGTACTTCTCCTTCATTTCAGGCACAGTTACATCGATTTTTGTTTACACAGGTAATTGAATTATCCGGTGATGGATTTTTCCATCTGTCCATCCATCCATCCGCTTGGTGGGCAGAAATGGTACAGAGCAGGTGTCTGAGCAAGCTGGGGGAGACACCCCCGGGGCGCCCCGGCCCTGCGGTCCCTCCCCGGCCCCAGGGGGAACCTCACTGGGCTGCACTGGGCTGAGCTGGGGAAAGGCAGCGCCCGGCCCAGGGAGCCCCTCTTTTTGAAGGGCTGGTTTCAGGCCAGGGAAAGACCAAAGCTGTCTCCCAGGTGCTGCCTTCCCATCACCTCGAGCCCTGCCGAGCCCCTCAGGAGCGGCAAAGAGGGAAAACGCCGAGGAGCAGGTTCCACCGCGCGCTCCCCTGCTCCCCCGTGAGCTTACGGAAAAGGCAAGCACGACTGCCGAAGCCCCGAGAGCACCGGGGCCGCTCTGTTTTACCGGCGGAAATGTCAAAGGGCGAAAAGGGTCCCTTTTTTTCTTCTTTCCCCCCCCCCCCTCCTTTTCCCTTCCCCTCCTCCCCTCCAGAGGTGCGCGGATGAGGCACCTCGCCGCCGGCCTGACTCACGCCGGAGCGCATGGCGAGCGGCCGCGGCAGCGACCCCGCGTCGGCCGCGGCCTCCGCCGCCCCTTCCCGCCGCGGCGCGACCCGGCCTCCCGCCGCGCCAGCCCCCGCCCGCCCGGCGCATCCCCGCGGCGGCGGCGGGGCAAAGCCGCCTCAGCCGGACAAAGCCGCCGCCGCCCGGCGCCTACCCGATCCCGGCCGCCGGCGCGGAGGGAGCCGCTGTAACACTGTGCTCGCTGTGGCGTGCGCGGCAGAGGAAGGTGGTTCCCGCCGGGGCTCGGCAGCCAGTGCGAGCCGCCGCCGCGGCCGCGCTCCTCCCCCGCCGCCCGCTGCTGAAACCCCGGGCGAAATTTCATCATGCGCCTTCCCGCCCGCCCGCCGCGGCCTGCTCCGCGCTGCCCGCCGCCTGCTCCCCGCCGCCGCGCCGGGGGCTGCGGCGAGCGGGCGGCCCTCGGGGCCCGGGGCGGCCGGAGCGGAGCAGAGGCCCGGCCCGGTTTGGCCCGGCCCGGCGCTGGCGGCCCTGGGTCCGCGGGGTTCGAGACAACACGAGCCACGAGGCGCTGTTGGGGCTCGCGGGGTTCTTTATTACACTCGTGATTCGCAGCCTTCAGGAGTCGCGTGGGGGTAAATTGGCTTCAATTCAGGTTGTGTCTGTGTCTGGGGTCCTACCTCGCGCTATGTCAAGGGAGAAGACTGCAAAGGCCTCTGTGGGGTTGCCTTCATCGGCTTGATTTTCTTAGGAAGGGAGAGCGGTCACGCAGGTTGCACCTTCAGAAGTGTTTTATGAGGAGCTTGCAGTGCTGCGCTTGGTTTTGAATAAGAACTGCTGAGGTAAAGGTCCCTTGACGCCTACCTAAACTTCATTAACAGGCTGTTAGTTTTGCCTTGTTGCCTTTGCTCTTTGAGTGTGTTAATCTGAATGAATTTCAACTCTGAAGACGAGGAAGTGAAGTGTTAAATATGAACCCTCATTCCCCTGCATACGCCTATGGTGCTGTTCCGTTCTTTGTTTTAGTGGACTTCGTTTAAAATGGCATAAAATGGCATAAAGTTCTTCAGGTTATGAAGATTGTCAGCAATAAGGTGATGTCCATGTGTGGAATTTAAAGAGGTTTAAGAAGTCTTCAAATGGAGGTTTTTTTAGGCTTTAGAAAGAAAAAGTGTGAGGGAATTTGTTACATGTGGGGAGTAAGTGCCATGGCTGACCACAAAAAGGTGTAGGTACCCTCTGTCTGCCCAGTGCAGCTTCACCTAAACACAGGATCGGCCTTAGCAGGGATAAAGCTGTAGGAGGATGTTGTGTCCTGTTCTCAGAGGCTGCGCACAGCCTGCAAAGGCACAGTGAAATTGCATGCAATGGCATGCTGAATCACTGCCCAAAGGAGAACAGAGTTGTGTTGGTGAACGCCTTACATTTGTGTCTTTCTCTTTGTTGTTCTTTTTTTTAAGAGATCTAAATATCACTAACTACACATTTCAAACACTACAAGAAATAACAGAAAAGTTGCATTAAACAAATTTTTTTGTCAGTGAATTTTGTCAACAGCTTTTCTCTCTATCTCTCCTTGTTTTCTATTCCCAAAGAAAATATTAAGTTGTTGTCTGGACTTAGATTTTATGTGCAGTTTCTCGTTCTCATCTCCTGTAGTACTTTACAGTAGTCAAGCACAAACCATCTGGCAAAATGAGAACAGTTTCATGCGGAAGCTGAAGCAAGGAGGTAAGAACCCATTTGCAGAAAGTTGCTCAGTAACTCTGGGCAGGGACAGCCAGGATAGAGCTAAACCTCCTAAGGCCTCATTAATGTCTGCAACATTAGGGCACACTGGATAGTTGCCACATACTCATTCTCCCTTTCATTACCCACTTTTTAAAAATAGTATGGGAATAACTGCTTCATTTTGGTATGGTTTGCATGGTTCATCCTCCATTTTAATGGAGTTTGTGATGTTGTGTATAGGAGTAATAGGAGAAATCCTAGACAGTCTATTTCTTCTACACATTGGCAGTTTAATTGTTTGGTAGTTAAAATAAGTGCACATGATAACCAATATGTCTGTATTCTTTTCTAGTCTTTGTTTGTTTTTTAACACTATTCCCAAGTAGCCCTGTACAGTCCTTCCACATTGTGGTGTTTTTGATGTCGTCTGTCAGCACATCTGCATACCGCACTGGATATAATTATGCCCCAGTCCCACAGTTCTGTTTTAATCAGTCATCTTCCTTCTTAATTCTTCCCCTACTCGCAAACATTCACATGTGTAATAGTTCCTCCAGAGGTCTTCTCCACCTTAATATGTAATGCATATGTGTAATATACCTGATACCTGAAAGTTACCATGTGGCCACAGGCCACATTTAAGACTAGCTGAGCAAACACTGTAAGAAAACTCCTGACCTAGCATTAATTATCTCAGTCCAAATTTGTTTAGAAAACATAGGGGCAGTGACTTTGGTTTGGCATCTCTGTACTGGAGTGGTGTGAGATACTGGTATGTCTACTGACATGTCTCACAAGACTTTCCTCTGCCCATCCCACTGGCCCTTTTGCTACTCTCTACCTGTTTGCTTTCCCATTTCTGTACTGCAGGATCACAATCTTTTTATAAAGTCCTTCGTTGCAATTAGATTCAGATCTGCATTCCTTCTTACTTTGATTCTTTGCCAGACTAGTGATTACCCTCATTGCTTTGAGCTGATCTGAACTGAGAATGCTACTCAGTTAGAGTCTTACCCAAATCAAACTTAGTCCTAATGAAGCTATAGATAGGAAGCTTCTAAGACAGAAATCTAGAAATCTCATTAGTCAGGTCTGCTGCAATCCCTGCTGGACCCAGATGGACGTATTGGGCCTGCTTGGGCTTTGGGGTGAATATCTGTGCAGGGCTCAAGTGCTCCAGTTGTCATGTCTTGTCTGCCCAGACGGTGTACCCCAGCGACTGGGAGGGGTGCATAGCTGAAGCTACAGCTCTAAGGCAGGCCTACAAGAACAACAATATCACACATGGATAGTACTGGACAATATCAGATGCTCTGCAAGTAAGTGACTGTCCCGATCCTACAGAGAGAAGCTAGGTCACATTCTGTCTTACCTCAAGGCACTAATATCTGTTACAAAAGCTTGGTATGCACAAGCTGAGCATCCTTTTAGTCCTACGGCCTTCATGTCTTCAGACTTCCTCGAAGTAAGAGCTAAAATAATTGGCATTCCCAGTGCTGGCTCAGCTACTCTGCTAGGCAAAGCAAATGAGCTAAGGAGATAGCTTACAATAAGGAGGAAAATAAAATCGTAGTGAAAGTCACTGGGAAACAAAGGAGAGATTCTGTGTCTGCCATGCTCCAGAATCTCTTTGCCAGCTAGCCAGGGTCCAGAAAATTGGCTGGCTATCACTAGTGCAGGAGGACTAGTTTGTAGACATTTTGGGCCTTTTTCAATATGGCAGTCCAAGACCTCAAACTAGTATATTTAGGAGTAGCTAGAGAAGACTCTCATTATCTGTCATATTTTCCCCATGCGCCTTGCTTGGCTAAATGTGGGCTTCTAGGGTTAGTGTAACTCTGCATCATACAGCAGGGACTGAGTTCTGACTGATTCTTACCTCCAAAGTGAGATGTCATCTCAGAAATAATGAAGAGGGGCCATATGCTTGCTAAATTAATGAATGTGATTTAACACAATCATTAGTGTTAAAACTTTTATATCTTTTTTATTAGGGAACTGAAGCTGGTTTTTAAAAAGACTTTTGGCACTCATGGGTGATGTCAGATTATAAAGGATATGGCTGTGTATTGTAGGTGACAAAATGGCCACCATACATTGGTGGTATGAAATTGCTGGTATGAAAAGCTAGGAAGTTTCAGGAAAGTCAACAAGTAAAGGAAGCAAAAGGTAAATGAGTAAATGAACAGTTGAAGTGAGCAGGTAGATGAGCACAATGCAGGACAGTGAGTCACTGGGTAATTATGGACAGTTTGTAGAGAAGGGGAGGGACAAAGATATCCTATGAGATGGGAGAAGTATCATAGAATCAGTAACTATCATAGAATCAGTAAGGTATCATCGAAGAATCAGAAGAAGTAGAATCAGTAAGATATCCTAGAAGAATCAGAAGTATCATAGAATCAGTAAGGTTGGAAGGGACCTCTGGAGATCATCTAGTCCAACCTCAAAGTTAAGTACTTCTAACCTTTTTTTTTTTCCCTCACCCTGCCCTTCAACAAGCTCAGACTTTGTGTCTGAGCTAACTCATTTTCCATGCAGTACTCCCATTAGACAGTTTGCATCTTCTTTTGAAAACCTTCCCTCCTGGGACTTTGAAGAATTGTAGGCAGTAATTAAGGACACTCAAGTCTGCAGTTTTCTCCAAATGAGCTTTCAGGCTTTGTGTTTGGAACACTGTATGTCATTTAATGTAGCTGTTGTGGCCATGTTACTATTGCACTGAGCTGGTAATTGTTGGTAGTTGAGCATTGCTCGTAACTAAAGTCTATGCTCATAATTAAAGCCTATTCCCCTCATTTTTTTCATTAAAGCTTACTACTTTTCCTGCATCCATCAAGTGTGGTACCACGTATATTTGAAAGACTGGAAGTCCATGTGATCTGTGAAATCTATTTGGAGGGGAGGCAGAACGGAGGAGAAATTAGACAAGTCAGAAGTGGTGATTAGAAGAGATGTACAGTGCAGGTCATTCACTTTCAAAGTGATGACTAACAAGTTAATAGCATATGACTCTTTTGCACAGAATAGCCTCCTGAAGGTATCCTTCATGATTTCTGGCATTCTGCGTGAGAGAACAAGTTTCATCTGGTTTTGTGATCTTGGCTGGACAAGAAAACAGGATTATAAGTAGGAAACAGTGATTAGACACAAATATTAGAGAAAGCTTTTCCCCTTTCTGTCAGTGTCAAATGCACGTACTCTGCAATTCTCAGATGGGAATTGAAGACCCTTTGTTGATGGTGAAGGATGTCCAGGGTGGTTTCTTGGCCTAAGACATTAGAAATGGGCAGGACTGAAAATACAAAAAAAAAAAAAAAAAAATACTGATTCGCATAGGCTTACCCCCTGTACCACTCTTTTGCGTGGCAAGGCCTAGCAAATAGCTATGGAACACAGGCTTTATGCACTCTGCCAGACCATCTATATGTATGTGGATTATTAAAGATGCTTCATCACCAGTGGTTTGAAGGGTAATAAGTATAATACTAAAGTATTTCCTGTTGAAAGAGGGGAAAACAAAAGTGATTTTGGCCATGAGGAGGACAGGCATATGTGTCTTGTCAACAGCCCTTGTGCAGCTGCAGCAGTCGTGATTTCTTTTGCATCCAGTATCCATTTTTAAGCTGGGCCAGCTATTCTCCATCTGACCTTGAACACATCCTGCATTGCAGTAGCATTTTTTTCTGTCCAGTCCTAAGTGGTTTGAAATAGAGTCATGGGAATCAGCAGATTAAATTTTTCAGAAACCTCAAGCTATTCTTTCACTTCTCAGTGACTGCTTGAAGTTTTTGTTCATGAAGTGAAAAGGGCACAGATCACCAAGAATCCTGTCTTTTCCAGTTTAATCTTTTTCTCTGGTGATGCCATTTCTATGCTGTGTTTGTAGCACACCGCTTTGCAACATGTCATCACAGGCCCAACCGAATGATTTGTTCATGTTTGTTAGCATCCACAGATCGCAGTGGTGCTTAAGTCCATCTGCTATACTTTATCTATTTACATCTTCTGAATGCACACTATAAGACTATAGTGCCATTCTGGGTTCAGAGAGTTACAGTACAGCTTCGTTTCTGCCAGGAAAGAGTCATTTTGGAGAGACATTTCTCCATGATGCATTCAGCACAAACAGAAGATGGGAGAAATTTTTCTAGGGCAGGGACTGAGCTTGAAAACAGCAGATTGTTTCTCCTAATGGAGCAACACAGAAATGTCTTTGCAGCATGATAGCATTGGCAGCCCATTATAGACTGAGAGAGAGAAGTAGTGGGCAGGGCACAGTGGAAGCAGATCAGTTCCTCCTCCCCAGCGGCATGCATTGACATAAGTACCATATCTTATATTTGGACTACCTTGACAAATACGAAGGCATGTAGCTGGATACGCATACATTCACCAAGCAATATTTGTAGTGTCAGGTATGGTAACACACGTCTAACATCCCAAATGTACAGTTATATGTCAAGGATATGCCTATACAGAGAGCAAAGCCCTTTGTGCATTTCAGTTGTTCTTTCTCACGAAAACACTGGCACATGCTAGTAACGTGCTGAGTTAAATTTTCAGTGATTACACTCAAGATCTCAGGTAGAATCGTGCTTTAATCCCCGTGTCTGAGTGGAAAAAAAATGAAAATAGAAACTGTCAAATTTTAAAAGCTGTTTGGGGATCTGTAGCTTGAAGTAAGAAAGCCTCTCATTCATATATTTTAGTCCACCTAACAGCACTGCATTATATTTTAAAATGTGCTGAGTGTGCAACTTTTAAATAACTTCTCAGCGTAACAGAGTTGTTAGTTCTTATAACTTGGAATATCTCTATTTTTCTTGTTTTCCTCTGTGGTGTTTTCTTTTGCTTTGGAAGATATTTAAAGGACATGTGGACTATTTGTCTCCTCAAGACAGAATCATATTCCTTATCTCTTGGTATATCCTGAGAGCTCTCATCCACTGAGCATTCCTATCACCGTAGTTGCTCTTATTTAATCCTTTTTCTTTCTGCCTGCTAAGCTTCACAACAGTTAAGACTTGCTTTGGCCTCTGAATTAGAGGCGCAGCACTGAAGTGTTGGAGACTACCTTTTTCTAGTTTTTCTAGAACTGGGGCGTTCAGAACTTCAGTAAAGTGCTAGAAAAGCATGTCTAGTGCAGTGTGAAGAGAGAAAACCAAAGAAGGTGATTTGTTACTGACTGCGCAAAAGACTAAAAGCATTTGCACTGCTGTAGCATCCTTTCTTACCATCACGGCCTTTTCATTATCTCCCATGTTTCTTAGCACAGACAAGAAAGGGTTGTTGAAAGAGCTGTTGGCCATACAGTGCATGTTGTGGGCATGGCATATGGCACACCAAATGAGTCTGTTGTTGGGAGACTCTAGACCACAGAGGAAAGAAACATTGCTGACTTTAACTGAATAGTAGGGGACTTAGCTAATGAGAAGTCCAGTGTAATTTATTCTCTCTTCTTGAGGGGACCCTTCTCCCCGTACAAAAATAAAGAACTATTCCGTGTGATTTTTTAACCACTTGTAGAAGGAGACAGAAAAGTTAGTTGGCTGATACTGATTCAATAATATAACCCAGAATTTGAGAGTCATACTGGTAGAACTAATTTAATCTTTCTCATAGAGTAAGAAAGATTAGGTGCCAATTGAATTAGCATTTAGACTGACAGTTGTGGTGAATATGGGAGGATTAACTGCAAATTACAATCTTCAGTTTACTTTTTCATTGTAATTCATCTATTGTGATATTTTGCCCATTTCAATAGATGTATTGTTTAATACAAACAAGATCATTTTCATCTGGAATACAGCCAAATTTTGCTGAGATGTGGCTATGTGGTATAAAGTTGTAGCAGCTAAATTCATGCCTGAAAGTACATAACAAACACTTAAAATAACAAAGACTTAAAATACAGAATTGGAATAACTGGACAAGATTCTAATAAAGTCACTTTGACACACATCAGTAGTACTGCTTTAGTCTTTTAAAGCAGCACATTTCATTCTGCAACCTGAATGCCACTAGTGGTTGAGAAGAAAAAGTATTCAGCAAAATGTTTGTAGATGCATTATGCTCTCCTAAATACAATTAAGAAAAACAGGGGAGGAAAAATAACAATAGATGAATGCTACATCAGGATAATTTCTAAGAAAGTTAGGTGATCTTTGATTTATAAGGGATTGAGAAACACTATTCTAAAGCTAACAAATGCAGTTGCTGTTTCCTATCACTAGGTAGAGTTATTACCTCAAAATGAGAAATGGTCACACTGTGTTGTGTATCAGAAACATGCGTGAAGAACAAATATAGCAAAGGTCTCTGAGCTGAAATAACTAGACTTCCAAAAGTATCACTGCAGTATAAGAAATAAACAACTGCATAAACATACACACTAAGCCAATTATTTTCTTTTGACAAAACTATAATGGTGAAAATACATCTTTTCCATTTTTGTCGCAGAAGTACACACTGAAGTTTAGATCATTTTGCAGTCTGTTTATATTGGCTTCTTACTAATTTTATTAAAAAGTATTTAATCCTTCAGATGAATGTCTTGTTCCTTCATGATAGCAATTTACTTTACTTTTCTCTTAGGAATTAATTCTGAATTCTGTACAGTGATAAACTGTTGTTACGGCTGTCATATAAACAATAAAACAGAATGTCTTTCCTCCCAGCTAGAAACTCTTGTGTTACGACTTTTTTTTTTTTTTAATAACGCTATCTCATTTCATAAATATCACCTCATGAGGAGAAAAACACTCAAAATGCAGTATCAGTTCAAAGGGATTAAAAGAATCAAAGAATTAATGATTGCAAAGTGGGAGAAGACTTTATTCTCCATTTTGATTTCTACTGAATAGTGGCTGAGCTGTCATCACAGATACCAGGTAATAATGCAGATATTTTTATTAATTTAAAGGCATAATTTCCAACATTAATTCCTACATTTCTTTTTTTATTTTTCACAGAAAAAAATACGGAAACATGAGCCAGCTGAAATCTTCTATCAACTCTTCTAAAAACACAAATATGCAAGAATTGTGGTTTGTAACAGCATTACTTTGAATCTTATTTTAGCTCCCCTGAACCTCTGCTTTTTTCAGGAATCTGCTAATGGGCTCAGGTACAACACAAGCAGACGAAAGAATGTATGCACGTGTGTTGGCTATGCCTCAAACCATTTTGAAATGCACCTTTTTTAGTTTGCGCCTTTGGTGTGCCATTTTTGTGGGGTTTGGCAGAGAAAGCATCCGCACTTTTCCTAGCTACCTTTTTAGCTACATGCATATGTAGAATAAATATATACTTACCCATTTAAGTTTCACAGAAATGTATTAGTAACAAGAATAACATGAAATATATTTCTCTTAAGTACTTAAATCTGATTTGTGAGGCCAATTTCTATAAAAAGAAGAGAGTCAGGAAGTGAATTAAAGAAGTGGAGGTTGATTAATTATCAGCACACTTCTCAGCGTGATGTATGTCCATGCCAAGAAGATAAAATGTCTGGGCATGGTTTACAAGGGCTGTTTCTAAAAGAATGATGGAGATTTCACTCCATCTACTATGCAGTCCTACAACAGCCCTTCAGTAGCCCTGCATGCCTTCATGCCACATTCCACAGCATGCAAAATGAGTTCCATTTTCTCAGTTTCATTATATGAAAATCCCACTCTGAGGGGCTGCAACACAGCCCTCAGCTTACTTTGAATTGAGAAATCATAAAATAATTATGTCAGAGTAGTCCTTGGCAGAGTTTCACTTAGAAGTACAGATGTAGTATAAGAGTCTGGTCCAAAACACTTTGAAATGGGTTTTGAGGCAAGTCTGTAAGCCTGAGAGAAGCACTTTGGGAACTACTTTTCATGCAGAATTTTCAGTATGATAGTCCACAATATTTCTTCTGTTATTTCCAATCAAAATAGAAACAAAGGCATTTAAAATCTTAAAGTTCAGTAAAGAACAAAACTCTTATTTAAAATTATTTTAAAGCTTTCTTACTTTCAAATAGACAGATAATTCATATATCACATTTCCAGCAAGAAACAGTGATTGCTTTCTTATTCTTTCACTCAAAGTGTATCATTCAAATTTTTGGCACATGTTAAATACTAATCTAAAATTTCACAATGGCTTATTTTAAGTCAATTATTTGTTGCAAGCAGATCTAATTAACATGAATAGCAATGTAGAGATTGTACATTGTTTAAATGCAGACAGTACATTACAGATCAGTGGTGTGTATTATTACATGACATTCCACTATTGTTTGTACAAGAAATATAGTAAGTAAAGTTCTGTATCGCAGTAGGAAGCCAGCCAGTGTTCTTACTGGTGAAAGGAAGGCTGGGAGTGTACTTTAGCACAGAGAACCCTCTTACTTCTTTGTTATATTATAATTGACTTTCTTTTTATTTCTCCTTTTCAGCATCTCAAGCAGTAATCAAATAGATTACAGTAAATAGATTACTTTTACATCTCTGTATACTGTTTTAACTGTTCCAAGACACCCTATGGAATTAGTATGCCCCTCCCCAAGCCATCTTTACTGGTGTAAGAATTAGGACAGAAGGACAGAAGCATGGATTATGCTTTTACTTGACCTAGTCCAGTCTACTGGCAACTACAATCTGTTTCTGTATGTAATGATACAGAAATAATGCCTACAGTAGTAAGAAGACAAAAGCATATGATACTTTTCTCATTGAGCTTTCACAAAGACCAGCTACTATGTAGTATTTTTGAGATTTTAATTTGAAAAACAAAGTGAAGTGAGTTAACATTCCAATACAGCTCAGCTGTCCTAACAACTCAGGCTTATGAGGCAGGCTTCTGCAACAACCAGAAAGTGCAAGTGTCCCAATTAGTGAAGGCAGCTTTAAACCAAATACTTGCATGTACACAGTCTCATTTGAATAAGAATGCATTATAAAAGTGCTATTTAAGTCACAGTCATGTATTCATTTTATGATTATTCAGGCTGAAAGAAGCCACTAACTCTTAGAGCGCGGGCTCTGAAGACGTGCAGAGTTTCAGTTGAAAACAAAGCCTGGATTCTTTGTTTAATTGCAAGGCTACATATTGTAATTGTCATTATAGAGCTACATAGTTTAAATTTGGCTGAGGACTACTAAGTACTAAGATATCTGACTTCTCACTAATGTATGCAGTAAGTTGGGGAGGTGAAAAAGCCATAGGATTTTGTTTTGCATTTTAAAATAAAACCGCTTCTTAGTCATCAAGCAGATAAATGCCACAGGTCAAGATTCATAGCCTCTACGGTAACCTCTCAGACTGTTCTGTATTTCAGAGTTTTGCTTCTTCAGTGATTTGAGGCAGGACCATGTGGGAATATGCTGTCAATGACAGGTTAGAACACTATAATCACAAAGATCTGTGGGTTCATAAGCAGGTATGGAATGGGTACTTGGTTCCTTAGAGAGCATCTCAGTGTTTAGCAGCTTTTTAGGTTACTCGCACTCTGAATCAGAACAGTCAAGCTAATGTGATTTTTTGTAAATGTAAATATTAAGCCAATAAAAGACTATATTTAATCTGGTCCTCTGTTTGACCAACTAAGCATGATCTGTAAATGTAATAGAATAAACAAAAGTAGCTTTCAGTCAAAACACATGGGAATTACTCATCAATATACATTTTCATGGTCTTTATTGATAACAATAATAGCATAAATGGTGTCAAAATAAGACCATTTATAGTTGAACAAAAGATCAAGAAAACGAAACAGTTATCCATGGAAGTAAACAGTTATTCATGGAAGTATATAGAATTTGACCTCGTAAAGCTATTTCTTTGTCAGTCACTGAGAAGTAGGAATCACAGAATGGTTGAGGTTAGAAGGGACTTCTGGAGATCATCTAGTCCAACCACTCTGCTCTAACAAGGTCACCTAGAGTATGTAGACAGGATCGAAGTTTTGAATATCTCCAGAGAAGGAGCAACCTGTTCCAGTGCTCTCTCACTCTCACTGTAAAGAAGTTTTTCCTCATATTCAGGTGGAACTTCCTGTGTTTCAGTTTGTACCTGTTGCCTCTTGTCCTATCACTTGGCACAACTGAAAAGGGTCCTGCTCCATCCTCTTGACACCCTCCCTTAAGGTGTTTGTATACATTGATATGATCCCCACTGTCTTCTCTTCTCCAGGCCCAGCTCTTGCAGCCTTTCTTCAAAAGAGAGAAGCTCCAATCCCCTAATCATCTTCTTAGCCCTATGCTGTAGGCCTCTCCAGTAGCTTCATGTCTCTTTTGTATGGGAGAGCCCAAAACTGGACACAATACTCCAGATGTGGCCTCAACAGAGCTGAGTAGAGTGGGAGGATGACTTCCCTCGACCTGCTGACGACACTTCCTAGTGCACCCCACATTCTTCCTAATGCACCCCTGGAATGTGCTGCTTGCAGAAAAAATGTCACAATTTGTTTATTAAAATTTATTAAAATATTTATTAGATATCTAAGTAGATATTTAGATTCAAATGTTATGTATATAGTCAATGACTTGTGAAATAGTACAGCCTCACAGCAACTATTGCATTTTTCCTTCCACCTTGAATTTTTGCCAGCTTTCTTCGTTAGAAACCTGCATTCTCATTCTCCTGTACATGGAAATGTATGGGAAATTAAGAGTTTAGCACAGTAGTTGCTATGACTAACCCTGTGAGTTGGCTTTTATGGTAGATGCATACTCTGGAATGCCCTCCAGAGGGCTTAGGGATGGAGACAAGGGATGCCCATCCCTTGGTTATCTGAACGAGGCATACCCCGTGAATTGTACAGTGACTGAGAGCCCTGTTTTTGCCCTGTCATCTTTTGGGATCATGTGAGAAACAGTCTTTATGTTGATTATGGTTAGCATCCCTTAGCAGGGAAGGGTCCTTACTCCTTCCTCCGTTCCTTCTGTGCTGACATGAAAACCAAAGTAAGTTACTTCCTTTTAAAGTAAACTGCTAAGAAATTATTTTCCCTCTCATATATTTACAGCCACTCTTGTGTATGTGTCAGAAGGTAAGTGACGTGGATCTCGTAATATGTCCAATTTACCATGGTACTAGTATGTCCCCCATCACTGCTGGGCTCTGTCAGTAGCAGAGGACAAAGCCTCACACTGAAGTAGTACATTTATGTGATCTGAGAGGGGGCTGAGCAGAACTGCATGCCCCGCAACCAAGATAGAACACCAGGTCTGTTCCTGCTTTCTGATTAAAAAAAAAGGGGGGGGGGCTTTTTTCCTCTAAACAATAAGCTGTGCATCTGGTTAGCTATACAAAGCAGCACTGCACAATAAAGGTAGGTGTGAAAGTGTATGTGCTACCACTGCACACTGAGGTAGCCCCTCATAGGAAGTACAGCTCTGCATGTCCCCTTATTCTGAACTGTCAGAGATTTCTTACTTGTCCCTGAGTAAAATAAACCTGCTTGAATGTGTAGTAGGTAAATTTCCCCATAAAACTTTTGAATGGTTATTACATTGTGGCCAAACCAGTTACAACCGTTACAGGAAGCACAGCATGTACACGGATAGGCAGGTCACGACTGACCTTTGTTCAATTGTAGTATATTCTACTTCTCTTCTGAAATTTTCCTTTCAAACTAAGCTAACAAAGAATGAGACAGCTCAATAAACATGCCGACATGAAAAAGTGTAGCATTTAGTGCATATATATACCCACAGGTACTATACACATGCCACAGATCTTGGCAATAGAACCCATTAATGTAAAACCAGGCTTTACAATTGGCCAAGCAAAACATCTTCATTCAAGTCAATCATTTTATCTGTAATAAGACACATTTTGAAAACTGTGTACTCTATTCCAGAATTTTGAGGCATGCCCTGGATATGAGTGGACACAACTCCTATCAAACTTTGGTGGGGGGAAAAATAGGAAAAGCACAAGAAGGCAAAAGGACACAAAGACATGCTGAAACTTCTACCATTTCTGCAGCCTCTGCAGTTTCCATTGCCTTTGTAATTGTTTATCGGTCAGAGAATTTATGAATGCCAAAACTAAAGCTTCCTCTGCAACAAATACTCACCTCCCTTCCTCACTTTCTTCTATGATGAAACTAACTTAAGGAGGTACCACTATTCACTAAGTTGCTTGTTATTTTTGAGGTGGCAGCATATGATGGGATGGGGCAAAAATGAGCGACCATGACCTAGAGCCATGCGGGATATGGGGGCTTCTTAAACTGGTACAGAAGTCAGCATCTTGTGTAGCTACCCTGCATGACCAATTTTCCGTTAGAGGAAAGGGCATACATACCTGAGAATAATCGATTTGAGGGGAGGACAGGCAGAAAGCAAGCACAGAGACCTGCTGTCATGAAGAGGCAAAGCTATAGTTTGGACTGAATGCTTAGAAGGGCTGGAGGGAGAACTGAACATACAAGGAGATGTGGCGAGAGATCAAGACCAGCACAGTGATCTCCATCTACAGAAATACCAGTGGCCCTTACCAAGGAATAGTTCTTGTTTGTACCTTTATGCACCCGGGTCCTTTCATAAGTCCTTTCATGTAATCTCTATCTAGTACCTGCAAAACTGCATTTTGCCAAAGTGCTACCCTTTGATTACACTGTAATGGAAAACACCTTTCAAAGCTATCATTCCTCTTCATATTTAATAGATTTTCCAAAAGAAATGTATCAAGTGAGTAATGTCACCAATGTGAAAAAGGTAGGCAGCATTAGCCCAGGGAGATAAGGAAAGATTTCTGAAGGTGCAGTTACCTAGCAACAATCTCCTGCAGTTGCCCAATGGAATTTTGGAAGTGCAGGGGCTCCAGACCTACCGAAGTGAAGGGAATGAGGGGCTGGAAAGCAGTGAAGCTCCCACAGCCCTGCCTCAGCACACCACACATCTGCTTCCAGGCAAAACCAGGCACCACGAGAAAGGTAATAAAGTCAGAGGGTGAAAGGATCAGCCCTGCACGGACGAGGAGGTGTCACCGCCAAAATATCTTACTGCTAAGAAACCTCTGCGTGGTCAAGAGGAGAGGTAACGCTCTTTGCTATCCTGTACCCCCCATGTTCTCCCCTTCCCGGCCTTTGCCGTTTTTTCACCCGCAGGTCTCAAAGCCCCGACCCCAGACGCCCAGCGCGGCAGGGGAGCGGGCCCCGGCCCTGCACAGCCGCACGCACCCGCCTTCCCCACAGCGGGCGAGTCCGGCCACTCCGCACGGGGGGCGCGGGCCGTAGTCGCGGCGTGCCCGCCAACGTGGCCGCGCCGCCGGTGGACCGCGAGGCGAAAGCACGAGCGGAGGAGGGAAGCGGGAAACAAGGAGAGGTTCTCGTTTCCACACGGGACTCGCGCGTGGGGAGGGAAGCTCGGATCTCAGGCACAGCGCGCCTCCCGCCCCCCCTCCCCGCGTGACGGCCGTTACGCGCTGGCCGTTACGCGCGGGCAGCTGTGCAGGCGCGCGCGCCGCCACACGGGTAACACCGAGCGTGCCACGCGGCGGCGGCGGCAAGGGTTAACGGCGCGCAGGGCCGGGCCCCGCCCCCTCGGCGCCGCTGCCCAATGAGCGCGCGGCGGGGCGGGGCGCGCGCGGGCCCCTCCCCCCGGAGGCGAGCAGCGCGGCGCGGGGTGACGCGGGGCGCGGCGCGGCGGTGCGGGATGGTGCCGCCAGCGGCGGCGGCGGCTCGGGGCGGCAGCGGCTTCCCCTGCGCGCGGCC
Organism: Rhea pennata; assembly: GCF_028389875.1. Lineage (NCBI taxonomy): Eukaryota > Metazoa > Chordata > Aves > Rheiformes > Rheidae > Rhea > Rhea pennata. Next base: position 28,572,641 of record NC_084664.1, read on the forward strand.
AACGGCTGCCTGCGGGCCGCGCGGCTGAGCGCCCGCCAGCGCCCCGCGGCGGGCGAGGTGAGCGGGCGGGCCGCGGGGGCCGGCAGCGCGGGGGGGTGGGGCGGGCTGCGGGCCGGTGTGTGGCGGGGAGGGCGGCGGGCAGGCCCCAGCGTCCCGTCTGGCGAGGGGCCGGCGGGAGAGGGCGTGTGGAAGGCGCCTCCTTGCGGCGATGGGGCGGGAGGAGGTGGCCGGCGCGGGGGTGCTCGGAGAAGCCGCCGCTGGCGGGGACAGCAGGTGCCTGGCTGCCCGCCCGGGAGGGGGAGGCCCTGAAGAAGCTCCTTAAGGAGAAGCGTGAGTCACGGAGGGCGCGAACAGCGGGAGGGAGAGCGCCCGGCGGAGAGGGGACTTGCTCGCTGCTCCCCACCCATCCGCCTGCCGTTCCTCATAACGGGGACTTCCTGGACTGACGTCGCAGTTCCCCGCAATAAGAGCGAGGTTAATAGAGGTCTAGAAAGAGTGTGAGTGGTGCCTTTGGATGTGGTAACTTGTTGCTAAAGGAGGGTGCCAGATTTGGGAAGTTGGTAGGAAAGACGCTATTAAGAGTTTTCTTTCTTCTCGCCTGTACTGTGGATTATTACAGGTATTGTTTCCATGCTCTTATTTTTCACCTCTATCAAAATACTTCGCTGTTGTTGTTTATATTTAGTTTCTTTTGTGTTTTTCATGAGAAAGTTCATCTCTGGAGAAATGTTTATGCCATTAGATTTTTTTTTTTTAATAAAAGGTCTTTGAAAATTATGCAATGTGTGCTTAATTGCCAGGAAACTGCAGCAGTTCATAGTAATGCTTCATGCAGATAACATTGGTAAATCCATGGCTGTTCTGAATATAGTTTCATCTTAGAAGCATATGATAGTATGTTTGTATAAAGCTTGAAGTAATGGGGCTTGGTGAGCAGAAAACCTTTCTTGGGCACTGTACAACTAGCTACATTTTCTACATTTTTATTTGTTCTCAAAGGATATGTACCTTCTGTTTCATGTTGGGGCCTCAGAGCTCACTCCCACTTCACTTCATAAATAAGGGATCTAAGGCAGAGCCAGCTGTATGTGTGTAAGCTAGCCTTATTCTGCTTAGTTATTTTGTCAAATCTTAAGCCAAAATGATTATGTTATGTTACTGGGATGAAACACACACGAAATATTTAGGCTTCTGTCCTGCATTCTGTAAACTTCAAAATCCCAGGTTTGTTTTTTTATTGGATGTGCTTCCTCTTTAAAGAAGTTCAGAAAGCTTTATGTTCTGAGTTTCCTTAGTAATATCAAAGTTTTTGCATGAGTAAGCTGTAGTATCATGTATTCCTATTGCATGGGTATTCCCTAAATTTACCTTGGCTTAGGAAGGACTTTAACTCTTTCTGGAGCAGCTAGAAGAATGACAGCTATAGTACCTTGATACTAGGTTATGTCATCAAAGGCTCATCTCCACAAACACAAAAGAGCACAGAGACACAATGGTGAGCAGCAGACCCCAATGACCTAATCAGATAAAGGACACGCCACCACCACCCTCCGGCCCAACTCCTCGGGGCCATCTCAGGAGGGTGATCCACCCATTGCCCCAGTGTGACACCCATCACTGTGAGCCAAGAGAAAAGCGCTCAGGATCAGCTTACAGACTTTGGGGCTTTTTACTCTTTACAAAGGTGCCTGATGGGATGTATATGGCATGTAGAAGAGCACCTCTAGGGATTGTACAAGACTTCAGAGAAAGGGAGGGATCAAGATGGTTTGGGGAAAGATGGTGAAACAAGTGTGGGAAAATGGAGAGAGAAGGGAATAAATGAGACCAGTCCTATGTAAACAGATGCCTGTAAACAGATGATCTGTTTGTCTGCCACGCTCTGTGCCTGGTCACTGCAGCCTATCCTATCTTTTCATAAACTCATGTTTCTGACTATTTTCCTGGACAGGAGGACTCTGTTCTGTGTGCATATGGAGGTTTAAGTACCAACTGGATAGGACTGCAGGTCCTAGGGGTCTGGTGAGTCAGCAACTGGAGAGACTGAAGCGATGGTCTGAGCAGTGGCAATTGCAGGGTCTTCAGTCACAGGGGCCTGTGTGTCTGGGAACCAGCGGCTGGAGAGACCAGAGTGACTGAGAGTCGAAGTACCAGCAGCCTCAGTTAGACAATAGGTCACAGGGACTGTGTCTTTGGTGCTAGCAGCTGGAGTATGTGAGGGTCTAAGTGCTGACAACTAGAGTGGGGACATCAGGTCCTAGGGGCCTGGGGTGCCAGCAACTCGAGAGACCAAAGTGCATGCATGTTGTGTGGATGTGTGTGTCGGTGTGTGATCACTAGTGAATATCTAGCTGAACTAGCTGTTGAGAAAGGCGGGTGTCTTGTGAGCCAGGTATTGAAGCAGCTGTATGTCTGAGCCAGATATTGGAGAGACCAGAGGGTCTGCAAGCTGGTTGTTGGAGAGACCAGGAGGTCCAGGCTAACTACTGGAGAGACTGTGTAAGGCTTGGGGGTCAATTTAGAGGCCTATTTCATGTGTGTGCTTATGTGTGAGGCAACAGCAAGAGGATCTGGGGTGGGAGGGATGGAGGGGGGTAGGTGCCTGTGTGTGTGAATGCGCCATGTATGTGAGTGAGGGGATCTTAGTACTAGCACCTGGAGTGGGGCCAGGGGGTTTGTATGTTCGGATGCCAGCAGCTGGGGAGAATACGGATCCAGTACTGGATAGACTGAGGCCAGTCTAAAGACAATTACTGGAGGGATCCACATTGTGTATATATATATATATTTTTCCACTAATAGACCTTCCCTGTGTTTGGCTAGAGAGAGGAACAGGATGAGGCTAGGCTGTTGGTGCTCTTCGTGTCTCTGTAAGCTCTATGTTGATCTGTATGTGTATGTATATATGTTTTCTATATAAGTATTTGTGTGTTTAACTATTGGAAATGCATGCTCAGCCTTGCCACTGGCTGGACATGGGACTGTGGCAGCCTTGCTTCATTGGACTGCTGGATTTGGCAAACTCTAAGACATGAAACTTTTGTTTTTCCCTGGGTTTGAGGATTTGAGAAACTTCGACTATCAAAACTTAAACTTGAGCCAAATCCACAATGACTTTTAAATTGTGATAGAGGTTTAAAACTCTAAGTTGTCAATTTGGTTGATATGAATGGGACTACTTACATGACTATCTAAATGTAGTGATAAGAACTTGTCTTCATTTTAGACACTTTCTAGTCCATTGCTGTACCATTAGATTATTTTACTCACAAATTAAAAGACTCGTGTCGAATGACAACATAAGATAAGAACTGAAAAATTACTCTCCCATTTGCTGATGGAAAGCTTTTATATACATATGACTATTCACGCGTGCATACAGTGGTACAGACTGCTGATATAAAATTAACAGAATGAAAACCAGATTGTTTTAGATTGAAGTGTCTTGCGCAGTTTTCATATGAACTACCAAGCCGCTTCAGCATCTGGCCTTGCCTCCGCCCCAAAAGCCTCCTGGCTTGTGGAATACTGCCAAATCAACTTGTGATTTCCAAATGTGATGAATACACTTCACAATGAAAATACTAAAATGGAAATCTTACCTTACATTTCTTTCTGAAGAGTTTAACACAGTTTTAGTTTAATGCAATTCCATAGTTCAATAATCAGCAGTTACTTTCAAATGATATTCTTTTACACTCTCCAAACAGAAGTAATTTAACAGCTGTCAGAGCAGATAACTGAAATTGAGTGTTGAAGAGGCACCTAATCCTAAAAAGTGGAACAATAGGGACTACTACTTTTAGAAACTGCTGTAGTTTGTGTGAGTGCATGTTTTGTTTTTTTTCTCCTGTTTCTTTTGCTGAAGGCATTGTTTTGTCTTGGCCCTCTTGCCTTTTGTATTGAGAGTTTTATGGGGGTTTTGTGGTGATAGATGGGACAAGCAAAACCAAAACAACAAAACAGATGTTTTTAGTACAGTGGTACTTTTCAGTGTCATAGGCTGCTTGTTCATACAGACTTTTCCTTAAGTGAGGTTTGTTTTGGAGGATACATGATCTAACTCCTTTTGATTTCTTTCCAAGTTAATGATGTATGAGACTCCAGTAATAATGCTGGAAATAAAGTCATTTTTTCAAGGGCCTGAGCCACAAGTGGTAATGCAATATATTTCATACTTCAAGGTGATGTCTAAGGTTATTGTTAGTTTACAAGTCTCCACACAGATGGAGCACTGAAATGAAGTAAGGTAACATGATAAAAATTTGCATAAAATGTCTTTTCATATTTTTAAAAAAACCTGCTGCTCTTTAACAGCTACAGTTATGTTAATTTGGGACAGCCATCAAGTTTTTAGTTTTTCTTGTGTGCTTCATAGTTGCATTTCCAGTTCTGTTTCATTTTTCTAGTGGTGGGGAAAGTAAGCTGTATCACCTTAGAGCTGCTTCCTTGATGATCTAGATCTGCACATGTGCAGTAAATCAGATGATTTCCAAGCATGTCAGCCTGATTATACATGCACCTCTTCTCTGTCCTCTCTTGTTTCCTTTCAGGTGTGAGGTCAGACAGACAGTTTGTGTTTGGAGTGTGTGCTACTGCCCAAGGGATTCATGCAGCTTGCTTGAGGACAGTATTTTCTCAGCAGACTCTTCATAGCCTATGGCCTCTTCTGTGACTGGCTAAACAAGTGGTGTTGATAGCAGTAGCTCTTTTCCACCTGATGTTTTTCAGATGGAATTCTTGGTGTTTGTCAAAGTTCAATACCTTGCATAGAATCTGTTGTGTGTAGAGGGGCCTTTGATTCTGCTCAGATTAAGACTTCGCAGGAATGGAGCTTCATAAAGTTTAGGGCCTGTGATCTTTTTCTTCCACTGTTGTTTGCTTTCAGTAGTAATAACTAAATACCCTTTTGTAATCCAGTGTATAGCAGACAGGAGGATATATGTTTAAAGTATCATTTGTGCTGTCAGATAAAATATAGGATGTACTACTACTTTTTTTAGAGGAATGGGCCCTGTGTGCCATGCAGGTTTCTTGTTTGGGATTTACCTACTCTAGTAGGGAATTTGAAGCTTAAGATAAATGCAAAACAATGTAAATTGCATGAGTTAGAAATGTTAAGAGATTACATTCTTGTAGCCAGATTCACCGCATGTGTCATGGAGTCCTTTTATGTTACTGTTTTCTGAAACAATTTATATTTACTTCTGTCTGTCTGTCTCCAGCATTCCATTGCAGGCATGTTACCATACTTCGAGATACCATACATTTCCCTATTTTTTCCAAAGGGTCCCATTCTTTTTGCACACTAGTGATTTTCAGTTTCCCCTAACTTCCTTTTTTTTTTTTTTTTTTTTTTTGCAGTCATTTTTCCTTGTGCACTGTAGATTTATTGAAACCGTAATTTATTAACTGGCATAAAAGTCAAAGCTGTGGGATATTGTGATAGAAAATATCAATACTTGCTCCTGCCTGACTTACTTGTGCTCTCTGCATACCATAATTATCTTTTTTGGCTAACTAATTAAATTATTGCCCATTGATATCAAAGTGTTTCTAATGGAGAAACATTATGAACTTGTGTGTAAAGTTCTTGTTTGACCTCAGTATGCATTTAACAGTCATATATATATGCACAGACTTGTTTTGGAGATGTAAACGGGCTCAGCTGTATACAGATGTAAATGCTAGTTTTGTTTTATTTTACAAAAATGGTTAGCTGAGTCCTTCCCTGTTCGGGAACAAGAATATGGCTGAAGTGAAGGTCTTACATTGCTAGAATATGAAGTTTTTGATGTATATAAGATGCCATCAGTCTAATATTTTGCTTTCTTCTCCTCTTCTTCCAAATGCCTCTTAAAAATATGCATACTGTCTTCTGAGAGTCTATTCTCAGTACTTCTGAAAATGAAAGGAGAACTTACCTGCTCTGAGATCAGAGTAGGTTTTCTTTTGTAAGTCTTCACAGTCTGCTTGTATTTGACATCTATTAAAGGGTTTCTGTAATTTATTTACTTATAGAGCCTGAATACATCTCATTATCATATCCTGTCTTGACCTGTAGATTGTATTTGGTCATCTTTTGTTATTCTCATAAAAGACTTAAGAATCACTTTTTTTTAAAGGACAAGTTTGTTGGGACCAAAAGAATAAGCAGAGAATGTGTATTAACTTTTTGTAATTAAATTATTGCCCTTTTTATAAATTCTTATATAAATATTAAATAGGTACATTAAATGAATGTTTTCTGTATGTGCAATTGCTGTTTTGTTTTTTGAGTGTCCTTTATGATTAAAAGCTCAACAATGCATACGTTGCCCGTTGCACTATATTTATACCTGAGTGTACAGTTTTATATAAATATTTGTATTGCTTTTGTGCTTAAGCTCCCAAGCAAGTCTGGGGGAGTTAATTACTGAGGCCTCCGGCTTCAGAGTTATTCCTTGATTTTCCTATATTTCTTGATTCGAGTTCTGTGCTACTTTAAGCTTAATATATTTTTCACTTGTTTTTGACAGCCAATTGTCTTTAGGAAATGGCCTCTTCTAAATCACTGATGAACCTTCTAACCTTCACTTTTGGATCTGCAATAGGATTTTTCCTATGCTATCTTCTGTTCAGCATGATACTAGAAGAACAGGTTAAGATTCAACCTCATATTCTTCACAATGACCCACATGGCCAACACTCAGCAGATGCTGGTAGTAATCAGCTGCAAGGACAAATGAATTTCAATGCAGACTCTGGACAACATAAAGGTATTTTGTTACACCTGACTAAATCAATAATTTGCCTCCTTTTTATACAATGCAAAATGTTGTTTTCTTCATTGCCTAGAATGCGTATGAATGCTTTTCTTCCACTTTCCCCATATGCAGGTTATGCCTAAATAACTTTGTTCTCTTGAGGTGTATTGAATGATATTTTTGTTTATGTTTTTATTACAATACTGATTTTTCCTTCACTCTTACAGGTCAACTGCTTGTTCAACTGCTGCGTGCAGACTTCGTAGTTCTCAAATGAATCACAACAAATGTGGTTTTGATAAGCAGATCTATTTGCTAGTGCTGTAAAGGTGACCAAATTGCTTTTTTAGGTTAAAGAAGCTAGCCTTGGACCATTTCTAACCTCTAATTTAGCCTCTAAGATAAAACTGAAAAACAAATTAACTTTTTGATTGGATTAATAGAACTCAGAATTGTTGCAGGAGAGGTCACTGTGGGCACTGTGTGCCGAGCTGAATTTGCAAAAGTCCAAAGTCACAGCATTCTTCTCAGTCAAAAACAGACTGAATTGCACTTGAATGTTTTTTCTTCTTTTTTTTTTTTTCTTTTAAGAATGTAGACCCACATAATAGTTTAGGCCTATTTTACATTTTACATATTTCTTTATAAGAGGTCATTTTAAATCCTAAGTACAGATCGTTTCAGAGCTAGGGCAATTTGAATGAGAAAAATTGCTTGCAATATAATGCATTTGCTGAACGAGCCATTAATCAAATAATTTTCTGGATAAAAGAGTTTCTAAATAAAAGAATTTAAATTGCACAGTTAAGACAGGTTTGTGAATGTTTTGCCATGCAATCATAGAAAATTATTATTAAGAGAACTTATTATTGCCTAAAGGATAAACAGATATATTTTAAGACCAGTCCTGAAGATGTCACTGTCTGTGGGATATTTTCTAGATGAGTTGTGTTGGATTATCTGTCAAAAATAAAAGGATTTTGGCACAGCAACAGTATTAGTTTCATAGTATCATAAACCTTATTTTTATTACAAATATAGTTTAACTTGATCTGGTGTTAAACTCTTTTGTTCTGGCTTCCTGTCTGCTTTTTTCCTTTAGAGATACATTACTGTTTTAGAAATATTACATTTTGTTAGTTAACGTAAATATATATAGGAAAAAAGTAGCTTTTTGACCCTTTAACTTGTCATCATTAACTTTCTTCACGGTGGATGGCAAAATACTCAGTTTTTAAAATTTCGTTAGTCTTCTAACACCACGAAGTGGTTGGTTACATATATACATACATTTTTATGCATGAATCAAGACTTCGTAAAACCTCCATTTCCTGAACAAATGCTTGTTATGATATGGTATTGATGCTTTCCTCTTTCCTGTGAAATCTGAGTAGCTTTGAGAATTTTAAGTTTCTTGGGGGGAACGAGGGGAGTTATTTTCTTCCCAAATTTAATATTGAAACCAATAACTGGTGCTTTTGGAAGCAGACACCTTTTCTCTCTGTGCATGTCTTCTCTGATATAGAAAGAGAATGTTTAGAGGAGGATGTTCCTCTGTTTATTTTGCTACTCAATGAATTGTAATACAGGTTTAAAACTTCCCTTTCTTTTCTTCTTCTTTTTTTTTTTTTTTTTTAAGATGAGAATAAAAATATTGCAGAAGGACTCTATCAGAAGGTGAAAATACTTTGTTGGGTGATGACTGGACCTCAGAATCTAGAAAAGAAAGCCAAACATGTTAAGGCCACTTGGGCCCAGCGTTGTAATAAAATACTTTTTATGAGCTCTGAGGAAAATAAAGACTTTCCAACTGTGGGCCTAGAAACCAAAGAAGGCAGGGACCAATTGTACTGGAAGACTATTAAAGCTTTTCAATATGTTTATGACCATTATTTTGAGGATGCTGATTGGTTTATGAAAGCAGATGATGATACATATGTTATATTGGACAATTTGAGATGGCTTCTTTCAAAATACAATCCTGAACAACCAATATACTTTGGAAGAAGATTTAAACCTTATGTGAAACAAGGCTACATGAGTGGAGGGGCAGGTTATGTTCTAAGCAAAGAAGCTCTGAAGAGATTTGTTACAGCATTTAAAACTAACAAATGCTCTCACAGTTCTTCTATTGAAGACCTCGCACTAGGAAAATGCATGGAGATTATTAATGTGGAAGCAGGAGATTCTAGAGATACAAGTGGTAGAGAAACTTTTCATCCCTTCGTTCCAGAACATCTCTTAATCAGAGGATACCTTCCAAAAACATTTTGGTACTGGAATTATAATTATTATCCTGCTATAGAGGTGAGTCCTTAGAATGCTGATATCCATTATATGCAGTACATCTTGTGCTGCTATGATATGTTAATTAACAGTATAATGACAGCTAAATGTCTTTTACACCAAAAGATTTTGTAGTGAGATCCTGAGATGCATTTGTCTTTAGAAATGTTAAATGTGCTTGTCAACAACTAGAACTTGCTTGTAAGAACTTAATGTTCCAGAATAGTTAGTGAATCTTAAGTTAGTATCACTATTTTGCTGTGTTCTGTGGACAGTAAAAAATGCTGAAAACCTTTTTTACTAGGTCTGTCTGTTGTCACCACTGTTACCTTCCTTGTAAAGTTCTTATTCTCTCCATTTTGGTCCTCCGCACGTCACATACAATGCCTCCAGCTACCAGCTGGGTTTGAGACAACAGGCAGTGTGGTTCAGTCCAAGCCGTGTGTGCCGATTCCACAGAGCCAAGTCAGACAGAATGGGTCAGTTGACATTAAACCTGCGGAATAGGAAAGGGGGACTGATATGCCTCTGTCTTCTACCAAACTGCAGACTTTGCATAAAACCTGTAAGAACTGAACTAATCTTGAGACTTTTGTCACTGTTGTATTTGGTTAAAATTGGCCAAAAGATCCCCAAGTTACTGGTGGATAATACTGTGTGTGTCTAAGCTGTCTGCTAGTCTCTTAGCTTTCAAATGGAGAGATGCTACAATAGGTTTCTCTTTTCTCTGATAACTATGAGTAATATCTGACTGACGGTAGTGCGCCTTTTTTTTTAATTAAAGATTTTTTTAATTATAAACTGAATAGATTAGAATATCATTTAAAAAAAAATGTTTGCATATGTTTTCTTGTCCTTCAGAGTGTTTTTCTTCAGTATATATGACATCATTTTGATGGACTTCTCTTGAATTAAATTTGCAGCTTGAGTACTTGCTTAAACTCAGCCTTTTGAACTTATAACCATCTTCAGAAAAAAATTGTCATTTTTTATTTAGATTTCTGCATATCTTTGTAGGTCATATGCTGAGTTAGAGGAAGTTTGCCTTGAGATTAGCATTGATAAATTTTGGAGAAATCTAAAAATAACTGAATCAAAACCAATATCTCTTGAAGCTGGCGCAGAGTTAATCAAAAGCAAGTTGTAACAAATGTTTTAACAATAATCCTTAGCTCTTGAAGTGCTTAGTAATGTCAATGAAAGTAGTAAACTTAAAAAAAGAAGAAAGAAAGAAAGAAAAAAAAAGAAAAAAAAAACTGTTAAGAGACTATACATGGGAAGGTGGATACTGACAACTTTGCCAAACCACATAGGTGTATGTCTGTGTGTGTTGATACACTGATAGACTGTATGCTCTGGATGACTACTGTCGTGAGTCATAAGTATGTATTGTTTCATATATAACTGCAATGTACAGGCCTAAAGCTGATTCCTACTTTGTAGTTTTGTTTAAACACTTTTGGATAAAAATAGAAGTATGGAAAAGCAAGCAAAACTTTGCCCTCTGTCCTTAGTGAGGGCAGCTACAGCTTCATCATTGGCTTGATTACGGAAGCAAAAGATTTTGCCCAACTTTATTCTGGATTTGCTTAAGTAAATCTTTCTGACTGATCCATTTTGCTTGGGTAATACGATATTTTGAAGTGTATAAATGACTGTTAATGCTAAGTTTGTCACCATGATGTCATGTGTGTATTCACATTCTTTCTGGGGTATATCTAGGGCATGCTTTGGAATTATTGCTGATTATTTTGGCTTATTTCCTATTGTAGGGTCCTGGATGCTGCTCTGATCTCGCAGTTTCATTCCACTATGTTGATTCTATGACTATGTATCAGTTGGAGTATTTGACTTATCATCTCCGTCCATATGGTTATTTGTACCGGTACAATCCTGATTCTGCAAAGAATCTAGAAGAGCAGAACAGAAATGAAGCACTGGAAGATAATCAAAAGCTAAAGCAAAAAAGTTCTGAGAATTAATCAGACTTTGAAGAGATCTAAAAAACGCCAGTACGGTGAGCAAGAATCTCCTTGAACTCCTGCATCAAGCTTCGACAGAAGACCAAAATTACTCATGGTGATTCTTATATCCCAAATCATACATTGGCAGTATTTCCTGTCAATGATTATATACAACAGGGTCTAGTGCTGGCTCTTGACTGTTTGGGTTAGTGTGACCTTTCAGCCCTACTCAGAAAGATTTGGGCCCTAAAGCTGTGAAATAGGAATTTGTTCTGGTGCACTAGTACCTGGAAGAACTTTTATTAAAAATGTGGTGGACAGATTCAAATATAATCATAAAGTATTTCTATTCCTTTTCTGTTCCCCTTCTCATTTCCTTCCAGATGTTGTATTAGGCCAGTTCTAATATTAGAAACCAATGCTGCATGGTGAAATACTTCATGATGAATTTCTGTAGTATTCTCGGTATCTTGAAGTTATGTTAAATATCTTGCCCTATAACGAAGAGATGAGGTGAAAACTGAGCCTCAGATCTATTAGCCTTAAAGACAGACTAGATAATGTGTGTAGACAGAGATCAATTGCTATGAATTCATTTTTAAACATTTACTAAAACTGCCTATTTTAAACAAACAACATGAAGCCTAAATTTCTGAGGTGATAGAGGAGTTTACATATTTGCCTGTGGCAGTAGTTTCTTTCTTTTTATTTTTCTCTTTTTTTTTTGTTGTTGTTGTTGGTCTGCAATGTATCAACTTACCCCTTGACTGAATAGATATTTAAAAAAATTCATCTCAGAGCTTCTCAGCAAAAGATAAAGCAGATGGTTTTTCAAATGTCTTTCTCTCTTCACATCTTCCATGTAAGCCAAAAAATTTAGTGTCTTAGCAAAGTTACACTGGCACATAATGATGTGGTTTCACCCAGTATTATAATTAGTTTATTTCTAGTTAATTTTAACATTTTAACATACTTTGAGATTGTGGAATTAGCTTGTTCATAAAATTTTACAGGCAAGAGCAAGTCTTGTTTTAAAAACTACAGCAAAGCTGATTTGACTGTTTCCCTACACAGTTAGTTTATTTGGCTAAAATACTTAATTTCACTTCTCTGAAGATTTTCTATCCTATTTTTAAACTTCTGTATTTTTTTTTATTACTTTTTTCAGAACAAAGTGTTAAATGATTCCTATATAACTCTTGTGAGGCTGAAGTATATAATTATTCAGGTAAGCCAACCTGAATGCAGGGATCTTTCAAAGTGCATTAACTTTCTCCACTACTTCATGAGTATCTCTGCTTCTTATCTAAAAACACTTTCTTGGTGTTTTCTCTGTGGTAACAAAATACGTATTTTAATTACTGGAGAGTTCTCAGAGGCCAAGCCTACATTTTATATACACAATGTAAAACCTTTTAATTTGCTTTTTCAAATTTGGTTAATAGCAAAGTTTTGTGTGTATGTGTTTTTTTTTTTTTTGGTTTGTTTTTTAATTTGACATGTAGAGTGTCTTTATTCCACACTTGAAAAAAAGGTTTCTTTATCTTTTTATCAGTTTTCATCTTCATCATATTGATGAATTTGGAGAAAACCTGATTACCTCCAGCTATTGTTTTGGAATGGGCACATACTGGTAACAGACGGCCTTATTGAATACTGCTGTCCTTCAGGATGTTCCTGGAAGAAGATGTTACCATAAAGTACTGGATTTTTCCAAAGATAGTTCTCACATGGATTGGGCTTCTATCTATTGTCCAGCAATAGTCTGTTATGACTTCTTTTCTGATTATTACTCTGTAGCATGATGGCCATTACTAAACTATCTCATGCTATTAAAATATTATATCCACCTTTACTTCTCTGCCTGAATACAGGCTGGGTTTATACATCAAGTATCAATTAAACAGTTCCTGCAGGGTTAAATCTGTGGGTATTTAATGAGCAAGATTCTTTCTGAAGTACTGAGACAAGAGCTTTATTTTGTTAATATAGTTATTTAGAAAACTGTAAGTCTACGTTCATTTAAGCAAGAAAAACCCTCCAGTCTGTGCAAATCAAATGGATGCTTGTCTAGAGGAGAATGTATTGTTGTTTTAGTCAGATGCTTCCTGTTGTGAGCTAGATGCTTATCCTTTGTGCAACACAAACCAGTAATATTGTGAAATCTGTATGCTATTGATAACTGCAGTGACATTGTTCAGACTTGCAATTAAAGTGTTCCGTAATACTTGAGGATATTATAAAATCAAAGAAGATCCCAACTTTAAACTTAATCTCTTCGTAATTTCAGGCTACATAGAAGGCCTGCTGTTCTGCTGTCTATAACTCCTTGTTACTGCTTTCTTGAGATTTAAAGATTTTATTTCACACGATGCAGAACTGCTCTTGCATGTTTCTGCAGATTCGTGCCTTATGTCTGCCTTGCCCTACCCTGTGAGTAATGTCATTTGCTCTTCATCTTCCTCAATATCCTTTTTTGAATTTTATCACCCTTAAGTCCCAGGTGGACAAGAGGAAGCAGATAGTGCGATGTTTGAACTTCGTGTGAGTCGGTTGCTGAGACAGCAAGTAAACCTGGCACTGACGAGTTCACAGTGAAGCCTTTTGCTCAGCAGTGGTTCTAATGTTTGCCCATTACCCATCTGCAGCTTGTGGCTTTATCAGTGTCTCCCTCTACAAAATGTGTAGACATCAGATGGAATGAAGAAATAAAGGAACAAGAAAGCAGCATGTTACACAACTTTCATTTCACCAGGGAATGAGGCTAAAAACATCAAGGTTTGTGATAAATAGGTGGCCTGTCCAGAGAAGTAACTGTAGCCGTCTCTTTAAGCATTTATTTTTGCTTTGTTTTGAAGTGGCCTTGTTCCTAGGCCCCTGAAACTGTTTCTTTTGCCTTTCTAGCAGTATTGCAGAGAAATAATTTTTCTTGCCTTCTAGTGTCCAGCCAATCTTGAAGTATTGATTTTTACATTTTGTGATTTTAACAGTGGGCCTTTGCTCCCTGTTGGATTGTATTGTCCTAACAACAAGCTGATACCTATGAAATTAGTTTGTATCTCATCTCCCTTTGAAAGCTTAAGTAGACAAGATTGGAATGTGAACAGTTAGTATAATTTTCCATGTAAGATAAAATACAGCTATGAATAGTTTATTATTTCACTTTCAGGTCTTTATGCTTTCAGATAACACTTACTGAATTTGAGTATTTCTGCAGCCCAAGAAGGCTGCTGTATTTCGGGTGGATAGACCTTTCTGAAGCAGGAAGCTTAGACTCTCTTAGACTATACAGATCATTGCTCATTTAATATATATATATATATATATAAAACCTAAAAGCTCCTATCACCAACATAGTGAATAAAATGATGTGACTAAAGAATTCTGAGCTAGTTTTCTTGAAATTACTAGGCAGCAGGTTTTCCTTAAGCAGTTGTTTGTACTTGGATGTGGAACACTGCATGGATGTCACTTGGTATAACAGAATAACATTTTAACCTTGTGTTACAGTTGTGTTTTAGATAAGAATTAATGAGAATATCCAGTTATTATCTTCTCATCAGAGTTCTTAATCAGAGGATGATGTTAGTCTTTGTTTTCAGGAAAAAGACCGGTTTTAATCTTCTTTCACTCCTAATTCATTTTTGCAATCTATATTGGTCTTGTTTAAAAGAGTTTAAACACTGGTGGTACTATCGCCATCTTTCATTTTGTGAAGGCTCTTTTCCTGATGCATTTTGTGTTTGAGTACCATTTTGCTTAAACTAGGGTATACATTAAAATAACTTTTTCTTCACGTGTTGCCCTTTGCTCTGTTATACTTTCCAAAGTAAAATGTTCAATTAATAGCTGGTAGATCTGTTATAAACAATTTGCTGAGAAGGATTTTGGGGTTTTTTTGTTTCTTTTTGTGTTTTTTTTTTCCTGTCTCTGTCTCAGAGAAAAGTGTGGGTTATTTCTCTAATGTACCTGCTACTGATGTTAATTGTGCATACACAGATGAAAACAGATCCCTCAATACAAGACTGCTTGGAAAGACTATTTTGTGCTTTCCCTGATAACTTCTGTGGAAGTCCTATACTTTACCATGTTGTATTTAAAGTATTCCACAAATGATGTTAATGCTCTAAGAGAATTTAATATTGCTGCTGGACAGTATGTTCCATTTAGAACTTGTGAATGTTTCCTTTTGCAAAAATAAGACACTGATGTCCCTAAGAAAGGTGCACGTTGGTGACTTGTCTGGAGTGATCACCATAATGATTTGTTTCTTAAGTATTTTCTTTGAAGTGCCTTTGACAAATTTTTAGCATCAGAATTAAGTTGAGAATTCAACAAATAAAATAACTTATCTCATATACAGTGCATGTCTGTCTTCATTTACCCCTCCTTAATACGTGTTACGTGTGTTAGAATTATAGCAACACAATTCAGTTCCTACTTTATTTTTATTTATTTATTTTGAGCAGTTACAGGAAAACAATGCAAAATTAATCGGTTTGCTAGTATAAGATTCCCATAAACAGGGAGTTGTTCCTGCATGATCCTGATTTTCAGTGTTTCTGCATTATTATGTAAAGTGAACTGGTTAATATTAATACCTCAATAGTAGAGTAAACCTACTGAAAATTATCCCTACCTTTTTAAAGGGTTATTCTTTCAGTGAACCACTACTGTAATAAAACTGTTAAGGTTTAAATCCTAGGCTTTCTAACCTAGCTTTTGCTTTTCAATAGTATGATCAAGTATAGAATGATGATAAGCTTAGAGCATACATTGACAACGCTGAATTCAATGCAGTTTGTTTTCTGCATTTAGTCTTGCTGGCCCTATATTGACCTTTCCAACCTCGGTTAAACGAGGAATAGCTCTTAGGGCACAGGATAATTTAGACAGGAAAAAGAAAAATTCAGTGCAGTCAAACTAATTTTAAATAATATGATCAAATACCTCAACTCTTCAGGCTTATATTCGTTTATCCATTATTTTAAAATAAACAGATGCGTAGTTTACAAATCCAGAATCTGAACATAATGTTCTCAATGTTCTTAAAAATCTGGTGTGATGGTGTGGCATCTCTGATTATTTTTTTTTCTCTTTTTTTCTTTATTAGTACAGTTGGAGTCCCCTACTGATTTTTCATACTACTTTGCAAAATATCCAATTGAAAACCCCACTTTTCTAAAGTACTGTCTATTGCTGAGGTAGACACTTTTCCTGTGGAAGTGTTACTTTTATTCATGCAAATTAAGATTCAGCAGTGAAGTATATTCTGTTTATCTAGATGGAAAGCTGCTTTTCTTATGAAATACTGAATATTGGACATGGTAGGTACAATCTTGGTACAACTGTAAATATTTCTCTACCTTAAGTAGTGAAGTGAAATAAGTACTATTACCTTGGATTAATTAACTACTTCATTATTCTTGACAGGAATGTAAGCGTGTTAAATGCAGGAGATGCGACTACAAGTTTAACTATGCTCAAAAGCTAGAGTATTTTAGTTAAGGAACAGCAGCAGATTGAATGGTAGATAAAAGCTTGCCTCTGAAGTTCCAGGTGTAGGTTATCCATTTAAATCCTGATGTTGTAAGTAGCTATTGTCACAACCAAGCTGGATGTAACAAATTGCAGGGTAATACTCACTATTGTAGAAAAAAACTGTTTCATAAGTGTGAGGTTCTTCTGCTTGCATTTTTCTCCTGTTTTGTTTTTGATATGTAACAGGGTCCTCAGATTTGATTAGCGGAAGTTGTAAAGATATAACTGAAACATCATTAATGAAGGTAAGCTTTCATAGCCTGCTCACTTACAGAAAGCTTTCCTGGGTCAAGGAAATTTCCTAGGGTTCTATTCTGTGTATTAGTATGAGTTAGGAAGAAATTTAAGTGAACATTGTACATCCGGAGGCTACTAAATTTGCTTTGATTTGCAGGGAAAATGCACCTGTATGGATCCCAAATGCTAGCTTCAAAATGGCTAGCAATTTTTCTTCCTTTGGATTTTTTTCCCCCTTTATAAGGCTCTCTTGTGGGTTCTAGAACTTTTTTAGTGAAGGAACTGTTTTGATAAATACATATCAGGAATAAGTGAGAAAATCAGGCACTTCTAATGAATGTTGTTTCATACATAAAGACATATGTTAACATAGAAATGGGAGAACAGCTGAATCATAGGATCCTATTTTTAGGCATTAGTGTGGTATTTGAAATTTGTAATGAAAGAAGGTAACGCAGAAATGCAGCCTGAGCTCTATTTTTTTTTTCAGGTCTTTCATGTATATATTTGTGTGTGTGTATACATATATATAGATACAGATATAAAAGAAAGAAAAAAAGTGCCCTCAACAATGAAAGAGATTGGTCAGCAAAATATAAATGTGGCATGGAGAATAACTTCTAAGTACACTTTTGTTAATGTTATAATTCAGATTGGGGTTTTGAGCAATTCATTTACATTTTCATAAGTCTTCTTTCCAACTTCCCTCAGCCTCCAGCTCTGCTGTATATGATATTTTCTTGTAGTGAAAGTATGTACCCTTCCTCCCAACCAAAAAATGAATGACTTCTCTAGGCTTTGTTCTCTTTAGTTTAGATTGAAGCCTCAGATTCTGGGGTCTACAATGGTACTTTACAAAATCTGATATTCTAATGCCCAAGTTTTACTTTGAGCATCTATGGTGTAGTGTCAATCCTTTTGGATATTCGAGGTGTTACCCTTTCTAGAGGTGTGATTTGTCTTTTAAACTGATTTCCATTTTTTTTTCTTTTTTCTTTCTTTCTTTCTTTTTTTTCTTTTTCTTTCTTTTTTTTTCTTTTTTTTTTTTTTTGTGTCTTATGAATAGTTTAAACTCCTTCTCTGCAATGTGTTTGAGAGAAGTATGTGATACTGGCTACCTTGTCATTTTTCACACCAGAAGTGGCTGCAGTTCACTTCGGGTCTGTATGTAAAACATCATGCTGCTGTAAGTAAAGTCGCTGACTTAGAAACATTTTGGAATCAGTCTGTCTAAATGAGTCTCTACCAAAGCAAGCATTGAAACCCTGTTTTATCTTTTGCTTAAAATACTTCTCAGTTTAGTAGGATGCACTACTGGACTGGCTCCAAACTGTGGCACTCAGTTGGGCTAAAGATATATGAAAAATGTTTTCTGTTTTATTTTTCTGTTTAATTTTCCTTGGAGAAGAGGGAATGCTCTTTGTATTAACATTCTTCCAGGAATGACTGAGTCCTTCCTTCCAGGAAGGACTGAGTTTTCCAACTTTTCACTAAGTATTACTAGAGTCATTATGTAATTTTTGGCTTTTGCCCAAAGAGTTGAACAGTTTTTCTTGCAAAGCTGAGTGGCAATTGTGTTACAGATTAAGTAGACTTGAATGGGTTAGAGATATGACCTTCTCAGGAATGTTAAATAAAAAGTTGAATTGAACAACTTGCCTGTTTCCTTTTATTTAAGCTCTAAGACTTGGCTTGTGTATACACATAAGTTTGCAGGATACAGTTCTTCAGTTTTACAAACTGTGGCCCCTGTGAACCCACCTCTTTAGCATCTTGAAGTCAAAAGGTCTGATTTGATTCCTTGAATTTCTAAACTGGCTTCCAACAAGTCCTATTCTCTTTTGATTTCTTCCCCTTCCAAGGATAAAATCCTAATCCTGAAAGGAAAGGAGCTTTGCCAGTGACTTCAATCGTGAAGAAACAGATGAGTGCTGTTAACCTGCTCCACTCTGAATTTTCCATCTTCCCCAACAGCTACAGACCCTGCATGTAGGTAGTCAAGGTTTCATGTTAGTGCCTTCACCTTTTGAAGATTTGTACTGTTTGTTTTTTGTTTTTCCTTTTTTTTTTTTCCTTTTTTTTCCTCGTCTCGCTTGTGAATTATTAACTTGCAATCACCCAACTGCCATGGTGCTAAATGTCATATTCCTGCTGCCTGCCCCGGAAGATTGCAGGCATAACATTTAAGACGAATGTTAACTTAGGGCCAAATTCTGAATAATTGCCAGAAATCAAAACATGTAGATGTTTATGTGTAATGAATTTTTGGAATGAATTGTCTCTCTAAACTCCTTAACATTTTTAAATACCTGTTGTGTGGCTATTTAAGCAGGAGTAGAAGATGGCAGTAAACTTGTGTCTTTATACTTCCTAGATTTGTAGCTCAGGTGCACAACCTGCAGGAATAAAGTATACATCATACGAAAATGGCATTTGAGGATTAGAAATTTTCCCAGCGCTGAACAGTATCTTATCAGTACCAGTAGTTCAAGCATTCACCATTCAAAGCAGCATATTCCATTGCAGGTTCTGTTGAAATCATAGCTGAAATATGACTAGTGTTTCAAGGATAGTTAGTGTAATCATGTCTAAACCTCATTTTTAAAGATAATTTAGAAAAACGAAGCTCTCCTGTTCAGAAGCTGGCACAGCTTCAATCTGAACAACAAAGTCTCTGTTCGTATTTTCAATGTTGCCTCAGTTTTGAGCACAGAACAGGCAGTGTCTGTTTACCTGGGTTAGAACATCTGTTGTCAGGCTAATCAAGAGCTTCCTGCTTTTAAAATGATCCCCTGTCAGCTAGATTAGGTTTATGAGCTTTATTTGTCAGCTTCCAAAACTGTACTTCATGCATATCATTCAGACTTGTTGAACTTACATTACTCAAAATGTATCATCTGCATTCTCATTTTAGGTAACTTTAGTGATCTCTAAATGCAGAAGTCTTACCAAACAGATCTGAATATTCAGAAGTTCACACCAATCCCACTGGGAAAAAGCATCAAACTGTCGTCTTGCTTTAAAACTGTGATTACAAAAGTAGTATTAGGGTCTTACTAATACACTGTACAGCAAACTACAGTTTGCTAGGAGAGTGAGTTAGAGGTTTGTGGATCCATTTATATTTAAATTGTAGAAAAATCCTGTTGTTAAATGCAGGTATGCTAGGGCATGCTTTGCCCAGTGCTTTTTGTTCAAGGAGGTTTTGGCCATACTGACTGAAAAACAGTACCTTGAAAATATGTGGTAGTTCTCTGGTTCGAACTGGTCTTTGCCATACTGATCAGTCCTGTAGCAAATAGCGTGTCAGTGTTGTTTAACACTTTTTCTAGGATTCTGAGTTGTGGATTTGGTGTATATTTTTACCAGTGTGATGGGGGGAGGGGGAGGTTGTTTTTTAAGATCCATGTGTAGTGATGTCAAGGCTCCAATCTCGTGAGCCTTGAGGAAGAGGTGTTGGGAGCACGATATACTCTTATAGTATCTAGGAATTTTGTTCCTGATACCAGCATAAAATGAGTAAAACTTACAAGCATATAACACACACAGAAAATGAAAACATGTTTGTAAAAAGGATAGGTTCATTACCTAAATATACTTGGGTGCTCTATGTCTTGGTCCAGGATGGAGTAAGAAAGATACTACAATACATAAATGAACCAGAAATGTTGGCTGGTCCTATGGCTTTCACAGTTAAACAAAAGTTGCTTACATTCGGCTGGATTAGCTAGTATTTTTACTTCTAAATGTGTGATTGCGTGCTATAGAGGTAGCATTTGATTGATGGGCATAAGAAGAGAAAGTATTACTATACTTTCATATGCCTCATCCATCATGTGGATGTCCCATGCTAATGTATCTTTTATCCTTAGTAGAGAGATTCCAATATGACTGAAGAGAGGATGTGATTTTACATTTGTGTATTATGCTGCTGTCTGGATCTCGATTTCAACATCTGTATCTGTTTGAGCATATGAGCAAGAAAGTGCACTCACAATGTGTCTTCTGTGTATGAGCTGCAATGCTTTGTATCTCCTGCTATCCAGCAGTGAATTCTATATTTAACAACACCCCAAACCTTTTCATCTGAATGAAAAAAACACTCCTAACTGGCCTGAAAAGCTTTGGGCTGCTTAAAATGGTCATGTTTCAGAATGAGGCTCTCTTACATAGGATATTTGGTAGTTTGCAGGAATTTAAAGACCTGAATAACCCAATCTAATGTCACAGCTGACTCTGTTTTGAACAAGGATCCTAGATGGACTAGGTGACCTCTGAATTATCCTATTGTCAGCTTCGTAGGGAGATGTTTTGACACCAGCTTTCCTTTCAGCTCCTCAGGGTGCAGTTGGTCCCCACTCTGTCTGCATAGTCAGCTCCCATCCAGAGCCAGAGAGCCCCTGCTCGACCCCCTGCAGGGCTGTCATGCCCCTCCAATCCTTCTTCATACTTCTCCCATCATGTTTTTCATTTCTCCCCATTCAAGGGAAATGAGGTGTCATTGAAGGGCTTCTGCATATCGTTCTGAATAGTACACAAAATACACATTTCTTTTATGTCCTTTTTTTTTTTTTCTTTTTTTTTACAGAAGGGAAGTTAGATGCCTATATTTTGTTTGCAGTTAACGTTTACTATTCCTGTCACTTTCTGCCTATAAAACTATTTTCTTCTTTGTATCAGAGCTTGCAAATAAGTGCTTCATTTTTAGAGACAGTAGCTAAACCTAGTAGTAATGGATACTATAACTTAGTAGAAGCTTAATCACTTCTCTCATGATTGCTGTCTTCTGAATAAATAAAATTATAATGCATTTTTTCTACATTATAGTCAACCACAGGCAAAATATCTTTGTACTGGGACAACTATACTAAGAAAGTACATGTGATTAAAAAAATTTTCCTCTGAAAAGATTTGGCAGCTCCATGAGGAAGCTTTCTAATGGAAGGCTTGTGTAATGGAATGATTTTGAATATACAAAACATATTATATAACAAATTCCTGGACGTTAGGAGTACTCTTGTACATCAAGTTCTTGGAGTGCTATAATTTGGGCAGAGGCCTCTGATCTGAAAAAGATGAGGAAGGGAAGAGAACTGTTTTACTGCCTCATATAACTGACCAGCTCTGACTTCCGAGTTTGCCCTTGTCTTTCCAGTGCTGTGTCTTTGTTAATCCCCAACTGTTTTTTCGGATTTAAAGGTGCCTCTTTCTGTGCGTGTTCCTTTACGGTCGGAGTGCCTACTGCTTGCTGAACTCAGCTGATCGCATTTTCCTGGTATGCAGAGCTAGGTCGTTAACTCAGGTATTTTCACAGTTCCTTTGTATTACAAAGGCTTCTAATCTCTAATAACCAGCAGGTATGTAACCACTATTAAAAAAGCTGTAAAAAATTATAGGGAAGGTGAGAACATAGTCCAAACTGATTTTTACCAGTCAAGTAATATAGTGTCTTCATACAAGGCCTGTGCTGCCTGCAGCACCTGTAAAGTGTTCAAGTTAAGCCTAGTAATCACAATTATATTTTCTAATTCTTAACAAAGCAAATACATTAAGAACATGAAATATAAATGCAACAAGTTAGGAAATGTTCTCCTTTGATGTTCAGTTCATCGTTACACTCATACTTAAATTTAGTTGCTGTTTTACAAATACCTATGTTTCCTGATAGAAGGAGGAAGCAAGCAGAGACCTGCCGAGAAAAACATCCAAACAAAAGCTTTGCTGCCTTGTGATAACCTCATCGCAGTTAGAGCACCTGCAGGGGGTAGAGGAGAGCAACCCGCGCTGCCAGCTTAAGTGGTGACTCTGCAAGGTAAACATGCACCTGAGAGTGAGAGTGATCCAGGTGCAATCGTTGGAAAGATTTTTATATCATAAATAACTTTTAGATCTGCTTTTAATGCTGCTCGTTGCTGCTGTTTGATTAATAAAGCTTCTCTTCTGGAGGCTGAAAGGGGCCCGCTCTGCAGAACAGGAAGCTACAAAAAGCAGTGTAAGATACGTAAAAGCAACAATCTTTTACTGTGCAAGTTCTACTGATTTAAAAAAAGGGGTGTGTGTGTGTGGGGGGGGGGGGGGAAGATTAGTGAAATGGTGTTCCCAGAACAAAGCCTTGTTCTCAGGGGTGTAATATTAAACTCTACAGCACAGATGTTTCTGGGCATTGCTAGTTAGAGCCGTCTTAAGTGGCAGGAAAGCAGCTCAACTTATATCCCAGGTTGGAGGGGGGAAGTGGTGGGTTTCACTTTTGGTACATTGAGATGTAATCCAGAAGTGGAATTCAAAGTCTTCTGTCTGGCACCTCCTGCAGCCTTTCTGCAGCCTTGTGAAAGAGCTCTAGAGCGCTTACCCTCAGCTCACCAGAGTAAGTAACCTAGAGCAGAGGAAAGGTTGCTCCTGTGTAGTAAATAAATAGCTTCACTTCTAGCATCACACCTTCTCCACTAAGTTTGGTGCTGGGTGCTTCTTGGGTACAGGGACTTCCCTTGCAGCTGTCACCCTGAGCCCTGATGTGCTTGGGCTTCCAGCAAGCACTCCTGCGCTTGACACTTACTGCCAGATGTAAATGTGCTCGATTCAGCAGTACTGTGACAGCTGTAGATGAAATAGGGCGCTACAAGAGGAAACAAATACCAACAGTTAAATGATTTCTCTTTCACTGTGTATTTATGTGGTTTGGGGTTTATACTACAGAAAAACTTAAAAGATCTTTTTTTATAGTTCTGTGTCCCTGCCTTAGATTCGACAAATACTTGCAAGATACGTCACTGCAATGCTCAACAGAACGTTTGCTCAACATCCTGCTTATGCAGTCATAAACATAATAAGACAGTAGCCTCGTCAAGGAAACTGAGAAGCTTGAGATCGTCACAGAGGTCAATAGAAAACATAATCTTGTGAGACGAATTAAGAGGTAATTTAAAAGTCCTCAGCCAACTATTGCTAGTAAGCCATTAGTTTTTGAAGTTAACTTTGACATGATTTGCAAAAACCTGCTGACATCTTGCTATATTTATTTTAATAAGGCATTTTGTTCTTTTCCTTCTGGTGGCACTGTAGGATAAAGTTAAGGTTGTTGGGGCCCTGCACTGCATCTTCATCATTTGAGATGCTGGGATTTCTTCTCACTGGCCCGAGAAGTTTTGCAATGTTTGACTTTGGAACCAGTACAATATCTTACTCAATGTTGCTCTAAATTACTAATGTGAACTTTAAAGTAATAGAAGGAAACTTTGTTGAGGAGTTTTTTTTTCTTTTTCTCTTAAAAAGGAAGGTTTCAGCAAGCATATAAATAGTAAATAAACCCAACATACTACTGAGCAAGAAGTTCAAAAAAACCTGTATCTGACTACTAAGTTCTCAAAGAGCCTGCTTATATAAGTTAAACTGTACAAATTAAAGCTATTTGCGTTGGAATATTCAATAAGAATTACGACTTTTCATTGACTGTGATATATAGGAAATGTGGGTGTTTTTTAAAAAAATTATTTCCAAATGCAAAATTCCTTTCAGTCTTAATTACAGAGTACAGTTCTGCCACAAGCACTGTCCTAGTCAGTGTTTGGGGGAATCTGTGCCTCAAATAATTTGTGGTCTACAGAGCTTTACTGCGTGCTCTCTAATGGAGTCTCAGTCATAGCTCTCTGAGGGTCATTGCATGAAAATACTAATTTTCAAAACTAGATTTTATATGCAAATCTTATTATACTTAACTGGAAAATGTAGCTGTTGTAGTCAGCAAATGTATTTCACACATTAATTTACGGTGTAGTTAAAACCAATAGGAACTATCCTTTGAGGAAACAGTACACAGCAAGGAGTTGCCCTGAATGAAGTCAGTAGCTGAAATGGCCAGTTATGCCAGGGTGGTAGTTCAAAAGAATTGCTATTTATTTGCTCTCTGTGAGAAGTTGCTACTAAATGTCCCCAGTCTCCCTTCCCCCCATCGCTGCCCATCCCTGTCACTGTGTAGTCAGTACTGGGCCAGCACACAACAAAATCCCTTAAATGCTGCTCAGGATGGCGGCTTTCCCCACGCTGGCCTCCTTCCTCTGCTCGCCCTTCTTCTTCCCATGGGCTGGGTTTGGATGCATCTTGGGCCTGGGTTTTGGGGGGTCTTTGGAATTACTGCTCTTCACTACTTACTGTTCTGGCAGATTTAAGCCTCCTTTTATTTTAAAAAATTATCCTTGTCACTGTTGAAAGTCATGGGGAGCTGAAGGCCTGAACAGAAATGTGCTCTAACCATAGATTCCACATGAGATGTCTCCACTGCACGTCCCAGATTACAGAGGGTTTTGATGGGATCTTTCTGTCAGGGTCCAGGGTGCACCATCAGGCTCTGCAACTTCATCCCCTTACATCCAGGGTTTGGCTGCCTGTGCCTGAGGCCGGCATGAGGAGTTGCAGTCCTGAGCACTTGGACCAAGGTCTGGGCAAAAAGCTGTGGGAGAAGGAGCTGGGAGAAGGTTCATCTGGGGACCTTAGTTCTCACCTCAGTGACCCTCAGCTGGCTGCCCTGACTTCCCAGGCTTGCCTCGGACCTGCATCATCATTATGGATTTGTCTGGTGATCGCCAGACCCTGGTTACTGCCACTGGACCTGCTCTGCTCTTATTCACGCACCGTAGAACCGTGCCCGTCCTTGGTGAGGTCCCTGCCCACACCTGCCTGTCTTGTCACCCTCAGCTCCCAGCTCACCTCCCCTGCACAGCAAGGCCTTGCTGCTCTCTCATGCTAATTTACTTTGGCTTTTAACACTTTGAGCAGAGGCCTCCAAAGATACTAGTTGAGTTAATGAGGTTACTATTAAGCTGTGGTAGCAGTGGTGTGATGTCCATAGGACGTGGGCTAGAATCTACCAACTTGCTCTAGAAAGATTGCCAAGCAGCTCTTCAGGGAATCTGCATCTCTTTGGCACCTGCTTACCTGGATTTCAACCAGCAAAGCAGAAGGGAGAAGGCTGTGTTTTTAATTGATAGGATTGCAGTCAGTTTCCCCCAACCTTTTAATTTTTAGAACTATGTCATCTGAAGTCAAAAACAGGCACCCTGTACTACAGCCAAATCCACTTGCTGCAGCTGACTTTGGCAGGAATTACAACAACGAAGGGCTACCAGAAACCTCAGCCCAGTTTAGGGCAGCTGTGCAACAGCTGTTCGTAGCCCTGCCTACACGGGTGTCAAGGAGGGCTGACGCTGACCTGGCTTACGAAACTACAGCCCCTGCAGCTCCGGCGCCTGGCACTGCGGCTCCCCTAAAAGCTATGTGCACACGTTCTTCATTTCATCTACAGGCCTGATCCCAAGAGCGGTAAGGTTAATGAAAGAGTGGCTTTTCTTTTGCTTTGCCAAGATTTGGATGAGTGATTAGCTGTGTTTGCAGCAATGGTAAAGCTAACCTGAAACTTTTTTTTTTTTTTTTTTTTTTTGGGGGGGGGGGGAGGGGGTGGGGGGGAGGTTACAGTGTTACTTATGCCAAGAGCACCTGAGGACAATTGCAAGGTTCTTCCTTCTGTTTCAGAAATTAGTCTACAATAGGTCTTATGTGTGGTTAGAAAAACAAAATAAAAAATCTTTATGGATTACATTTGAAGGCCTTGTTCAGTTGGCGGAATTTTTGCATATTCCTGGTTAGAAAAAATGAGCCAAGCTTAAGCAGAATTTGGCTAGAAATCTGAGCTTCATATATCCTTGAAGGTTAGAGCTGATTCTGTTCCTATTAAAATAAGAGATAGTGTTTCTGGAAGCAAAAAGACAGCTATGTTTAAGGCCATCTCACATGCTTACACATCTAGCAAGTACTATTAATCAAGTATAATTTATATTTCTCTGGAGCTGTTTCTAGTTAATCTCAGGTTCACTTTTTTGGGGCCATCTTTTATTCCTCTGTTTGAGCCTCATTAAAAAAAAAAAAGTTATAATTTGTAAATCATAACAATGCATTCTAAGTGTATGTGAACTTTTGAAATGATTTTTCCCACACTGCAGAATATGGAATGGTTCTTAACAAATAAATAAAAAAAATAAATCTTCCTTTTAATACTAATTTAGGCATATCATAATCTCATTTTCTTAGGCTTTGTATTAAAAAAAAGAAATCAAAGCTGCATGCTTTTGCCCATGAAATGCTCACCTCTTGATGCTTCTTTCTCCTTTGACTGGTTTGCACGTAAAAAGCAGATCTAAACATTAATTGAACCAGATGATAATCTGATGATTTTTTTCAGTGTCTTCTATGCTTTTTCAAGAACTTTGAGTGTTGTATGTGGTTCCTTGTTTGCTGATGGAAACATTTAGCGAATGTTCGCCTCTTGTGTAAACCACAAAGACCCAAGGTTTCTAGCGCTTTGCTAATTACTCTTCTTACAATTTGCCATCAAAGTGCTTCAAGACAAACATGGATCCAATTATTTCACCTCTTGTCTTTACTTTTGGTCTCTGCTTCTAGAAATGGCTACACACAATGTCTGAAAAAGCATCCCATGATGGCAAACAGAAAGCATCCCAGGATATTTCTAGAGCTTGTTGAAATACCACCACTTGTCTCTAGAGAGGGATGGCTTGACCAGAGTGTCTTCACATCTCTCCCTGTCCAAGCTGGTGAAAGGAGCAGAAACTAGGAAAGCCTATTTCTGAAAAAAAGTTTTTTCTCTTTTTTTCTCTTTTGCTTTGTAATGATCAGCTTTATAGGAAGGAAAAACTTCTGTTATTCTCAATCATTTCTAACTTTTATAATTTGTAGTGGTGTTTGGTTTATTTCTGCAGAAGATTTAAAGATTTCATTATTAAACTATTTTCACTACTAAAATTCACTTGTAATGTAAATAAAGGGATTGTTTGCCAGTGCAATAGATAATGTTTTTTTTTAATTAATAGTGATGTTTTAGGATTTTATACAATTTAAAAGAATATAGAAGTGAGTATTTGGCACAAGGTGCCCCCTTCTGGTTTATTAGCTTATGGCACTCTCAAGGATCTACAGCTGGGTAAAGTCACAGGAGATGAGGCTGCAGTCGGTGCTGATGCAGATTTAGAGAAGATTTGTCCCTTTGGAATGGACTGATACGACTTTTCATATTTTACTAAATAACAGCATGTATTCAGATCCTATAGTCTTCACTGAAGAACCTGAACAGGAAAGGATGCTTATATCAGGAAAATCTAACTTAAACAGCATGTGAATTAAAAACAAAACAAAAAACTATAGGTGCCATTTCTGATTTTTTTTTTTTTAACTATAATATGTTCTAGTCAACTCTGCACTAAAATGGAGAAGAAAGCAGTGCCCTTATGGATCCTGCAGATTTAATTGCTCTAAGAAAATTCCTTCTATCCATGTTAAGAGTTAAGTAACTCTGATCTTAACATTGTTATATAACAAATGGTACTACTATTTGTACTTATCAAAACTCGACAAATTTACCCCAAAAAAATCACTAAGCCTAATGATATTTGGAAGACATTTGTGCACCCTTTCAACTTACATTTCACATTTATCCCAAGTTCATTATGCCAAGATTTTCTTAAACAAGAGGATGGTTAAAGGTTGAGTTTGCATTTTGTCCAGAGATATGCTGCTGAATACAACAGCTATTCCCACACCAAAAAAGCTGACGCCCTTCTTGTTCTTTCTCCACTAAAAATTCATAGAATTACAGGCCATGGTGCTGGAGGGATCTTGGGATTCCAGGCAGAAACATTTCCACCATGGGTTTCCAGGAGCAGTTATACCTAAAATATTCCTGGTGGGTGTGAAATGAAGGGTGGCGAGGGACTGTGGAAACCACCACCACCATGGCAGCTATTTATAGGTAATCTACAGCAGAGCTTAACTCTGCACATTTTTTTTCTCTTTTAACTAAGCATATCTGGCTTGAATAACATGCTTGCAATCCTGTATCAGTGCTATGAGTTATTCCCATTCATGTGTAGGATGTTATACTTAGCCTTAATGAGTGCAGTCTCCTTGGGAAGGGATGTCCTGGGATAGGGTAGATTTGGTGGATTTTTTTTTTTTCTTCAGATAATTTGATTTCCTGTGGGGGTCTTCTCCTTAAAAATGTTTGTTCTGCTTATTCTTTTGTTATTTCCTACATTACCTTTCTCATCTAACTGAAATGAATTCTGAATACTGGATTGTAGACATATTGCCAAAAAAAAGGTCACTTAATGTGTCTTTTGAGTTTGACAATATGTTACTATTTCAGCATGATTTAAGAAAGTTTTGAGTCTAATTTTTCCAGCCAATCTGAAAACACTGTTTTGTTTTATATGTATGTTTGGACATTGCATGAATGCTTTGGACACTTACTATTAAAGGTCTCCAATGCATAGAAATTCTTGGTATGATGGCATTAGCTTTATTATTGAGACGCAGTTTGATTCTTTCTGTGATCTTTTCATGCCACTAGTAGACCTCTTGTTTGCCTGTAACCTTTTAGCTGACTTGCTGATTATGGCTAGTTTTGCATCTGGCTGATCTTACTTACCACAAGAGTCCATTTGTATTACTGTAACATACTTTGAAGCCATTTGTTCTTTAGATCCCCTACAACCCACAACAGACTGGAGGCTTATTAAAGCTTTTGTCAAATTTCAGTTTGGATCTTATTGGGGGAAATAATAAAAATAATAGCTGATTTCAACAGCTTGACTTTTGTTCTATAGCACAGAGCCCCTTCACTGTCAGCACATCACAGATACACAGCACCAGGTACTACTGTCTTCGTGTTTCACTGTTCCACGCCAACCAGATATTAGTTGTTCCCCCAGTTTTTCTGAAGGAGTCACCATATTAATTCTGGATGGCGTTTGGGCTGCTGCTGTTTGTTTTTTTAATTTGAAGCTCACTAGAAAGGCCAGAGTTTTGGAAGAGGATGAGCCCTCCATTCCTGTAAAAACTGTACTTAAAGCACTTTCTCCACAGAATTAGGTCTGTACAGAATATGCTGTCTTTTGGTTACGTAGGGAATGAAAACTGTGCGAGCAGTTGTTTTGAACTCCTTTAAATATATCAAAAATTGTCCAGTGTGTCTGTATAGATACTAGTTTGTTCTTTGCGAGAGAATAACAATGAAGGACTCTTTGTTAAGTGTTGCTTTCCATTTTAATCAGATGCTCATCATTTTCAGTTTTAACAATGTGATCATACAGAGTTATGGCTAAAAGTAAAAAGGATATAACTAACATTTATATACATCTTTCAGTGCTTTTCCCTTTTTTAATTTAATAGTATTTAATAACATATATTAGAGTCAAATAACATTTTTTTTCATTTAATACAGAGGCCCTGAGAAATCAAAATGTACTGACTAGCCTAAAGGACTTGAAGAATCCTGTAGATGTTAATGTAATTCTGAATAGAAGACTTACCATCATAATTGAAAATGTTATACTAGTGTTAATCCAAATGTGCCTTCATGGGGAAAAAACCCTCTAATTACTTATAGCTGTGGCATTTATATTCAAAAGAGGCACTCTAATTAATAAAAATCTTAATGTATGCCTCAGAATGCTGTAATAAGAGTACTAATTTCAGAAATCATTTACTCTTGTTTAAAACTGAAGCACTTTATTCTTCCAAGAGAGTAAGAGACCTCTGTCATTAAATGCTGAGTGTCAATCCTAAAAATAGAGTCCAATCATTGCCACATGTAATACCAACTTATTACAAACATTGAGGGGAAAGGTATGTTGCTGTGTGTATGTGTGTGTGTGTGTGTATGTGTGATAAAGATATTGCTATGTTGTCTAGATAACATGCTATACAGGAATCTAGTTAATATGACTATCATAGTGGGGAAAGTAGTGTGTGATGTGATAGTAGTATATCCATGTTAACACATCATTTTGGATTCTTCTCAATCATTCCTTCCTCAATACATCCAAACTTCCAGCTTTAAAAACTCCAGATGGCAGTCATTTCTAGAAGAAATAATAGATTGAATTTACTCAGAATGTTAAGAAAAATACATGCAGCAGCTTGATTTTTTTTTTGTAGTGAAAGCTAAAATGATATTAAAATATTAATACATTTATTAGGGAGGAACTATATGGCTTTTGGAAAGGATGCTACACATTACTGGTAAGTAAGCTCTTTGAAGTCAATGCCTCATTCACTAAGCATGTAGACCTAAGATGGCTAATATAGACTGCCTGGGTTTCCAAAACATAAGGTCCTTCAATAGAGGAACCTAAAGAAAGTTACATTGGATTGAGAGGGATGGTATTCTAATTTATAAATAACAACTAGTGAAAAGAAGAAAATAAAAGAAAGGGAGTAGAAGGGAGAGAAGTTACTGGAGGATGTACACTGTGGTCTATGTTCCTCCACTTGATCATAATGATCTAGACAGGGTTAAAAAGGTGAGGTGACAGTCTGTGATGATGCTCTGCCACTCTGAAGTAGTAAAGAAAAGGTGTAACTGCAAGAAATTGCAGAAGGACCTTGTGATGTTGACTGAATAGGCAGTGAGTGGCAGAGGAAAACTGAGTTTCGATAAATGAAACAAAGGAGAAAACATGTGGGAAAATGATCCTAAATTCACATATAAAATGATAAGTTCTCAGTTTATCCCATAAATGAGGTCTTGGAATTATGATCTATGAAAATACTACCTCCACTGTCATTAATGGTCAAAAACATCAAATACAATTAATTTTTCAATTAAAAATTAGGGAAAGGAATAGAGAACAAAGCCAAAAACCTCATTATGTCACTGTATAAATCCATCACCAATGAACATCAGTGCAATTCCAGTCCCACCATCTCAAAAAGATTCAAAGACATCAAGACTGACCAAAGAGATAAAATATGATACGATATGTAGGTCTAGTATGGGATATGTTGAAATAGACTATATCTTTTCAATCTGGAAAAGAGGAGAGTGAAGGATGATCTGATGGAGATAACTTACTTGTTCATATATCAATGCAGGTTTCTCGGCACTCTTCTTCTGTTTCAAATCTATTGTTGGTGCCACTACAACCTCCGTACCAGAACTGGGCACAAGAATTGCCATTCTTGTCATAATACCATTTCACCACATAGTCTCGGCAATCCCCTGGTTTCATAGGTTCCAAACACTTTGGATCTGAAAGTGTATCGTTATAAGTTAGTTTGAATTTGAGGATAAGATACATTTTCCCACAAGTGCCTTCTTCGATAAGAAGAATACCAATTATTTTCTTGTAGGGCTTGGGAGGATATATGCAGCTTTCACTTTGTTGTCAAAACCCTATTTATATTAATGAGTTACATGAACAGATTTAACCAAATATAGGAACAGCTTCAAATGAGACTGCCTTAATCCTTATACTAGAACCAAACTGTTTTTAAATACCTACACCCAAAACTGGTACACAAGAGCTGTCACCTAAGTTTGCAACTTTGGCTCTCACCACACGTGGTATCTGTAGCCAGAGCAACCAGATGAACAAAGGGTGAGAAGAAAATCTAGTAACTATACTCGAGGGAGTGAGGTTTGTTGTTTGGTTGGTTTCAATACAGATTCCTGCTTTAGAAGCCAGTTCTTTCAATGTCATGAGTTATCACAGAATTATCATATACTCGGTTTCTCTTCATTAGCTAGACTTCCTTCATCAGAGTTGTGATGGGAGTATGTCCTCACCAAGTTTAAGAGATTGTCTGCTGGATTGAACAGGTCTGTTTAGCTTATGGAAGAAGTGCAGGTTCTTTGAGAAATGTTGCCCTGCTCCTTGCCTTTCCTTCTGCTCTCTCAGAAAAAGGAGCTTCCGCTTGGCTGCTTTGACTCAACCATCTCCATTGACTGTATACTATTCTGAGCACTGCAACCTGCTCATCTAGTCCAGATATCTGCTCTCTGAGAGGGGCATCTATGTTTTCCTATCTCTGTCTGAGGTTTCTAATGGAAAATACTGTCCCTCCAGGCCTTTTCAGAAAGCCAAAGAAATTATTTTCAGGGAGGAAAGTGAAGAAGGAGGAAAAAAAATACTGGAAAGCCAATGACAAAAGCAGGAGCCAGTTAGGAGAAAAAAAAGAAAAAGAAAAAAGAAAAAAGGAAGGAAAAAAACAGACTTTAAAAGTGAAAGATCTGCCATGAAGAGAGGCTTCCAACACCTCCACCCCAGGTATGCTGTCCAAGGCCTGCTCTTCATGAGGTGCGAGGAATAAAGTTGTCCTTTATGTCAGCTGCCAAGTGTGAAAGAATTCCGAAGTGTACGTGAAGTGGAGAGGTGGAAGATAGTAAATATAAAGCATGTAAAAGGTACTATATATGTCCTGACATTCAGCATCTCAATTAGGTAGCTTCAGGAAGTCATTTTATGAAGTGTTGTTTAGTGCAGTTGCAAAGAACTACATAGTATTTTTATAGAACTTGTAATACATCAATTCAGCTATATGCTTTGCTTTTGCAGTTGCAAAGAATTACACAGTATTTTTATAGAACTTGTAATACATAAATTCAGCTATATGCTTTGCTTTTTATAATTTTGCTCAACTAATTGATCATGTAGATCATTTTTTTAATGTCTCCCCTCTCCACCTGATCAGCCATGGATGTTGCAAATACAGTTCTTAATCTACTGATAAAGAAAATATTTTATCCTACAGTTTGGAACCAATAGCCTTTACCTGAGCTGAACAGCAGATTTATGGAGGTGATGAGGACCTTCATCTCCCATGAAAACCCTAATACTTACAATATTATAATCTTGGAATTTTATGCTATTTCTAGAATACAGCGATGTATTTAGGATTTAAAATATGAAAGCAGAAACAGGAGAGAGAAAATTTACTGAGCTGGTTATTTTCTACCTTGGCAATGCCATTCACTTCTCATAAGCCGTATCTGCTGCATCTCCCAACACCAGTTACGCCATGGCAGACCCAATAGCAGATGTATAACTGGACGCTAAATTATTTCTTTTCTAGGCTAAAAATTTCAAACATGAGTCTGCAAGCATGAAAGATTCTCTTTTTAATCTCTTTGGCCTCTTTATTTCTCTGCATGAACTATTTAAAATATCTTTTTGTTCAAAGCACTGTGAAAAGCAATCAGCATTCAGGAAGGAAGATGAAGTCTTTGAAAAGGAAGAGTAGGGGCAAATCTGTGTGCTTCACCATCCCCAGAATCGGCGCATTACTACCCACCCACCTACCTTAATAGTCCAAGGGCAGTATTTATTCCTCACCTTTTCGAGTTGTTACTACCTGTCCTTGCAACACTGTTAGCTGGTGATCTTCAGCTGTAGTTACATTGAATAAAGGATTGACTACTGGGCTCTGAGGTCTGATTTTAGCAGTGTCATAAAGCAGGGGAATTCTTGACTCTCTGTGAGCAGAGATGGTCACAGTATGATCATGAGCAGATGGCAACGGCTTGGTATATCTCGTCCTCGGTGGACTATGCTAAAGAAAGGAATCAAGATCATATAATTTAAGATGTATCTGGGCTCAAATCTTAAGATTAAGAATTGAAAGATTTGGTGTAAGAAACAGTATTTTTCTTGGGTATTATTTAGCAATACTGGCAGGTGGATTCAGATCCGCTTCTAGTGACAAATCTGATAAGGTGACACTGATATTAAGGCAGTGACTGACAAATACCAAAGGCCTCTAATAAGAAAGTTAAGGCAAAATACACCTACAGAAAATATCTATCATCTCTTGCATTAGAAGTCCCATGCAGGACAGGAAGAATTTTAAAGCTGGAAGAACAAAGAGCAATCCGAACAAGGAGCCTAGAAGCACAGCCCAAGGTGGAAGGCAAAACACTGCTGAAGGCCTAAGACACCTAAAGAGTATGGGAACCTGATAAGAAATGTTGCACTAGCAATCAGCTTGCACACAAATAAGTGCCTTCTCACTGTGTATCTGACTGCAAGGAGGAATATCTGCAAGGTTTCCAAATCACTTATAAGATGAATCAGAACCATGAAAAATGTAAGGACTGGTGGCATTTATTGCAACTAAGACACAATATTACCCTCTCTTTACCGTAAAATTCTGTTCTAAACAAGTAATTAAGTTCCACTCTTACTTTAAAAGCTTTGTTCTGATCTGCTTTGTTCTATCCAAAGAAAACATTATTTCTATATTAAATGAATAAATTTAAATAAAGACATATCTTTTAAAAATATTTGATAACTACTACTTATTTACTTACTGGGTAAGTGGTTGCTTCCGTAGGGGCCACATAAGTCTCTGAAATAGTAATTGTAGGTAATTGACCATCAGTAAATTCACCAGATACATCAAACCCAGGACTTGGAGATGGAGATAAAACATCAGGTTTTCTGGTGTAGATTTCCAATTCATTCTCACAGATTTTTGTGATGAGTTTATTTTCAAGAGCTAAAAAGATTAACATAAAGATGAAGCTTGCTAAAGGTAATAAAGAAAAGTCACACCAATTCTCCATATGCCTTTGTACAGTAGGAAACATAAATCTTCTTTATGATAATGATTTTCAATATACTGTCTTCTAAAGCTATGCCAAAATTGAAGTAATAAAGCAATGTACTCATAATTATTTAATTTTAAGGCAGTCTTGTTCATTTAAGAAGAAACAGATAAATTAGTACTTTTAACACCAAGCCTTTTTTAAGCGGAAGTCATAGATCAATGGGCTGAAAAAAAAAAAAAAAAAAAAAAAAAAAACAGTGAATGAATGAAGGTGTGTATGTATGAGAAAGAGAAAGGAAGTCTACACAGTCTGCTTATTCTCACAAGAAATTCAGTGAGTGGGACGACTTCTATGTTAAATGCTAGAACCTGAGTCCAAGCCCTAAAGTTAATCCTAGTAAAGGCTCAGCATAGTGAAATGAGTTTATGCTCAGAATAGATATACTTTAGAGGGTTATTCTGTGATTAGTCTAGATCAATCCATTTTTTTCTCTTGGGTCACTATAAGCTTTCCCTGGATTTTCTCTGATTCCAGCTATGGCCACAGGACTTTTCAAGCCATATTTTGAAACACATAATTTATTAGCAGATCCTGTTCCCTTGTGCGTGTTCCTCTTCCACTTCTTCCCCTAGAACCAAAATAAAAGCGTAGGTTTCTGTACAGCTTTTAGAAGAAGACAAAAGAGTGCTAGTATGAGACCATGAAGGGAGTGCCAGAGTGACAAATCGCAAAGGGAGGACAACAGCCATATGCGAGAGAGGCAAAGAGAGGGAGAGAGATGCTGTCCCAAGGGGGAAAGAAATCTACCCCTCTCTCATATGAAACTGAGGCCGAGCACAAAAGCATGGTGCAGGAAGGCTGATGCAAACTGCCAGTAAAGGGTGAGTGTCCCAGAGAAAGCTTTGGCCCTGAAAACTGCTACTCTGTTGTGTTTTTTTTGTTTGTGGGAGACAAAAGACTGTCACAGAACAAGAGAAACTGAAGAAATAGTTGCATCCCTAAGACTGACAAAAGCCAATATTCAGCAGGCCCCCTATTGACTGCCTCACCTTGCTATAGGAAAGGCCAAACTCTGTTATATACTTACTTGAAAGTTTTCTGTTATAGGTTCTCTTACCTGAAAGCGTCATGAAGTCGTCTATCTGGTAAACATGTTCTGTATCAGGGTCAGTTGCAATGAGTTGCATTTCTTTCAGAAAATCATCAAAATGAGGATCAGCCCTCTGAACAATCCCAATTACAAATATCTCAATGTTCAGCGCATGGGCCTGCCTTACTACAGTATCCAGTTGCACTTTGTCTCGAGAGTCTGCTTGTCCATCTGTTATTACAACAGCCACTTTTCTTACTGCTGAACGTGCTGCCTCAAATAACTTAATGGCTTCTTCGATAGCAGAAGCTGTGTAGGTGCCTTCTCCTAGGTAGAACATTTTATCGACAGCAGATTTTAGGTGTTCTTTGGTTGTGTATTGCTTCAGAGAAGCTACCAACTCTACTTTATGGCTGAAGTTGATGATGCCAATACGTGCTGTAGCCTGGTTGGCCGATACTTTGTCAATGAATGTTTTCATAAAAGTTTTGATAATATTGAAGTTATCTGGACCAACACTTTCTGAACTGTCAATGACAAATAATAGTTCCAGTGGTGTCACTCTACATTTGATACCACAACCTAGAAGAATAATCATTTCAGACATTTTATGAGAAACCATCTTCCAATTAACTGAAATAACAGATTTACAGTCAGTTAGGCTCAATTAATGAATTAATGTAATATTTAGTTACTGATACTGATAAATGGAAACAGAGCTGGACCAAACTACTTCCAATATAGATGTGGTGAAACAGTGAACATTTTTCATGTAAATGATATCCTTATACACTAACATGCAGAGGAAAAATTAATTCAGGAAATAAATTCAGGTTTTTTTTCATGCTGGAATGCTTACCACATATTTCATTAATAAGTCTGATAACTTCTTCTCTCTGAAAAACAATATTAATTAATTTGCTGTGTGTTCTGGTTTAAGAATGCTGGAATTTATTTATTTATTTACCTGCAAAATGCAGGCAATGTCCCATAATCAACCCAGTGTAATGTGACATAATATTTAAATATTTTTTCAAAACAAAAGTCTAGCTTTCAAATTAACTCATGTATATACTTACTGAAATACCAGGTTCACCTTTTCTTCCCCAAATTCCCTGAAAGTGTGTAGAGTGAGACAATTAACACAATACTTATTTGTCTAATTTCTATTGTGTAAAAGTACTTAATATAAAAATGTATTTTACTTTTGGCCCTGGAGGTCCTGGGTCTCCAATCTCTCCTTTGGCACCTTTGCTCCCTGGATCACCTTTATCTCCATAGTCTCCCTAATTTAAAACAGCAGTATTAAACTTAGTCCAGTTTTGTTGGTAGTCAGAGCTGGAGTTCAGTTCATTTTTAAGAATAATTTTCTTTTTTTCTTTTGTGGTTGATTTATCTATCTATCTTGTACATATTATGAATAGAACATATAAAAGCTGGATCTGAGAGAAAGCAACACTGCAAATTTAAACATTTTAAAGAAACATCTATGAAAAATTACCTTGATTCAAGTGTATGGAGCATAGACATCTTTATGCAGATGTCCAGATCTATATAATGGTTTTCACTTCTTTGATTTTCTTGAATTCTGCAGCAGTGTTTACACTGGACCTACATTAGCACAAACCTAGGAAGACACTTAACTGTTTCAAATCAGTCAATGTAAAGAAACTCACACCAGCTTTGAACAGAATCTACCACGAAAGACTGGGAGCTTGCAGGGAACAGAGGACAGGAATGTTTGGGCTGTTATATCCCTTTGGAAACACCTAGCCTCACGTTTAAAAGCAAATTCTGCATTTTTTTTCCTCAGTTGACTAGACCATTTGATTTCAAAAAAAGAGAAAGGGTTCAACATTATTGAATTTCAAGAGGTAGTTTTCAGATGAGGTGGGTATGAAATACACTGTCAAAACTTTCAGGATCTAAATTTGATATTTCTTCAAGGAGATTGCACAGAACAAATTTTTACTTCTCTCAGGAAATTATTCACCACCTTACATTTCACCTGAAATTTTAGACCTTAGAAATCTAACGAGAGTACTGTGAATTTTGCTGTTATTCCTTGTTACTACCCAGCCAATGGAACCACACAGATATCCCCTATGTTACTACATTTGCTATAGTGATTGCTATCACTTTTAAGGAAACCTGTTGACTTCTCTGGGTCTGATCTTACCCAAACTTGTATAAACCTGAAAACTGTGTATACCCACTGCACAGTGTTAAGGGAATCACTAAGTAATCCCTTGGAAGACACCTTCTGCTGTACTTTCACCAAATCACAATATCCAGCAAAGGATATTACTTTCTATTACCCCTCTGTGAATTGAATGTAACCTCATCAAAGTAATGTCAGCATAAGAGAAAGCAAATTTGATCTGCTATCTGTGGTGGTGCTGCTACTTTCTTACACACACTTATGTTAAAACTTGATCTGTCTAGCATGTGGCACTGAAGTTCCTACTGAAATAAACCATTCCTTTTCCTGTGTTACAGGTCTGCTAAATTAACGGCATACAGAAAAATTGTAAGTATTTGAAGAGATTGACACCAGGTCGTGAAGACTAGCCAAGATAAAAGATCAATATGAAAAACAGTGAAAATACCACAGTTGCTGTTCTAGTACATACAGTCTGCATCTGAGAGGAACTAGAATCAGGGGGCAGAAATTCAAATCTGTATTAGAGAGATTCATATTCACTGTTTCATAAAAGCTAGAGCAGACTAAATGACATGAAAGTCTGAGAAGTGCTATATAATGTGATATATATAAAGAATACTGTGATACATGATATGTGATATATAATGCTACTGTAGGCTGTCGTACCATGAAAATCGTTAGGACAAGCAGTAACTGATGGGGGCTCTGAGTCTCCCCCTGCCTCTGCTGCCTATGGGGCACCGACCTCCTGCTTAGGCAAGGAAGTGCTGAAGTTTGGGGCCTGATTACCTCTGCTCTCCCATGAAGACTGCCATGTTTTTTTCTCAGCATTTCCAAGCCTTCACAGTAAGTTTGCAGCTACTGCAGAGGGGCAGCCCAGCGCACCCAGGTACGCGCTGCACCCCGCATTCAGCCCGGGGCTGGTGCCTCCCGGGCTCCCTGGCGCAAGCACCCAGCTGCTCCCTGCCATGCACACCGCTGGGGTCCCAAGAGCACCACCAGCCCCCGTGGGGCTGCCCCAGCTGTTCCTAGCCTGCTCCCTCGCACAGGGACCCCCCCACGGTACCGGCCCCGGGGGGGAGCCCCCGACCTGCGCAGCGCCCTGACTCCCGCTGACCATTTGCACTGGCTTCCTTTGGCTGGGCTGCTCCCATCAGATGCTGCACACCTAAAAATCACTGACAAATAACCAAAACACTTAAATTATATCTGCACAGAGTTTATTAGATGGAAGTAGATATATGTAGGATATGCAATTTTCGTATCAACTTGTTTAGTATATAGTAAGTCCAAATGTGGGCTTCAATGACTGTAAAAAAATGAGCCTAATAAAACAAACCCTTTAAAAGACATTAACTGAAGAGCAAACATTTGTTCATCAAAGCCTGACAAACAATGGAAGGAATTTTTGTAATAGCTGAAAAAAGGTTCAAAATAATTGAATGCATGATTTGATTTATATTATTCTCCTGCTAAGAGTTACGACCTCATTCTAGATCTTAGTTCAGAGCCTGATCCAGAATAACAACTGGGATTTTTAGACTCCAAAGCTGAAGAGATATAGTAAGCACTTACCTTGCTATCTATATAAGGCAAGGTCTTTGCCTTCTGTTTATCTGCAAAGACCTGTCACACCAAATAAGCGATAAAGGAAGAAAAAAAACACCTTCTTTTCTTACTGCAAACCTAGGATTTACCTTTGGTCCAAGAAGGCCAATTCCTATTGAACCCTTTAGTCCAGGAAAACCTTGATTTCCTTTTTCTCCCTGAACAGAATAAAGAAAGAAATGTTAACTGAAAATTAAAATAAAATCTATGGCATTTAACACTATGTTAATCACTTTATAACATTCTGCATGATAAAGAAAGCCAGATATTTATGTTCAATAAATTATATAATTTTCAAAACAGAAATGGTCTGAAGCTAGGGAAATAAGTAATGGGGTAGGATTCAAAACGTACACGAAGCTTTTGTACATCGTGAAGAAATTATTCCTGATCAATGAAATGACATGTCATTTCACTGACACAGATGAAAGTGCAAAATAACCTCACTGAGGTTCAGATAGCTGTCCACCTGTCTACAAGTGGAAAAAAAAAGTTTGCAATCCAATGTGTCAGTTTTCTAGAAACACACATCCAGAAATCTCTGCAAGGTTGATTTAGGTTTTTCTGATCTTAACTAAGCAAATAAGAAGAAATCTCTGTCCACAATGTGAAGAGTGGAACACCCAGGATAGTATCAGTTCAGCCACAAAGTACAAATTTGCTTGTGATCTTTGTTGTGTCCATCCTGCTGCATTTACATAGACTTGAAAAACACTGTCATGCTAGCACTGTGAACATACAACATGTTATAAAATATAGCTGTTATTTAGAAAAATGCATATTTCAAGCTATAATATTTAGCTTTGTGTAGTATTCCAAAATGTAGAAAAATCCATAGCATACGGGTTCCAGAAATCTTCCTATTATTTTTAATATGATAACACAAGTATTTTTTTCAGATCAAAAGCTAAATACATTTTAAGCATGGCAAGAGGGAATGATGTTCCATGGTATATAAATGCTTACTAAAATTCACATTTTTTGCGGCATAACAGCACTGCCCTGCAGAGACACCAAAAATAGCTCTAGAGAATGTAAATGAGAGATTAGGAGCAGCTATTGCCTGTACTGAACCCAGCCTATGAGATGCTGGCATATCTGCACAGTCCAGAACAAAGTAAACATTTATTTAATCTCTGTAATCCTGCCCCAGAAACAATGAAATATGGTTGCATTCTCTCATATTTTCATCCTTCATCATTCTAAAGTTCCTACAAATATTTTTGTTTTGTACTGAAGGTCAAAAGTCTTCAAAGGTTCTTCCAAAGTACTGAAATCCTTTAGAATTTCTTTCAGAAATATTGAGGAGCCTCCTGCCTACGTCCATGTGCATAAGAACCTACTAGCTCTTTTTTCCTCCTCCTGTTACTAGAGGGACAGTATCTAATATTTTTTTATAACTAGATAGTATAAAAGTAGTAAGTCCTTATATTCAGAGATCACACTACTTATTTGTCTTTTATTTTTCCACTGCCTCTTCCCATCTGAATCAAAGTTAGTTCTATCTTTCAGTCAAGCGCTGTCAGACTGTCTCACTAAAGCATCTTCTACTAATACTTGGGTAGCTACTCACAGCAAGGCCTAAAGGGATTACACTGCTCATAATGGTCAGAGAAATGTAAAACCATGTTTCCAAATTTATCAAGAATGCAGGCCTTACCAAAGGCGGACCAGTTTGGGTGGACCGATCACTGTTTGCTCTCTGCTGTGCAGGGTAGGGGCTCATGGATTTCTGCAGGCAGAGCAACAGCTGCAGTGTGCACAGCCAAGTTAGACACTTTTCTTTCCATATAGTCAAAGCCCCCAGTTCCCAGTGAGTTGGGAATTCAGCAGGAGTCAGACAATGAGATGCAGCTTCTTCCAAGAGGCAGGACATAGACCTCAGGTCACACCGAGATCCTGCTGAAACAGGAGCTGCTGCTTGCTCGGATTGCAGCACTGCAGTCTTGCCCCCGCGCTAGGCAGGGACCCCCGCTCCTCCGGAGCGCTGCCTTTCCTGCCCTGCCCTGTGGGAGCCTCCCAGGTCCACTAGCCCCCAGTTCAGGGGGAAACAAAATGCACCAGGCTGAGGCATCACCGACCTGCTAAGCGGCACTCTCTTGCTCTGGGAACAGTTCCCCTCCACTGCTTCCCACCCTCTTACAGCTCTTACAGCTGCAAGAATCCAGCCACTGTGTAGACTCTGGATACTGGAAAATAAATCATGCTGCAGTAAATCACATAACTGATTCACTAGAAAAACTAAGAATTTCCTAAAAATACAAAATATTACTAAGGCAATAGGATGTACACGGTAATTTAGTTGGCACTGTTGTTGGAACATACAGTGACTATTTTATCAAATTTAGTTTAACTCACTTTTTAACAGGATTATGCTTTCTGGCTCCTTCATGTAGATTATTAATTCAAATTACTTTTAAACACAGTGGTGCCAATCTGTTTCAACGCCTGATTTCCAGCATAGGAGCTGACTATCTTTACAGCCTAAAATCATCACAGGACTTCCTGATTAATGCCCAAATGGAGCTGCAGAGCACAAATATGAGAACCAGAATTAAGATATGCTTTGTTTTCCTGCAATCCATCATTAATATTATACACCAGATACATCAAAATTATCAATTTATTGCTGTCATTTGTTAAAACACGATTGACACTGTTAAGATGGTGTTTAGGTAATGAAAATTGAATAAGACCTATTGTTCTAAAATAAAATACTTACAGAGCTGGCATTTCTCACAGGCACATACGTGAGTTTTTTCCTTTAAAATGTCAATCACAGAACCAAATGATGCTTCCTCTATTTGTGCAACCAGTCATTAACACAGATAGGATTTATCACAGAAGTAATAATTTAATGTTTAGTAAAAACTAAAAGTGCTTTATTAATTTTGAAATATTTACTGTTTTGCCGGTTCAATCCACGTCCATAATTCAGTTCAAGCTTCAACATCAGCCTTATCTTAAAAATCAAAATGATGTGTGTGCAAAAATGCCCTAATATCGCACTAGATTACCAAACAACATGCAGACTTATGTAAAACTATCTTTCTCTGAATTGAATGCAGATCTGAGAATGTCTAGACAGTGGTTTTGAGAGGAAACCAAACATAAAAAAAAAAAAAGAGCTGTGAATGTTCCTATCAACATAACGTTGCTGGAAACCCATTAAGTTTTCTATATATTGTTCATATCATATGCAGACAGAGCACCATGTATATAAAAAAATACATGGAGTGATACTGACAGTTCAAATTCAGGAATACAGGAGCTTTAAGATGATGAAAAATGGCCAGAAAGAAGCTTGACATGGCTGTGAAGAGAGAAAGACAGGGGAGACAGATGCTCAAGCAAGCATCACTGCATACAGAAAATTGGTATTAAAGAAGCAAGGCAGTTGCCAAAGTTATTAAGGAAGAAGTGGTTGTTAATAATTATATAATAAGTAAGAAAATCAATAAGCACCTGTTAAAGGGATGAAAATTTTAAGGAAAAAGCTGTACCAGTACAATCATGGACTCTTCCAGAAACAACACAAGCTGAGTTTGATCCACCACATCATTACAGTTACAGTTTCAGACAAAAAGACAAAGATCTTTTGTGTCCAAAGCACATTATTTTCTTAAATCCTTACATTCTACATTCTTACATTACAAACATCCCTTCATCTGGCAGTCTGTGTCAGTGGACAATCTTTCATTCTGAAACTGTGAGTTCTCTCTATGTCTAAAATATACTTTGTATATTATTCTTAGCAACATGAAATAACATGTCGAACTATTTATACATATGTATGTGTATGTATATTCTCAGAATGTTTTCACTGATCTTTATCTTTCTTCAGGAACAGAAAAAATACTACCTAATTTTTTTTTCTGATATGAGATCCATTCAATTGCTGGAACATTTCTGCTCAGAATGGCATTTTTCCTTTTATAAATAACCTCACCATAACCATTGGATTAACTAAGATATATTTCAAATATTAGACTATGGAAAAACTTACAGCAGAAGTGTTTAATAAAGTCATGCAGGAAATAGTTTTCCTAGCCCATTAAGTGTATAGAGAGGGTAGAGGGTAGTGATTTTTTAATTTTTCCACTAGAATACAGCAAAGAGCCTTCTGAAATTCTTCAAATAAAATAAGTAGAGAAAGGAAATTAATAAGTTCCCTACGCCTTCATATTAGAATACCCAGTAGCCATGTGGTTTTGGATAACAATATAAAATAAAGCTACAAACTGATCAAAATCAAAGGTATAAACAGTTAGAAGACAATAACCATGTACAAATTTCTGAGTTAAAAGCTATGAAAATCTTGAGATGAGATAAATCAGCATCCATTAAAGAGAGCTGAAAATAACTAAAAAACCTACATACAGTAAAGTACATTTTTATGCTATGAAAGACCTCACAGTGAGAAAGCGAATGGCTCTCTGCAGCATAAAAAGTGAAGTGACTGAACATGAACATAAAACCAGTTCATTTTTTTATGAAACTGGTTTCATAGAATCCTACTACAGGATTCTGAAGCTGGAATTAGAACAAATATTGAAAAAAAA
Source organism: Rhea pennata (assembly GCF_028389875.1). Lineage (NCBI taxonomy): Eukaryota > Metazoa > Chordata > Aves > Rheiformes > Rheidae > Rhea > Rhea pennata. The sequence continues at coordinate 28,617,230 of NC_084664.1, forward strand.
AGAGTCAGAAAGAATTGGTGAGTAAGGCTCATATGAAATAATCCCACCCTGAACCAGAGGAATGTTCTGCCATAAAACATTTTGTTGACAATGAAAATTTTTGGTTTCAGCAAATCACTGTTATCTAATAAAAACACATTTTGTCAAAGAATTCCCTCTTGGCTTTAGTGTCTACAGCCAACTGCAGTAGAGATAGGTGTCTTTCCTAACCCAGCTAAATGAGTGTTTCTCTTACTGATTCACTGGTGGTTTGATCTAGAGTTGGAGGGCTGAGCACAGCCCCCCTGTTTCAGGGAAATATTCAATCATATGTTCAACGTTAGGCATTGATTTAAGAGAGAGAGGAGAAACTTGAGTTGTTCTCCACTTGATTTTCCAGTTTTAACAATTTCCTTCCATACATCTATGACAAGGCACTTTATTAACCTTGAATGTTCAGAATGTTACTATGTGTTTCTCCTTATAAGGAGAGAAGTTATGGTTATGACTGGAAGTATTTGAATGAAAATATGACAGGAAGTATGTAGGAGATTGGTAATTTATATTTCTATAGTTATGTGTAGTTTGACTTATTTTGGTAAAACACGGTAGATGTTAAATATATATATAAATATATATATATATAGTTAAATACATTAGTAAAAGCAAGAATAATTCTCATTCATTTAGGAGAGCAATCAGGTGCCACCAATCCTGAGAAGTCAACAGTTAAAATAAATATTACATACTGTATCAACAAGAAACTTAAATTTACAATGAATATTTGTAGGAGTTAACTTAGTTGCAAACAGACTTTACACAGAAATTATGCAGGCAAGAAAAGAGACAATGAATCTCCGTAAAAGAAAATTTTGAGAAGTGTGGAGAAATATCATATTAAACTGTTACCTTGCTTCCTTGTATGCTGTCCCCTGGGGGGCCAGGTGGACCTGGCAAGCCTTGCTGTCCCATGATACCCTACAGCAATCAGTGAGGCAAATACAGAAGCATTAACAGATAAGCTTTATCCCCAGTAATTCTCAAATTCACTACAAGCAAAAATTAGAGCAAAGCCTTTTCAAAGACTAGCTCTAATGCTTCTTTTATTTATGGTTTCACACTGTGAACCATTGTAACTATCCATGGCAAACTTGCAGGAAAGTAAAGGAGCAATTTAGCAAAAAATAGTGAAAGAATAAATAATTCCCATGAAACCGTGTGATATTCTGCCCTGTTTTGTCTAGGTAGAATAAACAGAAAACATTTTTATACAATGGCTTTGTGCAGTCACTCCATGCAGGGACAACTAACAGCAGAGGGGCAAAGTACCACAGCAATAAAACCTAGCGCACGTAAATCTGCCAGGGATGTTAGCTCCTCTGCACCACGTATATATTCAACTGCAGTGCCATGATCTCTGGGAGCACCAGTAATTCAGGAAAGCAGAAGCGGGAGAGGGGGAGAGAACAGTCAAAGAAGCACCTGCTACTACGCGGAGCTACAGTAAAAGCCAGGTAAAAAGTGTGTACTTTGGAAAGAGACTATTCTCTCCTTTCTCCTCTTGAGCAATGACAAAAGAGGGAAAGAGGGCTGCAGAGCCACAGAGAAACTCCATAGAGGAGAAGAGCCCTGTACAGCTCTTGTGTGCTTTGACCAGTCCCAGGCTGGGCACATCCAGCAGCGCAGAGGGTTACAGGGCTAGCTCTGAGGAGGCCCACACACCTTGTGCAAGTTGACATGGGGCTGTACACTCAGATCTAGGAAGCGGCCTTCCTGCGGCAGAGTCTTGTGCACGCAACGGCTCACCGGGGCTGATCAGCTTGAGCACAGCATGAATGACCCTGCGGTAGTGCCCTAGGCTCAGGCACGGCTCACTCAGAGCTCGTTTGAATGTCTCCACTTCTTCACACTGTACGTTATACTGCTAAGAATCTGCTATGCTGAAATACAAACCTCTAGCTTTCAACTACATACAGCAAAGTGTTGATTTAAGATCAATGACACCACTGACTTATCTACAACTATCTTACTCTTTGCTCCCTTTCTCCCCTTGGAATCATATGGCTAATTTTATTGGCCAATTTTTGCCTTCTTTCCATTCACAAATTTCTGTTTAGCCTGAAGATTTTTTTAAATAAATTAATTTAATCTTCATTAAATATTTTGTTCATTAGATCTTAACAGTTCATCAGAAGCCTGATTTTATTATCAAGTTATTAAAAGTCTCTTGAAAATTTTTAACGTCACTTTTGCAATTTACTAAATGAGAACATTTCAAATGGAGAAATGAAAGCATTTTGCTTTGATGGCATCAAAACGAAATATTTGTTTTCCAGATTTGACACAAGTTCATAAAAGTTTCTGTAGATTTCATATTGCATTTTGATTATTATCTGTTAACAAAAAATCACCCTACTTCAATAAAGTAAATGGAATTCATTCAGTGGTATGGAAATGACCTACGTTTTGCATATCATAGAATCAGTAAGGTTGGAAGGGACCTCTGGAGATCATCTAGTCCAACCTGTGATGAATATTTAGCCGGAAGTATAGAAAGATGTAAGCATCACTGAATAGAAATATTTAGCTTTAGATATTTAACTTAAAGATATTAGTGATCTTTGAAAAGTTATCATTCTCACATGTGTCAAAAGATTTCCCACACACTTTGACAGAATCTCTTGTGGAAAAAAGGTTGTTACTACAAGTATTTTTAAATAAGGTTCATTCAAAATATAGTATGTGTTGTGCTAAATAGATTACCTTAAGAACGATACACTACAAGCAGGTCAATACTCCTGAAAACAAAATGCTATTTCCCCCATAAAAAGTATTCTTTACACTCTGCAAGGCTTTGGGGAATTGGTGAGGTACCAAAGGTAGTGCAGCTTACAGAAAGCAAGGCAAAGTCAAATATATGACCTGAGAAAATATCCATACTCTATTGCTCACTGGATTTGTGTAATGTGTTGGTAATAGCTGAGTTTCCATTCAGACACCAGTTTATTCAAAATGCCAGCAGAGACTTCTGTTAACCTCTGCAAATGAAACTGTAGAGAAAGCCACAAAAATATATATCTATTTTTAACTTAACAACAGAGAAATATACACAAAAATCTAATGTTTCTCCCCATTGTGTTTGTGCAAATAATTGATGAATACATTTATAACAAAGAAATGCAAACATGAATTGGGTTACTTTTCTTGCCTTTTTTTTATTATAAATCATTTTAGGGTAGAGAGGAAAAAATTGTCCAGATGTTGCATAATGACCGCTTTTAGACTTGAACATTCATTTTGATATTTCTTTTCCAATGACTTTACTAATGCAATTAACTGGATTTGATTTCACTGAGAAAAAAAAAAGCATTTAAAAAATTCCTATTTAACATATTTCCCCCACAAAAGAATTGCTTAGAAACAGCATAAACAGAAGGAACACATCACTTAACCCAATTAATAGTCACAGTCCCGTTAATTTCCAGCTGTAATCTCATAAAGATTAGCTGTAACTGTAATTTTCATCCAGTCAGTACTCCTTCCTAATCCAGTTGTTAAAGGTATATGGTCACTGCCCATGTTTTTATGCCTGATTCCTCCTGCAATTGCACCAAGGTAAACCAAGTAGTTGAAGAAGATGTTGAGGTATCAGAGAGATCTGTAGTCTGGCAGAAAGGGCAGAAAGTTTCAAAAGAGCATTGCACTGACCTTGGGACCAACCACTCCGCTTCCCTTAGGCCCCGGGGGCCCTGGATAGCCTTTCATGCCACGATCTCCCTGGAAATAGTCACAGTAGCATCAGTAATTTGATCACCTCTTAAGTGCTATACCTTTCATCCACTTAATGCACTGCATTATATTAAAGGTTCCTGGAAAAATCCAGGATGAAGCAATCAGTCAAACTATTGAGCTTAGAAAACAAACAAACATTGCCTGGATAAGCGATGCTCAACAGTTGCAGTATAAATAAAAAAACCAAATGCGTGTGCCCACATTACTTAAGCTCTAGGTAGGTAACACTGTATTTGCAAGAAAAGGTCCATATGATCAAACTCACCTCTGGAGTTATCATTATAATTTGTAAACTATCAGCTACAGAAGAAAAAGGAAAGAAAATTCATTTGGAAACTATGACATTCTTCTATCACATTCTGCAGCATCTTACCAGGACGACTGAGAGCTACTAGTAAGGCACAGCAATAGTCATGCCCTTCAACCTGTAGCACACTTGTTCTGAAACCAGCGACATTTAATTTCCAAAACTGACGAACTAATGTATTTATGAAAAATCAATTTTAATAACATAGATATGAGAGAGGACAAAGAATAGCCCTTCCTTTGTTTTCATAAAAAGCCTTAATGGTGGTAGAATTTATAAATATTTTTAGCTTGATTTCTTTAGCAAATGAGGCTTAAGTGATACCATGCCCATGTTTCTGCTTGTCAGTGTTAGTCCTCCTCTCCATCCCCCCAGTATATTTTGAACTCATCAGCTGATTTCAGTCAAATTCATCACAAAGGTAGAGGCCTTGAGGATGTTCATTTACCACAGGTTTGGTGATAATTAGAGGTTGGATAAAGGAAAGAAATCTAATTTATTATTTCAGAGAGAAAAAAAAAAGCAGAGAAGGCTTATCCCTTAACCACCAGGCAGACAGCAGACAGCACCAGCTAACTAGGGTGAAACATGGATAATGCTGAACCATGTGCAGCCCCTTTGGCTGCAAACAAGCCAAATGCAAGGAAACAGATGTCAAGGGATGCTGGCGGGGGCAAGGCACAGGGACTTGAGAGGTAACTTTGTTTTCCACAATCCAAAACGGTGCAAATGAAGGAATAGGTATGTGTACAGCACATTATCACTAGAAAACCCTCATCAGTTTGAAAAGAAAAAAAACAGTGACTAGCAAGGGAATCAGCTGTAGAATCAGAAAATTCTGAATCAGGTTTAGTAAGAAAAGTTGTTAAATCTGTGTTTATACAGGCACACACAAGAGAAAGACAGACATACACTGATAAAGTACTAATCATCCAACACACTAGCATGAAAGTCAAGAAGAGATCGTCTTTCTTGACAAAACCAAATTTTCATTGACAAAACACAGTGGACCATTAAGATGTAAGTACCCCTAATTCTACTTAGTTTTGTACTCAGAAAAGCTCAAAAAATGGATGTGCCTGCAGAGGGAGCATTCCAGCTGGGAGAGAGATGTAAGTATGAATTACATAGATCACAGATGACACTGGCCCATTTACAGCGAGATGAAAGAAACAGCATATCAAACTCACTAAACAGGAAGGAAACAAACGTGCAGAATCTTTCACTGACTTCCTTTACTTTCCATGAGGAATTATGTAATTTTCACATTATAAGCTAGCTTATAATGTGCTTTTAGGTAAAATGCCCAAGATTCAACCTTTAATGAGAGACCACTTCAGCCAAGATTTTCTGTATATTGCTACAATACTCCCATTCTCAGCCACTTTATGTATATAAATATATACACATTTATATGCACGTTAGGGCCTACGCTATGCTCAAATTTGACAGATCTGGAGATTTAGGAACTAAATCAAATGATGAGGCTTAGATTAAGCTTTATAATACTATTTCCTTCTTGATACAACATTTAGCTTCTATTTTTATTTTCTATTCCTCTACCTCCCGAAGCACTGGAGACTGGCCAACTTGAGTCAAGACACAGGAATGATGATACATGGATGCTCTTAGCTTTAAATTTGTGTGTCAAGCCCAAAGTCTGTGGGTTAAGCTAGGTGCCAGATTCAGTCAGGTGGGAGTTCCTCCCTCAGATTTGATCAGGAGGTGGGAGGAGTGTTTGTTTTGACTTCATTCTGTTTTGGAAAAGGGAGCTAAGGAGAAGGCTGGTTTTCTTATCAAGTATCAGAGATCATCTTTTTCTTGTGATGACCTGAGGTTTTTATATTACACATTCCCTGCTACTGCAAAGACCCACAATACTGGCAATGTCTTAAACTTTCTGTTCTATTTCTCTGACATATTCTAGCTGAAGATCTAAACACTTAAAAATTACTGTAGATTGTAGCTCTTAAATCTGGTATATGGTGCTATGGCCCCTCTACAGTGAGAACAATGGTAGATATTCTTGTTCTTCTAAAAAATGCCTGGTATCTCAATTCATCCCTCAAAAAATTTTCTTACTATTAGCTTGAGATATTCATACTACTAACAAATACCAAGAGCTTAAGCAATTGTAGCCATCCTACTATTCATCCTACCAAGGAAAATATTACTGGTCCTTTATGTCCTTGTAAACCATAATGCAGCCTTAAGCTGTTTGTAGGAAAATTCTTCTAGAGTAGATGTTACACAGAGCAGTCAAAGGATTCTCTGCCCCAGCCTCCCTCTGAAACCTGGCAGAGTTGCCAAAGCACATCTGAGGTGGATATACAGATAAGGTTTTGTAGCACATATTGTTTTTAGGACATTCCTGGCAGCTGCGGGCTATGAAGCAGCCTGTAAGCAGTTGTGATGGAAGCTGAACAGGAAATAATCGCACAGGTGAGGAATTCCTTATGGTTGAGTATCCAATATATCTGCATTTAGACCAGCTCTAAACAAAATAAGCACAAGGGTGGCTTGAAGTTGTCTCTTTCTTCCCATAACACAATCTTACACTGGATTGTTCCAGGTGAAGGATTGAATTTTAGCCTCACATGCTTAGCTAATATCATACATCTCATTGAAAAGGTCTTTTGCAGAGCTCTGTAGTAAAGTTTCCATGTTTCTTGGCTTGGAGGAGAGACTTCCCTTGTGATCTGAGAGCTGCAAACCAGAGCAGTCTTATTTCTAAGGTGTGACACTAAGCTATCCCTCAGGAAATTCATTTCAAGAAGGATTTAGTACATTTCTCTGATAAGCTATAATGGATTTCCTATATTGTACTTTCAGATAAGCTTATCACTGTCATCAAGATAGTGAACTAGAAAAACATCACTGAAATGAACACTGAAACAAGAAATACAGAGCTGAGCCAAGATAGTGTAAAGCATGGGACTTCAATGCCTATTCTTTATCACTTCAAGAAAATGAATCATTCCTTATCATATCAAGAAAACTCATTAAATGACCTAAAAATCATCTAAAAATAAATCTCAGCTTCCAAACATATATATCTGATTTACTATGAGACTTAGACAGGGCCCAAGGTGCAAAAGATATTTATCCTGTAACTGGATCCAGCTCAGATGTCCATGCTTTAGGGACAATGCTCGGGGTTTTTTATACTCCTGTTATCCAATTAGTGGGTATGAAGCTTTCTTTATTTCTAGTGCTGTGCTCCTGAGGACATGAATGTCTGCCACCCACCTCCTAGTTCGCCATTGTGCTTTTAGATACCTTTTTAATTCTATTCCAATATTCCGTCCCTCTATTTTAATACTTCATAAAATACAGTGCCATCAGGATTGAATGCATCCAACATGTTCCTATTCTGTTTTCATGCGAATTTGACCTCCGACACATAAAATTCCTATCTTGTAGTGTGCACATATGTGAGCCATTTCTGAAAGTGAGGAGAACAGAGCTCTGATTCAGCTGAGTGGAACATTCTTATATAATGATACTCAAAGGAATTTCAAATTGACTAGTGTGTAAATTTATGAGCCTCTTACCAAACAAATGTCCTTTTTAATATGCAGCAATTGTTGCTGTTCTTTTTATATCCATTTTTCATGTGGAAGGGATGAGAGATAGCTAGTGCACTTTTACTTAAATAACAAATGATTTTTCCATTTTATGAGCTAAGTCATGAGGGAATTCTTGCAATTCAGATGAATCTTTTTCCCCCGTGGTACATTTTCTCCTAGAGAGCTATTAGAGAGTAAGGATTCAAAACTTGGTATAAAACAAACAGGACAAAAAAAATAGTGGGGAGGGAGAAGAGCTGTTTGTATTTTTAATTTTTTTACTGTGTACCCTCCACCATGTTTAGTCCAGACTCATGGAAATAAATCATAAATGTGATTCTCTGTGCATTGCAAGCTTTGGTGCAACAGTCCCAAAAATGCAACAGCTACCACTGTTCACCTTTCATAAAATCAATATGCCCTTTCCCCCTACAATATTTAGCTCTGGTTGGATTAATACACCAATCTAGTTGCATCATGAAGAATAAACTTTATTTTTTAAAATAAAAATATAAATTAATTTTATCAGCAGTTTTTAGCTCTTGGTTTTTAATTTTCTGACAGATAACTGTTGGATAAGCAGTCTGAGAGGCCAAATTTGATGCTCAGCATCACACTGCAACACAATCAAACCTGTAGATCTACACAAGACTTTTCATACACAATTGGACATAAGCATGATGTGGCCTAATTGTGTTATTTGCAAAGACAGCTACTTCTATAGGGTTCTTTGTACTAGGACTCTTTCTAGAGCAATATGCCACTTCCCCATTTACCATGGATACAGTGCATTCTGAATCTGTTCACAATTGGCTTTTATGAGTGGAAGCCTCTGCTTGATAAGCATCCTCTAGGGCTAGGAGCAGAGAGTGCTACAGGCCCAATAGCAGCAAGTCTGCAGTTACTGCAGATAGACCTAATGTTCATACCATATGCAGTACTAGGTGTGAGGGACTGTACTTTGGCCCTGCTCTAATCCGTTCCGGTATACTGACCCCCCACTTTGGTGGTAAAAGTGCATTAAGTGCACCTCAGATTACAGCTAGCTTAGCTTTATTTAAAGGAAATTCAGGTTGTGGGTTCATATAAACTACACATGCGATTCAGACTAAAACATTCATGCAGATCACCCAAGGAGACTTTGGGTTTGCACCCGCATTTGCCTGAACCAGACTGGCTGCAGATTCTGAGGTCTTGTTCATAAAGCTATGTAACACTCAGCTCCCAAAACCACAGGAAGCTCTGTTCTATTAACCTGAAAAGGCAGTTTCTTTTTCATCCATATGTTTTTCAACAATTTGGTTCTTAGAATCAACCTAACCCCAACAATTTTTGTTAAAATATAGCTGATTCTATGAAAATGTGGAAAATACTTTTAATTTACTTGACAACCCTCATCTGACCTGGAATTCTCAGAAAACATATGATGATAATGATGGCAATTTATCAGTTCACCTTTGCCTGATCTTTTCCTGACTTCTTTAAAGATAGGGACTTTTTGGTATAGGTTTCTGTTATTTCCATTTCCCATCATAATTAAATCCAGTTAAACTATAAAAATTCTCATCTCTTAGTCACAGTTAACTATTTCATCTTTGTTCAGTCAAACCCTGGTTGAAGTGACATGCCTATTTCCAAATTTGTTATTAATCAAGAACATTCCATTAACAGAATCACAGATCACAGTCTGTATTTATCCACACAGAAGATACTATCACTATCCTTTACTGGTAATAAACCTCCTTTACTAATATCACAAACATGCTTCAGCCCCCAGACCTGGAGGGATGGTAATACTTCACATGCTCTTCACTGAGAGAAGAGACCGACAAGTAAGTGTTGCTGGGATGTGATGTCTTTATAAAGGAATATGCCAAAGTGGCTTCAATTGGCAATGATTTACATCACTTAGAGATGAAAGTGAAAACTGTAAGTATTAAAACAGCTAATTCATTACGTCATGAGAGAGAGTAGTTTCAGAATAAATATGATAAAAAGACCAGCTGGCCCTCCTTTCTCCTACAGAAATGAATTACATGAGGCTCCAAAGGAGTCAGAAGAAATGGTGGTTAAATGGAAGTAGTGAGATATTTTTAAAGTTCTACCAACTTTTATCTAAATTATAATATTAGCTTTAAGGTGAAACTCCTAGGAAAAAGAGAAAACGGATAAAGGAATTAGGAATACAACACTGAAACATTTCCAAATTTTCTTCATAAAATAAAAAATATCTGAAGTATTCTAAAGTTCTAATCAATATATGACCTAAAAAGTCACATTGTAACTACCACAGTATAAAAATCATTATAAAAATTTGGAGAAAAGAGACTTAAGACCAAAATCATATAAGGAATTGCTTTAAAATATCCAACAGAGTGGTTTTATTTAATGATTTCCTCATTAGATATGTGAAATAGGAAGCAGAAAGCCTATTGTAGGAGAAAGCAAATAAATATTGCCCAAACACATGTTTTCCCAAACAGAAAGGACTTTCAGCTCAGGTTCCTGGGACATGAGAATTCCCATTTAAAACAAACAAACAAAAATAAGTTCTTAAAAATATATCCTCCCCCCTAAAAAAACCCTGAAAGCCATCCATCTCTACAATACTCAATAGCTTGACAACAGATATCTGAGAAAACTGGCTTTTTGCTCCTATTCTGAATTACTACTTATCAAGGCATTTCATATAAAGTAATGGAAGAGCTGGCACATGACTCAGTTACTAAAGAAATAAAAGTAATTTAATTGATGCAATTCAATACAGACTTACAGAAAATAGATACTGCCAAATTAACTTGATTTTTTAATTTAATATGAGATTATATGTTGCCAAATAAAAGCATTAGCCTTGCTATAATACAGTCTTATAAGGCATTTCTTTTGGTACTACAGAAGAATATCTCACTAAAATCCTAGAACACTGTACAAAATTATCGAAGCAGACATTAAAAAAATAAAAACATAGCTTACTGATAGGTCTCAAAATATAGCAATAAACAGCAAATCATCTTTAACTACATCTGGTTTTGTGAGATTTTCAAGAGAAATTTTTTTTTTACCACCTATTATTTACCATTTTTATCAATGGCCAGGAAAAATCACAAAATGATCTCAGAAAACATTTAAAGAAGGTTAAGAAAGTGGTTCAGTTGTTCAGCTGCAAAGAAGTAAATGATCTGACTTTCAACACAGTAAATGTTATGACTACAAAATATCTAGGGGCATCTTACTTTATGTCTGCATGTATAATTCAACATACAGAGAATAGTGTTTCCAAAAAAAGAAATTGAAAATCATGACAGCTAAGATGATCTCACACTGCGATGTCATGGCTGAAAGATTACAATCCCCAGAAACCTCCTAAACAAATCCAAAATGTGAATAATTTTTTTTTAATTGAAAGGAAACCACTAGAATAGTTGCAATGAAATTTCTCACAACAGCTATTTTAAAGCAAAGTTTATGGCTGTGTTTCCCAAAAAGTATCATTTAGAAACAAATTTAAGGATATCATAGTGCCCAGCTTATATAAGAGATCAAAAAAGCAGATCACAAGTTCCTTTTGTTCTTATAAATCATGAATCCATGTAATTGCTGGGACAGACAAATTTTCAGGTTCATACTCTGCTGGCATTGAATTCTGACTTCTACATGAAAACTCCAGTACCTAGAAACATCCTGGGTCTATGGTGAATCTTTAGATTTGCATCAAATCAGTGGATAATGCAAGAGCTTGTTTGCATCTAATATGGAAGAAAATCTTATTGCAGGCTTTTCTTCTGACTATTAGAGAAAGCAAGAGATGAGATTGCAGCATTTTATCATATATATATAGCATCCTAATCTAATCCATTTGGTTTTGGAGATGCTTGTCTACCATGTCTAGTGTTCAGATGCATATACTACTGTTATACAAGTACCTTTGGTCCAGGATCTCCCACACCTTTTGGGCCTGCTGGTCCTGGAGGCCCTGCTGGTCCTGGAGGTCCCTGGTATATCAGACGAATAAAAAAAGCACATTAGTAGTTGACCTAAAGGAGTAGTACCTCTGTTCTTCCACCAAAAAAAAAAAAAAAAAAAAAAAGTTATAAAACTAGTTATGAATTCCTCCATTTCAGCTGTATTTTGTCAAAATTCTTAATACAATTGACATGTACTGAGCAGCAGTCATCCTCAATCATAGGTAGAAACTTGAAAATACTACCAGAGTGTATAAGAAAAGTCTAGTTCTTGACTTAACATTAGAACTACTCTTAACTCAGACAAATCAGTCAGAAAGCCAGCATTGCTCAATATTGCTCAAATACTTTGCAGCCACCTCACATTGTCTCCGATATCCCAGATCTAACCCATCTACATTTTGGAGTCAAGTCAGAACTAACATTTCAGTATATTAGCGTTCCAAAGTTTATTCTGTTGAACTCCTCAGTCAGTCCCTCAGAGCTCATTCAACTGCTCTTCATACAGCTTGGAGGCATGCTTATCTTCCTTGTCTTTATTTTCTTACAAACCCAAGCAGCTTCAAAGTGTGCCTTTTAATGGTCATGTAATTCTTGAACTTATTGAAACAGAATTGACTCATATCCCTGTTTTCAGGGATTCCTCCATCCTGTACTTACACTTCAGTTCAAGTGACTCTGTAGTTCTGAGAAACTATACCTGAGCTCTCCAGCACCTTGCCTCAACTAGCTTCTTTAAAAATTTAATTTTGCTAGATCATTTTTTTTTTCTTTTCAGAACTTAGTTCCTATTCACTATTCTTAAGAGAAAAGGCCAGGTGCTCTCCCTCCCCTAGGACGGAACTGTTTGCACAGCCCTTACCATAAAAACCAAAGAAGCCAGTGTCAGGAAGTTCTAGCAACTCTGTTTACAAGAAATGAGATAGAAGTAGGCTGCATTGTTGTAAGGAAAAAGTAGAATATTTTCCTTAACTATTAGAAGCCAAGTAAGCATGTGCCAAAATATAGGAGTGGAGAATTTCACTAGGAGCCCTGAGAAAATAAAAAGATAACAAGCAGCTTTTTGAAGAAAGAATGAATATATTGATACAAACTCATCTACAAGTAAGCAAGGCCTAACACAGTCCTTCTAGGCTTCCCCACAACTTGGTCCTCCACTGTCAGGAACACGCTGGTTAGTTATCACTGGCTTTGTTACCTGGGCAGCAGCTGCCGTTCTCACCCTCCAGTCAAGTGTTTTCCCTGTCTCTCATAGACACTGTGGAGGACACAGCAGGCAATAAAAATCTTGGGAAAGAACAAGATGTCTGTACTGAGCTTGAGTGGTCATCTCCACCAGCTGGCCAAAATGTACCTCTACAATCAACCTACAGGAGATAACCGAATTCAGAGGTTGCAGAAAAGATTCAGCCTAATGTTCCCTGGATTTCTCTCATCATGATGCCCCTGCAGCAGGTGGCTGAACAAGGGAGATCTCATAATTTCAGTTCCCTCTCAGTTGGCTTCTTGTTCCATAACACGTCAAAAGAGGCAGATGGCTGATTACATGACACATTCTAGGATACAGGGTTGTCCTAGCTGTGGTTCAGGATCAGAATATGAATTGATGCTAATACCTAAGTTGTCAAATTCATCTGGGTGGATGACTGAGATTTAGGGTGAGTGCTGATACGCTCTTGTAATGGAATTTGCCAGCTGGAATGTTCAAGCATTAACTGTCTCAGGAGCTAACTATCAGAAAAAGAAGGAGGGACAAGTCTTCAAAAAAGAGGATCTGACCTCCAAGACAAAAAGCAGCTGAGAAACCAAGGACATGAAGGCTCCAAGATTTGGTTAAGCAGATCTTATTAGAGATCTTGAAGAGAAAATGACAAAAGAAAAGGGAGGGGAGGTAAATTCAAAGCAGTGATCAGATTTAAGACATGAGCAAGGAGGCCATGAAAATGCCGATGGCATTACCGAGTATCCCCTTCATGATGCTGAAATGAAAGCAGCCCATGTTATGTCCTGCTTTCATTGCCTGTAGAGCTGACACCGTAATTAAGACAGAAAAGGGCTTCAAAAATATATAAGATATTTAAATTAGCTAAAAGACGAAAGAGAAGCTTAAATGCACTTCGATGTCTCAAAGTAGTGATGACCCCTAAGAAACTAAACATTGAATTTATATTGAACACAGCAATTCATTTTTTGTTGGACGCAAAGCACAGGCTCTAAGTACCAGCAAGGAAAAGTACAGAATTAAAATTATACTTACAGCTTCACCTTTGTGTCCATCTCCTTTTGCTCCACGTGGTCCAGGTAGCCCAGGTAGTCCTTGGTTACCCTAAATAGAAAATAAACAGGCATTGTGCTAGTAATCATCAGTTATTACCATGATAAAATGTGTATTTACAAACATCTGAGGAAACTAAGATCTACTTGGAAGTGTACAATAACAGTTGTCAGCTGCTGCAATTTGTTTGCAAAGCTCAGAAATTTTTAAGCTTTTAAATGCAGTTTCAGTTGCTGAAATTAAGATTTCAGAAAAATAAGAGGTCTCACTAAGTAATGACTAATTTATAGATTTGTAGTTGCAGAGAGAAATTTTCAGAACAGTGACAACTTCAGCCAATTAATAGTTATGATTTAAGGTTTTTTCTAACAGTTATTTAGTTTCAAGCTATTCTAAGGTTTCTTTTTAATTACTTCATGATTTTTGAGGATAACAGTATTGTTAAACTCACTGTTCAAATATCACAACTGACATGATACACCAGCCTTAAATTATCTTGAGTTATGTTGCTCATTACGGTTCTTTCATACAGTAAAGCAAATAGCATTCTACATGGGAAAGAAAGAAAAGAAGGAAATATAACACATTATAAAAAACATATAATTTCTCTTATTTTTAAGCTAAAATGCTCTGTATTAGGAAACCATCACTGCTTATGTTAACTCCTCCACTGACTCCTACTAAGAATTCTGCACATTTGAAAAATCTCATTATTTCCTTTCTCTACAAAATGGAAAACAAATATCAATCTTCTCCTCTTCCCTCACTTCATTCCTGATTTTCCTGACATTTAATGAGCAAATTGGCAGAGTTTTCAATAGACTGTTCCTGGCAAAAACAAGAAAGTAAATTTCTTTTGTGACAGTATTACCAGTCAGAAATCATTACTGATCATTACATATCCACTCTGCTGTTAAGCGTGGTACGTGTACGGCCATACAGGGAGCAGTGCACGCCCGTCGCTCAGTCCCAAAGTGCCATGAAATGTAAATGGAGTGCTGTAGGGTCAGTTGTTAACGTACATACAGGTAACACATCTTGAAGAATGCATGCAGAGAGCATTCCTGTCTATTCCAGCAAAAATAAGTATCTAGAAGACAGAAGTTACAGCAGACTGGACAATGAGGGACTGCTGTCTCACGAGTGCATCGTGTCCGGAAGTTTCATCGATAGCATAACGCTTCAGGACACTGTGAACGGAGAAACAGCAGCTCCAGTCGGAGGGACTGATCTGCCCGAGTCCAGCATCCATGGCCGGAAAACAAACCAACAAATTCTGTAGTTAGATATCCAATAAAATCGGTGTCCAAAGACATTTGGATGTCTTTGAACCTCTCTAGCACAGACACATGCAATCAGATCTTCCTAACCAATTTAGCCCTGTCAAGAAAAAATAAAAAGAACTGCTTTGACTCTCCTCAAGGCATACAAAGCAGGTTAGCTCAGGAGGAATGTGAATGAAGAGAAACAATAAAAAGTCAATATTCTGGTTAAATGAAACTCTGAAACCATTTTAAGAAGGAATTTGGGATAAGGATGTAGGCATGCTTTTTGCTTAAAGAAAACTATATGGTAGTTCACTCGTAAGAGTATGAATCTCTCCTATTCTCCAGTCTAAAGCGTGTTTCACTGAAAGACTTTAAACACAACCTGATCACCAGATTCAGACTTGGAAGATGTTTCTTCAGGTTGCCTAAAGAATTTCCAAATCAGGGAATTCTAATCCAGTTCTGTGAAAAATTTAACCAAAAAATTTAACTACGGACACTTTTAGTCCATGAGTAGCTTCGTAATGGAAGGCCAATTTTACCTTTTCTTCACATTAAATAATTCTGAAATAATGGATAAAATGAGAAAGGCTTTTTTTAATGTTTAGTAGCATTTTTTTTAACAATAAAGGAAATCATGAATCATGAATTCATCTCTATTTTTACCTCAAATTCCAGTGTAGTAAAAAACTGCCAAACTATATGTTTTCATTTAGTCTAAGCAGACCACTGTAAATACCAAATAAATGTTAACACATTCTCTTCTACAAGAATTGTCTGGTGTTGTCATTAGTAATGTAGTTATAAATCCACTCAGGATTACGTTCCAAATCTGTAATAAACCACAGCTCTCTAGTCCAGATTATTTAGCTTCAATTTGTTTACAGCTACATCCAAAGCACAGAAGAGATAGTCCAGGAATGCTTCTATGATCACCGCCGCCTATGGTTTTGTAGAGTCTAGATAGCAGAACCACAGTGACTCACTGCAAGTCAATAAGGCAAGTACCATTGTTGTCACTGATGGTATGTTGAATTCATTCATCTATCCTGCCATCCTTCCCAGGGTAACTTTTTAAAAGTGATTTCATGAAGCAGTAATGTAGGGACAGTTTCTTTTCCACTCTTAATAAATAAGTAAATAAATAAAAGGTAGACAATAAACATAAATCTCACAGAATCATAGAATGGTAAGGTTGGAAGGGACCTCTGGAGGTCATCTAGGCCAACCCTCAGCATAGCCTGTACGGGGATTGAACCCATGACGCTGGCATTAATGCTCCATGGTTACAGCACCATGCTCTAACCAATTGAGCTAAACCTGCCTCTGAATATCCATAGTTTTCACTTTCTCTTGACGTCCCCATGTGTAAATAAAAGGAAAAAGTTTCAAAATGCTTGCAGATAGGATTTTACATATCCAACAAGAACTGCACACTCTCACTGTTGAGAAAAAACTTAAAATAACTTCTGCTGCTATTCTACTGCCTGTATACTAGCCAATTCTGTTGGGAAAAAAAAAAGTGATAAGCTTCCTCAAAACAATTCTTTCCCTTTGAGGAGTTTGGTCACTTTCCAAAGACTGCAATCTCCATGATACAACCGAATCTTCATTTTTTACTCTTGTCTTTCATTTGTGTGTGTTGATCTTGCCAGTTAACTACTAAATGCTTGCATAGTGAGCAGAAAAATCCTCCTAAAGACTACTCTATTCCATCCTCAGTGTTGAAGCTAATAATGTAAAAGATATAACCAAGCAAATTCTATTCTATAATCTAAATGTAAATAAATACTTTCAAAATACATGTATTTTAAAGTCATCATGTTGGGTCTTACCTATGTTTTTGAATGTCCAGGGTTTGCAAGACTGAAACACAACAGTCAAATTTACTAGTATCTTTCAGTTCACACTCACTAAAGAGTATGTGTGTCAAACACCATATGAGATAATGAAAAGTACAGATAAATTTGAAGAGCTACCTTCCTAATGAAGAGTACCTCCTGAGCAAAGTTTCAGAAGTACACTGAACTAGTTATTTAATTCATTTTGTGTTTCTTATTTGAAAAGATCAGAAGCATATTTTTTAAATTGGCTCAACTTGCAACGATGGAAAAGTTGAAGAACTGGTCGGTTACTTTTCTGACAAAGTCATGTAAGTGGTTTCTACAGTCTAGCAAAAGGGTTGCATACATCTTGTGTTTGTGTTCCATCTTTTATCTCGAAGAAATCCTACCATTGGTCCCATTATTGAATTTCCAGGAAGTCCATCATCGCCTGGTGGCCCCCTGGGTCCTGGCTCTCCCTATCCAAAAAGAAATCAACCCAAAAACATTTCGGTTATTTTGAGTTTTAACTAAAGTTTTACAGAAAAGAAACATTATTCAACTCTCTCTCGCAATGACATGACAATTTCTGAGCTAGCGACTATGTCATTGATACTTGCAGAAGTTTTTGCTACCTTAATTCTAGCCTCTCTTATACTTTTGCTTCTCCTCAAGAGTGTCAAAAGGACGAATAACTTGACAGTTTTAGTTTTCAACTCAAGGTTGAACATCACAATTCAGTTTCAGTGGCCAGATTCACCCATGGCTTCTGCTTGCTTTCATGAGCACAACTGAGCACAAGTTGGTGCAACACTGGCACAACCTTGTTTCTGCCAGAGCACCTAGAGGACAGCAAAGATGATTCAGTGACAAGTGCTGGCCCAGACAGACAGAGCCTAATAATGCACTGGCTCAGCACTTCAAAGCTGTAAACTCCATATACTAGTTTTTATGAAGGCTCAGGAAGAAACCTCTTTTTTTTTCAAATATTATCCGTTACAGCTGCCAGTGATCTTAGCTCTGCTAGCACCTTTCCTGGAAAACAATCAGGCTTTGATTTCATTTTTCCCTCATATTATCCCTTCACAAAGCAAAATTTGGCTTCTTCTGGTGTTTAATCTAAGGCAACAGATATTTTATTTTACATTAGGATCCTAAAAAAAAGCTTTCAGTTTTCAGTGGAACTTGATAAGATGAAAAGTCTGTATCTCAGGGAACATTCACTAGGGAATGAATATCAAGTATTTTATCAAAAGCAGCTGTGACCATTAGAGAGAGGCATATGAGAAACAAACAGCTGTCTAATGTTACTGTCTTTATATTATTAATAGCTTAATGGTTGTCAAGGGAAATAAAACTGTGGTCTCCAAGCGTGGGTGTAGCTTAAAATAAATAAATTTCCAATGGATGCAACCATGGCTGTCTAGCAATTTGACATCTAGTAATCACCCACTGCTACACCAAATATTTAGAGATGAACTAGAAAGACCTCAGGCTCTGACAGCTCTCAGGTTTGAACAACATGCTGATTCACTATGTTAGAAATTTATAATGTCTGGCTTCACTACTGCAGATACTAGGACGTTCCAAAAACTGAGCCTTTCTGTAGCCTGTTACATTATTGAGTGATAGTTAAAAAACAGATATTCTTGCTTAAATGAAGAAATTATTCTGGAGGTAAAGAGACAAACAATTATATATTTTCTAAAAATCAACCTAGATTTCATAATTATCCACTCAACTTGTTCATTGGCCATTCACATAAAAGGCCCGATCTAAAAAAATCTCCTACAAACTCCAGTAGATTTTGTATCACAGCTAAAGTACTATGAAAGTGAAATGAATTGTAATGAAGTGAATAAAACAGAAGTGAAAAACGCAATACAATTTTTAGCTCTTATTTTTCAGCAAGAATTTTATCAGTGGACAATCTTGATTGACTTTCTTGCCTATCCAAAAAGTCATAGTATCAAGAAAAACAGCATCATATTAAGAAGGGAGACCAGTCTTCTAAAATCCACCTTCATACCTGCCAATCTTGTACATTATAATGGTTTTAAACCAATAATAGAGATACGAACAGAATGCCACACTCCTTTCCTTTCTTCCTTCTCTGTGATTTTGTTTTTACTGCATGTGTACCTCTAGTTTCCTCCATTCCCTTCTTCATTCCTCCATACAGAAACAAGCTCAAGCCATGTCCTACCTGTTTCCGATACCCTGTCACCAAGCAGATATATTCAGTACACTGAATATATCATACCTATACGTGTACATGTGTGGGTATAGTATATCTTTAAGGAAGAAGAAAAATGGGGGTGAAATGACTTCCGAGTGATAGGACGTGAATTAGGGATTTCTATACCCTGAAAACTTATCACTAAAACTTAACAGTGTCAATCATGTTCAAATTACCTGCTATATTGTAAAATTAGCAACTATACTCTTTGTAAAATAAAAATGGTGTGGTGGTGAATTTTCAAGCTTCTAAAATTGTTAAAGTTAGTTTTATTGTTGCTGAATCTGCTTGTTTTACATGACAACTCCCACTCACTTCAGTTAGCTTTTCTCCATAAATGCAATGAGGAGGATATAGTTCTAGTTATCTGGTATACGAGATTTCATTTATAGTAGTATCTACAGGCCGATTGTTCACTTGCAAGGGATATACAGTCTTCACCAAAAAAATCCTGTAGTTCATCATATAACTCCCTGGAACTATGCCCAGAAACATTCCTGCAAGGCCTTACTTGAACAGTTATGAAAATTTTAGTCTTTATAAAAAAATAGGTAAGTGAATTTGAAAACAGAAGGCTTGAAAGTGATTACACAATAAAAATACAGTGTATAAGGATATCCTTTCTTTTTTTTTTTCTTTTTTTTTTTTTTCCTCCCTTAATAAATGGTTTCAGGAGGTAATAACATACACTAAATCTAGCACTGTGTTCAATAGCCTCCAAACACTTGGTTTCTGGTATTTTCCAACCCTCCTTACCTCTAAAATTCATCTTTGTTTCAACCAAAAGAAAATTTAACTCCTTTGCTTTATATTCTTTTAACTTTGACAGAAATGTGTATTACAATTTTTTCTATCCCTGGTCTTCAGCAAGCACATATCAGATAATCACCTTTGGTCCAGCAGGCCCCTGAATAGATGATCCAGCAACACCAGGTGGCCCTCTCTCTCCAGGTTCACCCTGTTACAAAACAGTATCACTTAGGTTTAAACATACACTTACATTTCCAGCACAAGTAGTAAGTTTTGGAAAAAAAAAAAAAAAAAAAAAAAAAAAAAACTTTAATAATATAGAATAGCTAAACTATTTCAGGGAAAAATGGACAATATTTTGGAAAAAAACATATATCAATTTACTGCTCTTGTGGAAGATTTTCTAAGTTTCAAGTTTTAAATAACTATTAGTTGAACTGTATATTTCACTTTTTAACTTTATTTTTTTTGTGTAGAGCTTACAAAGCCAACTGAATAATGTGAACGCTTATGTGATCTGAATTTCCTTATCATTCACCTTGATACTTACTACATACAAAAAGGCCTAATAGAAAGTAAGTATTTCAAAGTCAGGATTTGTGCAAAATGTCATGGTTAAAGACACTGGGACAACTTTAATTTAGCTTTTTGGTGTTCAAATGTAACAATAAAGTCTGTAATTATATGTTTGCCTATCCCTTTTCTCCTCAGGTGCATGTATCATTCAGAGCAAAAGATAGAAATATTTTGGCTTTTCTTTTTTCCTGTTTAAGTCTCCAAGCATCATACATTTGAGGAATTTGTAGGTTATAGAAATCCCATAGGTCCTATATCAAGTAAAAATGGAAGGACTGCCCTGAAAGAGCAAGCTTACTTTTGGTCCTACTGGGCCTTGTACTCCTTTATAACCAATTAGTCCTTGGGATCCTTTTTCTCCTGGGTCACCCTGATCAAAATAAAGTTTTTGTTTAAATTACAACAAAGTTTCATTCACACCTGGCAGATACAAATAAACAAAAAAGACAACCACAGAAAAGCCCATAACTAGAAAGGTTTCATTTTCACTCCAACTGAAATCTCTCTCAGTTTTAGAATCATATGACCTAATGTCATAAATTTTTAATGGATGAGACAGAAAAGCATCTGTCTCTCTATTAATACATCTTTCCAGACTTTTAATTTCATATTCAGGCATGTAAATAATTACTTAATTTCCCTTTGTTCTTCTTTCTCTCCCTATCTGCATACAGAGGTAATCTGCCTCCTAACTTTAAGAAGAATTCTATACTAAATTTTTAGAAAATCTCTATTATTCAATTAACTTTTGTCTCTATGTTTATATAGAGTCTGGTTTTGCTGCACTTGTTCAGGCTAAGGAATGTATTGCTCTCTCTCAAGCCCTTTTAAATCATCAGTTAAAATATAATTACTTCTTTAAGATAAAATGAATGAAAAGACCAAAAAATGAACTCTCATAAAATAGGTCTAAGTTAGTAGTATTTTCTAAGTGTGCATGTTAAGCCATACCTTTTGGCCTACATCTCCTTTGCCAGGGGGTCCTTCTGGGCCTCTTGGACCCTGATCTCCCTTTTCCCCCTAATAGAGATTAAATGGTTAATGAATTTTCATTTAATTATTTTTATTTAATCAGTTAATAAATGGACTTCTGAGAACCACAGCTTGCATCAATACTTCTCCCAAAAAGTCATTAAAAATATTGGTCAGATTTTTTTTCTGTAAAAAAGAAAATACTGAGAATGAAAAAGACACCACCATTTTCCATCTTTTTAATCCCTCCTCCACCACTCCTCCTGCATTCGTATTCCTTGTTTCTACAAACATTTGTAGTAGCACCAATTGCACTTGCATTAATCTTTTGTAGGAAGAATTCCATGCATATACTCACATGGGAAAGAAAAATGTTTGCAAAGTTATCACAATGAATCCTATGTCGACCAGCTCTGACACAAATGATTTTTAAGAAGCATCAACTTTACGCAACTCAGTAGCCAAAAACCAATCCAGGCTGCAAGATATATCTTGATATATATCAAGATACATCTTGCCACAGATATAACTTCAAATAGTTCACAAATAACTGCACAAATAATGCACAGCACAGATTATACTATATATAGGAAAATTATCTATCAAATATTTAGGAATAAGATCAACAAGATTCATATATCAGAATGTTTGTATGTAATTCAGAAATTGAAAAAGAGATTATAATTAATTTTAAAAATCTATTTCTGATTTGAGCTGTTGATGAACATGATATTACAGAACCTGCTTTTGTTAGGCATTAGTCTGAAGGTCATTTCTGTGAGCCAGCTTCCCACCTGCAAATAACTGCAATCATATCTCTGTGCTCACTATTCACTGCAGGCATCAAACAGTTTTTGCACTTCCTTGAATATCTGAGATAGCTGTACTAACATTTTCACTCTTAATGAGTTACGACAAAAAGGCGGCAGCACCAAGATGATCTTCAGAATGACGGTAACATGTGAGAGAAAAAAAAAAGCATCCTCAAATATAAGAGGCAGCTCTAATTTTAACATAACATCTACACTTATTTGTATCACTTATGATATGCCAGGATCTTCATTTCTGAGCACTTTAGTAATAGGTAACTTCAATTTTATTATAAAACTTAAGTATCTACAGAAATGGTAAATATTTATCCAAAATGGAAAACTTATTACCTCAGGCTGCAATTGTCAAGCTGGTGTTTGCACTGCATTTGTAGCAGAAATTGTATGAGTAAAATGAAGCAAAATGTGAAGCTGGATTCTTAACATGAGATGAGAGCTAATCAGACATTTTCTGATTAAAGAGATATGAGTAGAAAAAGCTGTTTTGTGCACACTGAGACATGTTCAATTAATCAGTTCAAAGTGTCGGGTAGCTGCCACCCTCTTTTAAGAGCTGCAACAAAATTTGGAGGGCATCTGCATTTTAGCATATTCTCAAGAATCAGCCAAATAACTGATTTTTGTTCACTAAGCAGCTCAGTCCTTTTGCAAAAACATAGGTTTGAAAGCCTCCTTCTAATTTATTCTGCAGTGACTGTTTTGGGCACTCTGCTTTGCTTTCCTCTAAACTTATTACTACCATTTTCAAACCATTATTCTTTTTCCCCAAGGATGAAAGAGTTTCTCTTCAAATCTCAGAATTTCCTTTAGAAATGACCAGCATACGTTTTAGTTGCTTGCAACAATTTCTGTATCAGGCTGACGAACTTCAGCCAGAGCTCACAATCCAGCTAGTGTGATTTTCTTTCATCTACAGCTTTTACATGCTTGCAGTAAATTATATCGCCTTACCTTTTTCCCTGCCTTGCCAGGGTCTCCCTGCACCCCTTTCTCTCCTGGGAGTCCTGATAGTCCTATATCTCCCTTAGAGAAGAATAGATAATTATATCTGCATACCTCAGTAAATTCTTCTATTCTGTACAATGAATTAGAATATTAATGTCATACAATATTTTTGTTGTTATTCTCGGTAAGTTGAATATGCTATAAAGTCAGTAACTTTTTCTAATCATACAAGCTAAAATATATGTTTTAAATTTCTTTCTTGGTTTTGTATTAAATAAACATAAATTTATTTGGCAAGTAAAAACACATGATTAAATGCAGTTTGTTTTTCTATATGCAAGAACAATATGACAAAAATGTCATTTACTTGTAAAGTCAAACATCTGAGTTGTAAGGAACGATCAATCTAAATTGCCTGTTCAGCCTAAGTAGTTCCCTTACGCATTTGCATTATAGTCATTGGTTTATCTGACCACTCATCTTTCGTCGTATTCATTGCATGACTTGGATAACACTAGTAAAGTGTTTGTGCCATAAACGAGAAGTGTTGACTGCAGGACTACTACCTCACCTGCTGCATAAACTGGTCTAGGCATTACTTTTAAGAAAGGCCTTGCCACAATCTGTAGGAAATAGTCCTGCTAAGTACTTCTTACATGATCCTGGGGAAAAAAAACACTCAAAATGGCTGTGTCATTTTACTTTTTTTTTTTTTTTTTTTTTTTTTTTTTTTTTTAATTCTACCTGAAATGCCAAAGACCTGGTATACAGCCTTTAAAAGTAAAGCTAAAGTCAGTTAAAGCTGTAACTCATTACCAGCTCTTCTAACTTCACTGTCACACAGATTGGGTTTGTTCCAATCTGTACAAAGGAACAGAGATAGCAGCAGCCTTTCTAACAGGTCTTGGAGATACGTCATCAGCTTAGACAACACAGGGACAAACTGTTCCTGTTCTGGCTGCCATAATGATTTTAGGAGAGATGGTGAGAGCCCTAACACAGCAATATATGCTTAAAGGATACAATTGTGAAGTTAAAGCAATATCTGTCAAGGAAGTACCTCTTTATTTTGATCATAGTCAATTTATACAATTCCCTCCCTTCTATTTAGTCTATCAGTAATCCTGGAAAGAATTAGAAGCAGTAGCAGTTAAAAAATAGGCTCACCTTGATTCCTCGTACTCCAATCCCTGGGAGTCCTGGTTCTCCTTTTTGTCCAGGTTCACCTGGTTGACCCTAATGAGAAAAAAATCTTTTGTTCAGTAAAGGAACATAGTTAAACTCATTCACTACTTGTACAATTTCACTAACTGCTTTAGAGATGGTTAGATTTTCAGCTGAGTAGTTTTCCACTGTAAAAATTCATTCTTTCAAAACCACAATAACTTGTAGGATTTCATCTACCTTATTTAAATTTGCGATGGGTAAAAGGTCTGTGTGAATCATTCCAACTTTCTCATTTGTGTTTTAACTCTCTCTCTCTTAAATACATTTTATATTTTTCATTCAATACCATTATATTTAAGACTCTCTTGTCACTGAAAGAAAGGTGAGTCCAAATAAAGAAAAAATAGAATTTCTGTTCTGAACTTAAATATAATATGTTTATATTACTAAACTCACTTGATATGAACGTGTCTGAAAGACATTTTGGTTGTAAATTTGTGTCCAGTCAGAACCTAAAATCCACATTCACAAAGCTTATAGGCTGTAATAAGCCCATAAGAAGCCATAAACAGAATTTGGGGAATACCTTGATAATACCGGAGCTTTCCCCTCAAAGATCAAAGCTGAATTACTATTTCCAATGACCAGTTACATTTTTACCTCACCAAACATGCTCTTGAAGAGCCTGGCAAAGATAGATTGTTTCCTGCTGCTTGCTACTGCTTGTTGCTTTTCACCATTTTTTAAAAAATCATGTCTGAACCATTACCTTTGGACCCGGCAGACCAAAACCTTTAGATCCTTTTGCCCCAGGGTTTCCTTGTGGACCCTGTATACCCTAAAAAACAAAATAAAGGAGTTAATGCAACATACGCTTCCACTCTTGAAATTCATCATCCATTTGGGGGCACCTGATTTATTCCTATGCAAATTATTGTGTAGACTAGACCCAATTTCTATTTGCTTGATTCTAATACCATTCAGATTAGTTGGGATCATTTATGTCAGCAAGCTTTGGCTAAAGCCACTGGTTTGATACTTATCAAAATGAAAATCGCTGTGAAACTTTTTAATATCTCCACACCAGAATTAGAGCTTTGACCAAATTAAAACCCCCCAAAATGTATGCAAATGTTTGTTATATCTTCAGAGTACAGGCCTTGTTTCTTTTTCTTTTGAAATTAGTAGCAAAACTATTTTCCTTTAGGAGAGCAGTAGGGCCATGCCTTCTTCACCCCTTAGGGCTGTAGAAACAGAGGAACAAGATCAGAATTAAGACTAGTTCTCATGCACAGGAGATGCAGTCTGCAGTCTAGCTGATGCTATTTATCACATGTTGCTGCTATTGCCAATAAAGAAAGAAAACATTTAATTCTGAAATGTAATAACCGGAATTAACTTATATAAGACAAATTATCCTCATCTATCAGATGACAGTGAGACTTCAAGGGAAATACTGTGCTCAGTCTTGGTCGGGTCACTTTATCAAAGAACTAGACAAAATGCAGGGTAGATTTCACACTAGAGCTAGGCAGTTTATGAGCTCCCTCCTACTTAAGAATGGAATAGACAAATGTCTGAATCTGCTCCTACCAGCCAGCTTCATCATATCTGCTGCTGAATGTCTGTCCTTGACTCAGACTTACCCGGCTTCCTGGATTGCCTATTCCTGGCGGTCCTGCTGGGCCCTGTGGTCCCACTTGGCCTTGTTCACCCTACGTTAAAAATATTGTAAGTATCCCAGAAAGCTAAATTGCAATAATCCATGTTAGCTAATTAACATATTTAAATGAAACACAGAGTAATAGTTCTCAAGCTGTCTTATCTTGAAGTTTGCTGCTTCAATTTGTTTTAAATGAATTTTGAATAACTAAAAGTCTACATGGGGCAGATGATACAATAAAAAAAAATATACCTTTCTACACCTTATTTACAACTTTAGACTATCACAGCTCTAACACTATTAGTAAAAGGATTTGTGGTTTATCTTTAAATACCTAGATTTAAGGTAAAGATTTTCTCATACTGAAGTATACACAATTTCTTGCTTAACACCCAGAAGAAAAACTTGTAAGTGTAAAATGTAAAGCATTTTTGAAAAATATTTGCCAGGCCCTCACAAAAAAAAGTTGACTTAGTTACAGACTATTGTGAATAAGGTTCATCAAGACAATGTAAAAGAGTTACATGACAAATTGCTGGGAAGATGATTTTAAATTATTCTGAGACATCAGATATATATTTATTATATAAATTTATGTCTACGAGTATTGCAAATATACATATATATATATACACACACACTCACTTTAACTGTTTTAAAAAATAGTAAAAGTTATTATTAAAAAAAATAACTATTAGAACAAGAATAGCAGCAATACACAGCATTTTTAAGTCCCAGCCTAAGGAAATATAATGGATAAGTAAGACATCAATGTGAAGTATGTCTCTCAGAAAGAAGACGAAGCAACTATGTTAGCAATCTCCACTCCAGAGGGCTAAACAACCAAATTAGCTCTAACCTCTGTCTACTATGTGCTACTTCTGGAACTAAGGAAAGGATTTAAGACCCTAAAGCAGGACTCAGACAAAATTCAGCCACCTGCACTCAAGACTGTGATATTGAAAACTTCTGCTTGACTACACTCCAGGCATGGCATTAGTTTTTAGCCTACTTTTCAATGAAATAAAGCTTATAACATTGTATTTTCTGTCTATCTGTGTTTTTGTCACTTCTAAAAACTTCTGAAATTATCTGCCACTGTCAAGGAGAAGAGCTGGAAAGGTGAAGACCTCAAAGACTGTAGGTTCCTGTAAGCATGAAAATGGTTAGCTGCATATAGAAGAGAAGCTAAGCACACTGAAGGGTGAGGAGGGCTAAGTATTTTATGTGTATTTGTACAGGGAAAGGAAATTGGAGGTACTGTAGAGCACCTGGGGAGGGAATGGAGGTATTATGGTGGGGAGGTCATAAGGGTATTGAAAGGGTCACAGATCTATGAAGGTGTCATGGATGTATGACACCAGTCCCCAGGGAAACAAAATTGTATCAGTTCCACTTATCCCAGAATGCTTATTTACTGTAATGTTCCTGAGTACTTACAGACCTGATCCTGACTGATCTTTTCCTGCACAGATCTGAGAGTAAGACAGCTCCTTCCTGTGCAGATAAAAGATATTCCTGTATCTAAGGCCTTGAGCAAGGCAGGTAGGTGCTCACTGATCATGCTTCTCGCAGGTGGACCAAATCAGACCAAACCACAGCATCTAGCTTGCTCTGAAGATCTTAGAGACTATTTGTTTGGAGAACAAGGTGAGTAAGCTCAAATTGAACTCCCCTCATCTGAGAAGAATGCCCTGCTGACTAAGTTGTTGGCTACCTTGGAAGGGAGTGCTATCCTCTGCTCCTGCTGAAGTTGTACGCTGTGCAGTGAGGAACAGGAACTGTGGGACAGGAGGGCAGGAAAACAATAGGAAATAGGACTAGGACTACAGCATTAAACCCTGGGAAGGAAGATCTGGATCACTGCCTCTGCCCTATGGGACATTTGGGCATTTTTCACCAGCCATTGTCTGGGGATGTACAAGATACAGGTTGGAATCTTCTCAAGCAACAGGAATCAAAATTGCTGTGGACTATACTTTCAAGGAGTGGATGCCAAAAAACTAATAAATTACAGAAGCTAGATTACTCACTTGCCAGCCATCCATTAGGCTAGATGAAACAAGTAGGTTTTTTTCTTTTTAATAAAAATATGATATATTTAGAAGGAATACTTATGGGATAGATTTAGGAAGAAAAAGTCCATTTTTCCATCATTGTCCCAGCTTCATTCAACACAGTCCTTGGTGTTCTCAGTTAATACTAGATATTTGGACAGATGAGTGCAGTCTGTGAAGCTACACAAAATGGTGTAGAGCAGTTTCTCATGATTCCAGCTAGAATATATTTAAATATTGTTGTAATATTGTGTGAATAATTCATCATTAATTTTCCTATATACATGTTCAGAAAAGCGCTCTGTGCCTCACCTTATCACCTTTGATTGGTTGCCCTGGCAGTCCAGGTGGACCAGCAATACCTTCAGAGCCTTTTTCACCCTAGAAAGATGTGGCAGCTGTATAACTGTTTTAGGAGCTTATAAATGAAACCATCATAAACAAACTGGTCACCACAATGAGGAGGAAAAAAAGTATTCCTTTGCAAGCAAACAAGATAATCAATGGAATTATTATTATTAGGGAAAGCAATTCAGTTACAATTCATAACATACTACATCTGCATTTACTGAGTTGTTGAACTATTTTTTTTTCAGAGGACTTTAAACAAAAGAAAGAAGAAAATAAAATAGTAAGAAGTAGGAAGGTACATTCTAAAAATGCAATAATGTGTTCAATATGAAAACAGATGGGGCATCTGAGAACCTTCTGGTGCAAGGGCGTGCTTAACATCTTTGCTTAGTAGTTCAAGGCTCTAGAGAATCTTGAAACCACTAAATAAGAGGATTATGTTTTGATAGGAAGCACAGTTGTGATTTACTCACAAATCTTTGCTTATCTGTATGTATTTTTTTTAAAAAGTATGTTCTCATATATTAATCAAGTGATTGCATTTAAGGATGGAGCAGTCCATAGAGACTCATACAGTCCATGCTTCAGCTTCCCAAAAATGGCAAGATAGAGTGAAAATATTTCTTGCATCCTTTCTTCCAATACAGAAGATAAATAGCTAAATAGTTTTTCAGAAGACAACTTACCTCATTAATGCTACAAAAATAACATCTCTCAATAAATACAGAAATAAGAATTCCATTAATTTCTTACTGCTAGAGAGATTGTACAACTTGTTGGTAATTAGTTTGATAGAATTCTTCAACTGAGAGGGATATGCTCAACAGAGCATAATGATTCAGACGACCACAATCCATTAGCTGATATTTTTTACCAGTGAAATAATCAGGTCTCTTAACTAACTTAGATACAATTGCAAATTTGCCCCATAAAGTTAAAAAAAAGAAAAATAATTATTGTAAAACTACCTTCTGGCCTTGAATGCCCTCTCCTGGTAGTCCTTTCTCACCTGGCAGACCATCAGGGCCGGGTAGTCCCTGTAAGAAAATTAAAATATCTTCAGTCTCCATCAGCAATTACATTTCTTACTGCATTTTGCCTAACTTCCTAGCATAGCTCCTTGCATCCCTCATGACATTGAAAACTACAGTAAACAACACTTCTACAACAGCTGGTGGAGTCTAGACATTTAAAACAAAGTACAATAACCCTTAATTGGAGGATTCAGATTACAACAAGCTAATACTGCAACAGTGAGAATAACATAATTAATGCCAAAAGATTGTATCCTTAAAATCCAAATAAGACTTTGAATTAATTTAAATAAATACTTTTACTCTTGCAAATTTTATTGCCTAAAATTTCACATACCTAAAATCATTTAAGTAATTAATTTGAATATACTTTTATCTTAAAAAACAGCATAACTCACAATGTAAGAGAGTTGTAAAACAACATGTAACATGTCAGTATGGAAGAAATAGTGAAACAATTTTTTTCAATTGCGAAACATGTAAAATTAGAGAATGTCAATTTGGCTTCAATAAATATCCATGATGCCTTCTATTCTTCCAGAGAATTCTATCTTTCATTATCTGAAGTTATAGAAGAGTTTTTAAGGATAATTTTGGTAAAATGTAAAGTTTCTACATTTTTTGGTGAGAAAAACTCTCTCCTCAGTCACGAAGTGACTTTAAAAAAATTTTTAGAATGAAATGTGGCTCCTTTAATTGCTTTTTTTTTTTTTTTTTTTTTTTTTTTTTTACCAGTCCACATGTGTGGCTCCTTAATTAATAATGTCTTTGTGATTTTTAATGAAATACACAGCAAAAATACACATTTTAAACTGTGTCTAGCCAGAAGAAATAGTGGCCAGTGAGGATAAACTCAATGATGAAAAAAAAAAAGAAGACATCCTTTTGCTACAAATTAAGAACATTGTTTCCAAGGAAGCTATCAGAGGAGAGAAAAGTTTCTGAAAGCTACAAAAAAGCTTGTTAAAGGTATCTAATTTTAATTCAAAACATAAAGATAAAATTAAGAGCATAAATAAAAAGTATGTTGGTAAATTTGGGTTTTTGTTTCTGATGCTAATAAAATCACACAAAAAAGTTGAAGAATACCAAGGCCTTTAAATTTTCATCTTCTTAAAATTTGATTTTAGATAATTTTAAAGAGACTGTCCTTAACTCAAACAAGTACTGGTACACCTATTAATAAATATCTTGCTTTCACGGACCAAGTAAACTCCTACCTTCCCCTGCCCTCTCTTCCCCCCCCCCCCCCCCCAAAAAAAAAGAAAAAAAATGTTTGGAAATGACTCTATTTCCCTACTCTGGTAAGCCACATGCAATTAGTATTGCAATATTGCGCTGGCACATCCAAACATATTTCTGCTGCTCCAGACTAGGTATTGAGTTGTTTATGGAATCAGCAGCCAATACAGGTCCTGTCAATAAATTACGGTCACTAAGACTTATTTTATTATTTCTCCTTCCAATACATATATCACTGACTTACCGGTAATCCTGGCTCACCAATTCCTGGGGGACCTGGGATTCCAGTTTCCCCTTTTAGGCCTTGAGCTCCCTTGTGAAAAAGAATATTAGAAATTTCAGTCCTAATTCAACACAATGCTCTTGAAAAATACAACATTTATATATAAAAATGAGTTAATCATGTCACCAGACAACTCTGAAATCAACCATGTAGGTAGCATCTCTTGATGTAAAACAAATAGAAATGATAATTTAGAAACATTCCAAACTTTCAATTAACACCTGGAGCGACAGGTTGCATTCAAGCCTTCAAGCCAACAGCAAAAGGGTGTTATCTCTTTGCACTGGGGCAGCTGCTTAGAGCACAGGCCCTAGGAGGTGACAAGGAGGAGGGAAGTCAGTCTAAATTCGGTTGCAGTACAAATCAACCATGAAGCATGGATGCTCAGTTATAAGGGATCCTCCCCTTAGCCTCAGTCTGGGTACTCAAAGTGTACTCAAGCCTGCTTCAGTAGAACATTTAACTGCGTGGGAACACCAGGCACTAGACAGTTTCTGTGTCTCCTACCTACAAGATGTTACAACCTTCAGCATTACTCCAGTGTACAGATGACTATGTGCTTCAAGGATAAGAGTATAAAGCAGTTTTATCTCTCCTCAGAGTAGTACAGAAACCGTACTGAGGAGTGAAATTCCTCCTTCATATACGTTTATTTTCCCTCTTGGAATGATCCTGTAGAGCCCCTTTCACTGCTTCTGAGCTATATGATCCCTGGCTATGTTCCAGGGCTTGCCTCCACTGCACAGAAAACATGCAAGTGTCCAATGAATGTAGAAATTAGTAAAAGTAGAAAAGTGGGATTATTTTAGACACTGGCATTTGACTCAAAAAAGCAGGGAAGATATTTGGCATAAATGAACTCTAAAAACTTAACAACCAGACTAATTTGGGCGAGATCTGGTTCTGCTTAATTTAGACCTCTTGTTTGAGTCTAAGCTGCAGGCTTCTAACAAAGCTCTCCTAAACTATGTAATCATGGTTCCTATACAGATGCCTTTGAAGACCCCCAAAGGAAGATTTCGCATGCCAACATAGGCAGCCATGATTTCTCCAAATCAGCAAGACTGCATTCCCCCTTACACTCTGTCCCTCAGTCAAGAAATAGTAAGGCAAATCTGTCACTTGATTGTATATCATAGTGCCTGAGATATATTGCTATGCTTTTAAGTACATTTACTCATTAGTGTAAGCATCTACTAGTACTTGAAACTTGTCTCCCATATTTCACTCTCATTTAAATGGCATTATCTCTGACTTCTACTGCTCCACTGGCTTCATAATCAAAACTTGGAGTTGCTGGAAGGGCAGCTCTATTTTCTCCATCCCATGCAAATACTCAAACCTGTCAATATTATCCATTTTACATTTGGATTATAAGAGTTTGAGTTTGATGAAACAGCAAGTAAGAATTTTCATCAAAAAAAAAAAGACTGCATAGAGTTAGAATTTTAACAGATATATTACTGAGAGTTACCTTAGGTCCTGGATATCCAACACCAGGGAATCCTGGGGGGCCATAGGGACCTATGGGACCCTGCTCACCCTAAAGGAAAAAACATGGTAAGAGACAACTAAGTAAAATGGAACATTAATCAAATTCCCCCAGAGTATCTGTCCACAGCCTCATTTAGGACTACGGAAATATGTATTTACAGTCAAAAAAAATCTGACTTAAGGTTAAATGTTTAGATTAATAACAGGGTCAATACCCTTGCCACACAAGTGGTTGGGATAGACAATAACGTTATAAAGCTACATAGCTTTATAAGCATCAAAAAAGATCAAAATATGTTTGTTCCTTGCCAATCCTTCTAAATCCAATTACTTTATCTGGTAATTTGGCATGTGCTTTCTTGTCTTCCTCTCTTTTTAGAAATGATCAGCCTTCAGAAATTTAGTAATATTTATGGTTGAGACATTGACCTAAATATTTTTCCCTTAACAATGGAATGGTATGCATATCATGACAGTTCTTTATACAGCTATCTTTGTTTGCAGCTCCTAATTTTCTTGAACCTTTAGTGTGCTTCTAACAAAACCTTAAAGATCTGAATTGTATTGCCTGGAGAAACTGTCATAGACCCCTACTTTGAATACACACTTTGGTATGTTTGATGATACACTCTAAAACCACTGACTCAGCGTCATGAAGGTCTAATTTAACCCAAGTAATTTTCAGATTAAAACTTAATTTAGCTAATATGGTGATGATTTCCAACAAGTCACAACTTTAAGGTCATATGATTTCTGCAAATCAGAACAGATCCAATGAGCCATACTGGAATAATCACAAGTACATACTCTCCAACCATGCACTTCACACAGTGTATGACCACTGCAGTGAAGAATTTTGCTCTATTTATAAATTCCAGTATAACTATTACAGTATTCTCCACTTGCATTTGCTCTCGGACTCTAAAAAGCACTAGAAAAGTGTCTTAAGCATGGTATCATTGTGCATACTTGTGTGCTTAAATACATGCTAAATGTACATAGGAATATGAGCAGACGTATATACTAGCAATTTCTTCAAAGCTCTAGGGTTAGCTGGAAACTGGATGCTTTAAGTACTATAACAAATGAAGAAAATATGCAATAACTCTGAAAAAAATCCATCTCTTCACCTTAACAATAATATGTTTCAAATGTATTTTTGTATTATTTCTAGAATGTTCTAACAACAAAGATCTGCAAATCAGAGACTACTTTGAATTCCTTACAAAAAGCACTTGGGAAATTCATTTTTCAACTAAATCAAAAACTAGAAGAAAAAGATCTTCAAAACCAGCTAGTTTTTTGCAATGAATAAGTAAATGCACTAGCTTTAAGCCATAAATGAGAGCTTACAGAACATCTTTGGGAGCTTAGCTAACCCTTAGCTAAAGGGTTAGTGTAAACAACACGTTCTCCATGAGAACCTCTGGGGAAAAATAAGAAATAATGACAAAATGGTATTTAATTTATAATTCCAAGATGAAATTCTCATTCTACTAATGTCATAATTAAAAATGAGTTTCAACAATGAGAGCAGTTTACCATCAAGGTAAGAGAGAAAATCTATATTTATTATTTAGTGGAGCTGTAAAATGAGGGGATAGGGAAAGAATAAAGAAGGCTCTCAGCACAGAATAAAAGAGAGCGCTGAATTCCCCATTAGAAGTAGTTTGGTCTGTCTCCTTATATGCTACCTCTTGAATTGAGCCAGGTCAGAGGCTGCAGCAAAGCTGTGTATATCACTATTCAGATTAGTCCTGTAAAAAATGTACCCATGAAATGTGATTATTAAAAAGTTTTTTTTTTTTATCAAAATGTATTTATTCTCTGGCAGGTATTTGTATTGGAGGGGCAAGAAATTTGACTTTTGCTTCAGAAAATTCAAGTGAGAAGTGGGCCATAGTACAGCTTTGAAGAGTATAGACAGTTTATGCCAACATCTACATCCCTGGAATGTAGATTCAGTGCATGTAGCAGCAGTTGTTGACAAAATACAGGATGTTGCAATGAAGTTTACCATATTCCTAGATAGAAAATATTGTTTAGCTTTCAAAATAGTATTTATTTTCCTGAAGGTTTTGGACCAGAGTCCTGATTCAAATTGGTGTATGCCCAGATTATCTTAAAAGGATGCATTTTTTTTTTTACTGATATAAAGCAGATTAGAAACTGACTCTTTTTGTTCATAGATGTTGTTTTCCTCTTATGTTTATTATGAAACTAATCTAATAGACAAAAAAATTGCTCAAATGACAGATCTTCCAGACTTCCAGTTCCTCTGTGGGATTAACTTGGCACTGAACAAGTTGTCCTTTCAAAATCTGCTTATCAAAAACAAATTTTATTAAGTGTTTCCCATCAGCAGGAAATTTAGGGAAGGCCAAGAATAATACAACCAGAGCTAGTATCTATCTTCTCTTTAACTCTGTTGACAAACTCTCCATTGCAAGTACTGTTCTCCTTTAGGTGAATTACTTCAATTTAAGGACTTTCTGAGTTGCTTTCATTTAGATAAGATGTCGGGGATCTATGTAAAGAAATACTTGATATAATTTTTTGGAATATAATATACAATAACACCAATATTTTCAAAATGATTTTTCTGACTTAAATGTTTCCATTTCATTTCCAAAGGTAATAATTCAAACTACCAAATTTTGTTAATGTCAACATGTCACAGAACTCCAGGCATCAATGGAAGTTAAGCTTTGCCTCAGAGTCTAAGGCTTCCCTAACTCACCACCAACTTTTTCCATAGCTGCCAGTGTAACTAGTAGAGCTCACTGATACACCTTCTTGCAATTTCAAGGCCTGGAAACAGTCTGGTTAGCGCTGGACTTCAAGGCAGGGGTGCCTCAGTGAGAAAGCAATAGCCCCAGACTTTCAGAATGGCACTTTCAGCCTGATAGGTTGGAAAATTGACCCGTTACAGTTTATTGCAATCATGCAACTTTCTTAGCCTGAGCAAAAGCCTACTGAAGTCATTTCATTTTAATACTCTGTAAGATTTGTTTAAAACATGCTAGCATGATTATCCTTCCTCCCACCCCATTCACACGCTGGCAGGATGATCTGCCTTTGATAACTGAAAGAGTTGGATCTTCTGGACTCCAGCCTGAGAAGCTATGGGCTCTGCCAGGAAGCACAAGCACAGGAGGGGCCTTCTCCCCTACTACTGCTAGAAATGACACACACGCAGAACCCAACTGCAGCACAGCTGCTGCTGGACGCAGTCTGCTGCTGCTCCCACGAGCACAGCAGCAGATTCATGCTTTGCCATAACGCTTCCCTCCTACCCCCACTCCCCACCCGTATCGCACTCATTCACTCACACAGACACATGGTGGCAACAGTGGCGAGGCTGTGCACTAAATATTAGCTGTTCAAATTCCCATTCCTCATCTCTTTTATGGAAAAGGCAGCATGAGATGTCTCCTGGACTGTGATGTATTATTTCTCCCCACAGAATGAATGAAAAAGACCTGCAAACTTGAAGAAGTACCTAGCAGTAACATTTATAAGTAGGCTACCCTAGATACAGCAAAAGCCACTGAGCACATTGGCTGCAATTGTTGAAACTAAACCTATGAAATCGTGTTGCAACTTATTCCTTTTTAAAAACAAGAATTTGAATGATACAAGCTCATCTCTCAGCTGAAAAAATAAACCAAACTTTTGTTGTGTTTGCAGTGTCTTCCAAATCACATGTTCTTTCTTCAAAATGGACATTCTGTTTTGCATCTATTTCCAACAACTTTGAACAGAACTTTCCAAAGACAATAATTCTGTGGAATGCTTCCTATTCCAAATCATTTGTTCTTTCTCAAGTTCATCCATATGCTAGAGGTATGCTAATTCATGTGCTGCCTTAAATGCAGATGGGAGTCCAACTAACCATTTTTTCCCCCCAAAGCTCTTTTTTAACCATGATAAAAACATTAGTGATTTTTTTTCTCCAGCAACTAGTGTACCTTTAAGCAGCAGCTATTATCAGTATGTATGGATGTAGGTATTATTATTTCTTATCAAAAAAAGATTGTAGAGTAGTAGGAAAATTCTATTCTGTTGAATGTCTACATCCTTGCTGAAGTGAAGATATTTGAAGATTAAAGGGAGAAAAAAACCCACACTACCAGACAACATGCAAAATTTGGAAACTGAAACTATTTGACTTGTTTTAAAGACTGTGTATTTCAAGCTTCATATGTCTATTAGTGAGCATTGCTTTTATCTTTAACAATCAAGGTGCTACAAGTAACGTGAAATTTATTAAAAACAAAGTTCTGGCAATAATATCATTATCTCCACAGCTAGAAAGAAAATCTGATTTTTCAAAGTAGCTTCTTTAAAATTATTTTCTTTGTCTCACACTGCATGCAAATTCTTTTCTCTCTAACACTTTTATTTTTCAGTCAAGTAATGGGAAGAAAAATGCCATTTCAGCTGAGCTTAATATTTTTACATATTAAAACTGTACTGTTTTAAGCCTGGAATATACATAATAATCTTCCTTCCCTCCACTCCCTTCAAAATAGCTTCTGTTATGATGAGTACCAATTAGTGTCAATATAAATAATACTTTTAAGAAAGTTCATACATAATGTAAGGAACAGAAAGGCTAGGGTATTTCACCAGAAGCTATAATAACTACTAATGTCACAAATATAATATTTTTCTTTTTAAGGTAAAAATTAGCAGCAATAGTTGTACAGACATTTTGACAGATATTATTGATATTTTGTATTTTTAAGCTAGCTGTAGTGCATAGGAACTAAATTTCCTTATAAGGAAATTGGATTTTTCAATCTCCTAGAAAAAATGCAACTTGCCAGATAAATAAGGAAAGAATTAATAAGTCATCAGAGAAGTAGCAGCATCCCTTAGCAGTTCCTTTTGGGACACATTTTTAGGAAAATATGCAAGGATGAATTTTTCATAAGAAGATTATGCCAAGATGGTTTAAGGGAATAACTGCTTTGAATACTTATATTCAAACTTAACTATTTCCTTAAAAATTTGATTATATTGCTGTTCATACAACTTTAAATTTTAATTCAAAATCTTACTATGCATAAGCAATTTTCCAGAGAGGCCCTAACTAAAGCAGTGGCTTTTAAGAATGTGTTGTTTTCAGTCTTTCTATGAATATACTGTGGTTTCTAGAATTCTTTAGAATTCTTTAGGTTCTTTATTTTGAGTAGCTGGTCTAAGAGTTTGAAGAAACAAATCTAATGTCATTTCTGAAATAATAAGTTCTTCCTATTCACAACTTCCTTTATGACTGGTTACCTCAGTCATGCAGATCATGTGCAGTTCCTGATTTTGCCTCAACTGTATAATCTAGATCCATATTTTTCTGTTTGTATATTATCTACATATGAGTATTCCATCTCTCATTAAGAGATTTTGAAATTACCTTGAATATAAAAATTCTTACTGAACCTTACTTGTGCTGTTCTATAGAACAAGCTTTTTAAAAAAATTAAATTGTAATCAAGCAAGCATTTGTGAATAAAAGTTTTGTGAATAGACTTACGCATGTTCCAAATTCAAACACTAGCTGAAAGTAGATATACGTGTTTTAAATTGTTGACCCTAATTAGGTACTGTAGCTTCATAAAACTAAGCAGAAAAAATTAGGTCAAAAATGTAAAAAATAAACGGCATTGCGTATATGTTCATTCCTGGAAATCCTCTGTTTTTCAGAAAAGTCATGGTATTCTTATTTCCTTTTCAGAGAGAAACCCAAAATGTATGAAGATTTTTTGTGTTAGAATGTTTGCTTCTTTTTCCCCAGAGCTGTTTTTATTACTATTGAATGTAAAGTTGTCTTTCATAAGAATATAAATCATATAGTATGTGTTATTAAACAAGCCTCATTCCCCCCAAATGATGACCTAGTTATGGCCATCAGTCATTTTTAAAAGAAAAGCTTAATGTTTCTATGTACAGAATGTACTTACCCTACTTCTGCTGTACTTTATCTCTATCTGCTTTCTCAAATATAAGATACTGCTCAGAAAACTTTTCCTGTTAACTGTCAAACCTCAAAGGTGAAACCCAATTCAAATCAAAATCTTGCTAGGAGGTTGTTAAATTTACAAAAATAAAAATTTAGCCAAAGTCAACATTGTCCTCTATCTTTCACTAGATTTAAAAGACAAGAAAAAAAGGTGCCATTCCAGCTGTGCTTTGTTTTTCCTTAGAAGTTTACTGAGGCCCATTCACTTTAAAGCATTCTTCAGCTTTATCAACCACAACATGTTATGTGCATTGTAAAGTGAAACAAAAACTTAAATCAAAGCATACCACATACTTAATTCAGCATTAAAACATTTAAGGAAAGTTACAAAAACTCCATGGGAAAAGCTTCTGCATTCTTTTGAAGTTATCACATACAATTAATTAATTAAATTTGCAGAACATTAATTTATAGCTCTGGTTCTAAAGGAGAGACACTTGCCTCTTCCCAAACTGCAGCTTGTAGGAGGAAGGGACTCATATTTTGTGTTTCTTGTCTCATTAAGAAAGCGTAGGTGGCCTCCTATATGATTGTTGTTGCTAATACAAACAGCAGTCTCCAAAAAACAAACGACAGTATCTCACTAGAAGAGTAAGTAAAAGACTTAAGTACAGAAAGCTAGCAAAAAGAAAAGCCATAGAATCATAGAATCAGTAAGGTTGGAAGGGACCGCTGGAGATCATCTAGTCCAACCTCCCCTAGAGCATGGTAGACAGGGTTGCATCCAGGCGGGCCTTGAAGATCTCCAGAGAAGGAGATTCCACCACCTCTCTGGGCAACCTGCTCCAGGGCTCCATCACTCTCACAGGGAAGAAATTCCCCTTCACGCTCAGGCGGAACTTCCTGTGCTTCAATTTCTGCCCATTGCCTCTTGTCCTGTCACACGGGGCAACTGAAGAGAGTTTGTCCCTGTCCCCTTGACACCCTCCCTTCAGGTACTTGTACACATGGATAAGATCCCTCCTCAGGCTTCTCTCCCCCAGGCTGAAGAGGCCCAGCTCTCGCAGCCGTTCCTCACAGGGCAGATGCTCCAGCCCTCTGATCATCTTTGTAGCCCTACGCTGGACTCTCTCCAGTAGCTCCATGTCTCTTCTGTACTGGGGAGCCAAGAACTGGACACAGCACTCAAGATGAGGCCTCCCCAGGGCTAAGTAGAGGGGCAGGATCACCTCCCTCGACCTGCTGGCAACAGTCGTCCTAATGCACCCCAGGAGACCATTGGCCTTCTTGGCCACGAGGGCACATTGACCGTGAGCCAGCAATCTGTCATCCACCAGCACTCCCAGGTCCTTCTCTGCAGAGCTGCTCTCCAGAAGGTCAGCCCCCAGATTGTACTGGTGCCGGGGGTTATTTTTTTCTAGGTGCAGGATCCTGCACTTGCCCTTGTTGAACCTCATGAGGTTCCTCTCCGCCCAACTCTCCAACCTGTCCAGGTCTCTCTGAAGGGCAGCACAGCCCTCAGGTGTGTCAGTCACTCCTCCCAGCTTGGTATCATCAGCAAACTTGCTGAGGAGGCACTCTGTCCCCTCCTCCAGGTCACTGATGAACAAGTTGAACAGGATGGGACCCAGTACTGAGCCCTGGGGGACACCACTAGCCTCCAACTAGACTCCGTGCCACTGATGACGACCCTCTGAGCTCTGCCTTTCAGCCAGTTCTCAATCCACCTCACTGTCCACTCATCTAACCCACACTTCCTGAGCTTATCTAGGAGGATGTTCTGGAAGACAGTGTCAAAAGCCTTGCTGAATAACAGCTAAACTAAAGGTATGAAAAGTTCTGTGGATTTCTTGAATGATGTTACTCTGCTTCAGACAAGGCAAATCAAAGTAATCAAGTAAAAATTGCTTTGCTTTTCAACAATAAATGATTTTTAGCTCCACATCTTGTTAATGTAAACCTTTGACTTGCTATAACAGTATTAGGGATAATTAATATATTTTTAAGTATGTTCCTGCTTCTAATCATTATTTAGTAGCAGAAATCTAGCCTAATACTTAATAAAATGAAATAATATTTAAACATTTTTCAGACATACTTTACAGGAAAGTGAGAAGAGAAGTACTTAAAGGCAGTACTTAACTACTCAGTTACAGCATTTCTCAAACATGGATGCCCAAGACAGTCCTGGCAGATCATACGATGACAGATGTATTGGGAGTTCTTAATCTATGATGGAGGACTGGTTACCAACTAGCCTGCTGCTTCTAAGCATGTTTTGGAAGGCAAAGCTCCACTTCACAGCACTCTCTCTGGATGCTGCGCAATGCCACAGCCACTCTCCTGCTTGGTGGCCACCAGAATCAGATGCATATGGACAGCATATAAAAGATATTGCCATGCAGCTGGGTCTGCCACCTGGCACTGCAAAGCAATAGAGACGATATGATGCTGCGTTACAGAGGTGTGAGATTAACTGAATTGGTGAGACATACAAGTGAATGTAGACTTGATGAGAGACCAAAGAGTTCTGTAGCAGTCCGGAGGTCTGGAGTTCATATTTTGAGGAACTGAATATCTTCTTTCAAACTTCAAAATGGCCCACTAATAATGAATAAAAATGTTCAGTGGTGGTGTTCTGTTTTATGTCATATAGATACTAATGCAATGAAACTGCCTTTAGTGCTGCTAAACCGGGGTGAAGTCAGTGGTTCAGCAAAATAAGCAGTAAGTATTAGCATGGAAAGGCCACAGTATATGGAACTGCACAAAGAATAGACTTATTTATTTTATCCAAGACAGTTATAAATAACTGTTACTTTTCAGATACATTGTATGACATGTCATGAAACTATTTTTAAAGGAGCACTTGAATAATCTTTTCTGTAAGGACAAAAGATATGGGAAAGATTGCTACATGTCTGAACCAAAAAAGGCCTTGACCTTTACTAGCTGAATGGGTGCTTATTAAACTGTAAACAACTACTGATTATCTGTGCTGATCATTAAAAAAAATTTCACTCATTTCAAATATACTCAGCATTGTAGAAATGCAAAGCTTAGCTTTGGCACTAGGTATGGACAAGAGATAACCTGTAAACATATGTCTATTTCTTCTATATTCTTTAGTTCTAAGTATAATTACCCAAGTGTATTAGCTACACTTGTTTGGTAATATTTTTATTATGACAGATGCCTGAGCCTGGAAAAATCTTGACTGTCTTCTAGGCTACAAGCAGCAGAGCTGGAAGATGGGAAAGAAGAAACACATTTTTTTTCTTTCATACTGTACCCAGGTAAAATGAAGTATGTATACAGAGACATGCATATATTTTACAAACATGTAAGTGTGTGAAGAGACTGACAGGAGGACACAAAACATTCAACAAATATGATTTAGTATATAATAGAAGTATCTCGCAGAACTATCTTGGATTTGTCAGTGTGAAATAACATGTTAAAAAAATGTCATTTGCTGTACTGAAATTAGAGAGGCATGACTTTTCTACTACATTCATGAATAGCTTCTTTTCAGACCTATCATCCTCTTTTTTTTTTCCACCACTTCTGAAATAATCTGTAATAGCTTTCCTAATCAAGCGTTTTGTTGAAAAGATGAACAAACAAGAAATATGAAAAAGCTCTTGTCAGGAAGAGGAAAATCATGATGGATGCCAGAATTTCAAAATTTCTACCATAAATATTTCCTACATATGAAGTTATCTCTGTGAATCTTCAGATGAACTTGTTGCCTAAGAAACAAAACATGAATGTTTACATACTGCATCTTTGACAAATTGTTTTATATGATTTTCGTTGCCTTGTATAACTTAGACACGGCACTGAGGCTATCAAAAAAACTGAGATAAACTGACTTTATCATTAGACCCTACATTTTCAAACTGATACATGGAAGATTTTTCTGTACAAAACAATGACGTTAACAGGCATCCCACAGGCAAGACAGCTGCATTCACATTCAGCTATTTGCCAAAAGTTGGCAAGTTAGAAGACTGCTTGAATTAATCGGATACTTTATCCAATTGATTTTGCCTGACAAGCTGTAGCCATTATCTCTAAATGATCTATTTTAAATATAACTGATGAATTAACCTTCACCAAATCTTATACCTCTACCCATTTTAAAGTCATTCCTAGTTTTTTTTTGC
The DNA here is from genome assembly GCF_028389875.1 of Rhea pennata. Lineage (NCBI taxonomy): Eukaryota > Metazoa > Chordata > Aves > Rheiformes > Rheidae > Rhea > Rhea pennata. The sequence continues at coordinate 28,659,939 of NC_084664.1, forward strand.
ATACAGGAAATGCAAAAATGACTTAAACTCATTCTCAAGATTTTAAATTAATTTGCAATGTTTAAACCTAAGGCATTTTAGTCAAAAATATTTTAGCAACAGATTTCCTAAATGCCAGCAGAAGCAACAAGGCATATTCAGATCATTTTAAATTCCGAACGAAGTTGCCATGGCTTGATACAGATCCCTTACTTTACTTTGACCCCCCAAAATGCTCTCCAGAGCTCTAATGGCCAGGCTGAGAGACTTAGATGCAATATAGACTGTGTGCTACCAACAATACAATGCCTTCATGACATTAGGAGACTGCTGTACATCAAGCATTTGAAGTATGCTATTGCCACGCAAAAGAGACTGCTAACAAAAAGCTACTGAGGAAAAAGGACAGTACATTATTCAGATCCTTGAAGATTACACCCAAATTTTCTCCATGACCTCTCCCTATATAACTTCTACATGTATAAAGTACCTACACATATATAATAACATCTTACCTTTCTTCCTTGAATGCCTTTTGGGCCTGGGTCGCCTGGAGGTCCACTGACTCCCTACACAAAATTCAAAGCATAGAATGAATTTCCTTTGAGGAAGTATGTGAAGTTTCTTTTAAGTGAGGCCTGCACAGGATTCAGTAAAATGTAGCACAATGCTATGCTCTAAAGGACAAGAATTTTCTGTAGCGTATCCAGAAAAGCACCCAATGCATAGTCCTTTACTGTTAATAGTTAATAATCCATGTTGGCAAAAAGAATATCTTTTTACTCCATGTAAATTGCAACAGTTTTATCCGAAGCCTTCTGTTCCCCTTTTCTCCTACTCCTGACTCCACCATACTTTCATATTATCCCTTCTGCAAAGAATTCCCTGCCCAAGAAAATTAACTGAGCAATCATGTCCAGACTATTCAGCTCCTTTCAAAAAATAAATCACTTCTCTTAAATCTTGTTCTCTGCTCATGAGCTGAGATTAATTTTAATTCCCTGACAAATTCTTCATTGTTTAGAGTTCTCGGAGCAATTGTTACTATGACCACTGTGTCCCGTCACACAAGGAAGCTGTCAATGGCTCTTTGGGAGAGCCGGAGTAGGTAAGGTACTCTGTCTGGGGCAGCGGCATATGAGGATGCCCCTTCATTAATTTGTAGCTGATAAAACAGCAAGAAGGAAGTAGGTCTGGTAATTATGAAGACAAACAAGATCACAGGGAAAACAGATTACATAAACATCCAGGGTTCTCTATCTCTCACTGAAACCCTCAAGCGGAGCACCACCTTGGGAATTCATGAATACCCACCAGCATTTGCCCAGCTGGGTTATACTGTTTAATATTATTGAAACTAGCACTAACAGAGCTGATAACAAAAAAGAAAGAGGAAGCCTCATGAAGTGTTTTTAGATGACAGGAAGAAAAAAGTCATGCGCAGTAAAAAGAATTAGATCATGAAATTATATTTTATTGTAGTAAAAAAATGGGACATGTATGAATAAATTTATGCTTATAAAAAGACAAAGAAACTAGCACAAATCTACATTTATTAGTTTCACTGATGACATTAAAATGTGCTCACAGTGTGTTCTTCACCTCCTTTGATAAATCTGCAATATGATAAACTATAGGAAAACCTATAACAAATGGCGATGCAAAGAGAAACAAAAATGATCCATTTCAGCTATAATCATTAATAGCTATAGTAAGTCCTCTAGAATTTAGGCCTAAAAATAAATGTAAGAATTTTGGAATATCTGAGATTTTGTATCTTCCATGATGTACAAGTCAGAAAAAATTATTTATTATTCTTGCTTTTCCTAAACAACAACTCCATTTTTTGCACAAACATGTAAAAATGCAACCATGCATGTCAGCAACCAGTTTGTGCATGCAAATGCATAACTATGCATCTAAGTAACATTTATATAAATAAACCAAATATCAGGATGGAAGACAGTGAACAAATCTAAAATATTCTCCCAAACTATACTTACGTTCAAATCTTAACTTTCAAACTTGGGAATAACTAATTATGCCATAAAAGTATTGTGGTGCCCCAAGCGGTGTAATGTGCAAAAACAGTCAGCCTTAAGCCCATTAGACAAGGAATGCATTGGCTACTATTTACTACAAGGAATCTTGAATCATAGAATCATAGGATGGTAAGGTTAGAAGGGACCTCTGGAGGTCATCTAGTCCAACCCTCAACATAGCCCGTACAGGGATTGAACCCACGATCTTGGCATTAACACCACCATGCACTAACCAACTGAGCTAAAAGTTTTGTTTGTTTCATGAGGAACAAATTCTATTCCAATCTGCTAATATCTCAGGGTCATATAAAGAAATAAAATATTTTTTAAACCTCTTAGTATTTGAAAAGTATTTCCAAAAGAGGCTTTGAAAAATTGCATTCTTCTTCAAGCTATTCTTCTTTTTTTTTTCTCCCTCAAAATCATGATGAGATGGACAAATGCTCCAACAGTAAAAAGGAAATGTGCCTCAGGCAGGATGGTATAGAATATGCTAATATAAGTATGTAAATTAAGATAAATCACTGTGAAGTTCATTGCATGCTATGTTCTTCTTAGTCACTGAGGGAGTTGCAGTTCCCATGGTAATTATTTAGTTCTCATAGATCAGAACTACAGTAAATCCTTGTAATCTTTGGATTAGTCTTCTGTTAGGGTGGAACATTCATCTGTTTCCATTCTCTAGCAGTTAGGATATTTTGTGTAATAAGTCTTTTAAGCCTAAGCTGAATGTAGACCATTGTACTGTATGACAATATGTAATATTAAGCTTGAAAATGGGATATTATAGAAGTAACTAATGATGCTGTATATGAAAAGGAGGTTATTTACTTAAATTTGATTTTGCCTTAATATAGCCAGGTTACATAATCGTACAGGAATTTAGAGATGGCTTGATTTGCAGCAGCTGCTGGTATTTTACAAAGTGTGCAAAACTGAACATATACTGCATGTTGAGTTGAACTGATGTAGAGAAGTGCTGGTGACCTGATTTGTCTCATTAATTCTTTTGAAGATTGGTCAAAAATCTCCTAGACTCTAGGTTTTTTATTTTCCTAATAAATAGGAATAACTAAGTGACATCTTTTTGGGCAGGGACCATGTCTTTACTAGTTGCTTACTAGGCAGAAACAGAATTACTGAGGCACAAAATAATTAATAACTATTATATCTGAATGTATATGTACATACATGTAATACATATACACATATAACTAATTAATACAACTATGTAGCATTATTGCATCTCCACTGCTAAGTGAAAATAAAGCTGAAGAACATAATTTAAAACTAAATGTTCACATCTTAGTACCATAGAACAAATTCCCATTAATTTATTATGTCCCCCATTATGCTTTCATTCATCTAGTCCAGAAATACATTCAGTAGAGAAATGAAGAGGCAAGTGCTGTCTGTCTTCATTCCACATGACCTACGGATTTACTAAGAGACTGTTATAAGTTCTTGAGATCTCTGCTATGTAAAGCAGCTCTTTTTAGGTCATCAATTTTCAGGGAAATTATGGACAAAATACACAAAGACAGCAGTAACCCTTTTCAGCAACTGTGTAATAGAGAAGAGCAAGATATGGACTCCTATTTAGCTTATCGAAAATAAATGATAACTGATCAGACACAGGTAATAGGTTTTGCTTCTAATAGGACTGGAACTTTTTCTGACTCATTTCCCAGGCTTTTAAATAATCATGTCAGATTTTCGTCTGTGCAATAAATTTCAGTCTCTCTAGCTACTTATACTTCAGCAGGAGTGTGTCCAACTTCAGAGATTTGGTGGTAACCCATGTAATATAAGAGGGATGTAGGAAGTAGGAGTATGATTCAGCACGATTTTACTGTAAGGGTAAGTTGAGAGCTCTACAGCTGGAGACCCTCAGTGGGCCACAGATCTCTGAATAGCTGTAAACAGCAGCAGCCAAGAATTTTTCTTTAAAAGCTATTTTTTAAAGATAAATATTTGCCAGACTCTGCTGCCCTTACCGAACAGGCTGCTCTGAACAGAGTTAACAAGTTGTCTGTAGAATAAACGTATAGAAGACAGTGTGCCTTTCTTTTTATTTGATAGCTTTCAGTTTCCTTACCTGAGGTCCCCGAGGTCCCCTAGGCCCAAAAGGACCTTCCAAACCCTAAGGAAAAATAGACACAATTATATAAATAGATTATATAGAAAAACAGATTAATATGAAATTGAAAATACATAGTAATTTTCAGCAAATAGAGTAGTTTCCCTGCCTTTTCTTATTCTTTTTCTCAATTAACGATAGCTCCAAGCATACAGGCATCTGCAGAATCCTGCATTTTTCAAAGCGTGTCACATTTTTAAGCTCTAATAGCCTTGAGGAATTTAACAGTGACACCTACTCAGTAACACTCCACTGTCTTCCCATCCAGACTCAGAAATTGTAACAATTCTCTACACTCAGGCAGAAAGCTAACCTCCAGAGAAAGTATGTAACTCCACTGAGTTCTAGCCCATTTATAAAGTTACGCAAGTAATGCATGGCACCAATAATAGTATTTTGACGTGGTGATAGCTACTTTTGGTAGAATACACACACAATTGGTATTAGTTTTGCTTTCAAAGGTGAACATAAACTTCCTGAATTTCAAGCTTTATTAGCTTTTACAGAATCCCAGATTAACAGCATCAAAACCTCTGCTAAACTCAGTGTGATCAGTGAAACCAGAAAGCAAAGGGATGTTTCTGATGTTTTTCTAATGGCTCAGTTTTCTTTCACACACACACACACACACACAAAAAAAAACTTGTTCTATCTTCTTCTGCATTTGTAAGTGTGAAGCTGAGAATTCTGATTGTGACTGTACTTCTCATTTGTTCACTAAGTTCTTGAAGTCCACAATACATTATAATTGCTGAACATCTACAGATGTCAATTTTTTTTTCATCATCTTCAACAGAAATGAAACAAGCAAATTTCCAGCAGCCCTGACATACGTTTTCTACATCCAGATTTCTTGGCTGCCTTGATTATGTTCTTTGCCAGCTCCTGAACAGCTTCCTTTTATCTTAACTGATATTTCACAACTGATATTTCACATAACTTTGTGCTATTTCTCAGATACTGCTTGGATAAAGAAGTTATAATCTTTTTTTATTTCTATGACATATGCAACTCTTTCTTATTCTTTATTAATATTTCAGTCTTTTTTGCAATTCACTTGCTCTCACTTTGAAGCCCAGCATCATGTATACTCAAAAAGATATACATGGTCTTCAGATTTTTATTATACTATAACGTTCTTTTTCATTGTAATAAATATTGCTGATTTAAATATTTCCTAATTCCTACCAGAAATTCATCATCAAATAACAGTGTTCCAGGAAATACAAACTTTTCAGGTTTATCTTTGATGAAATCAAGCTTAATAAGGATGATAACACTGAATAAACATGCTTTGATATAATGATTAACTGCAATCGAGCTATTAGTACAACAAAAACTCTGATCATAAATCAATAGTCTGTAGTATTTGTACAAGCTTGCTTACATGAACTCAAGATACATGATCACCCCATTCAGGAGTACATTGTCCTTCTCAAGGGCATGATTCAGAGTAAAATCCAGTTGTGGTTTCATCTTAAATAAACCTTTCAATACCTAAACTGTAGATATTGTATCTGAACTAGTCATATGTGACTGCCTTTATACTGAAAGAGAAGAAAAAAAGCATCTCTACAGTGAGATGCCTGTGTGTGTGTGTGTGTGTGTGTGCGTGCGTGCGTGTGTGTGTGTGTGTGTGTGTGTGTGTATACACGCATGCCTGTATTTCTCACTACACCCTGATTAGCCAGGGAGGAGAACAGTATGACAGTATTAGCGTTGTTTTGTGTGAGTGTTGTGTTTCCTTCTGTGTTGATCTTCATGGCTGGCTATATTTGTGCCTATTGGCAATACCTGTTTAGATTTGCTGGACCTGGGGACGCACAGCTCTAGCAGCCTTGCTTCTATTGGCCTGCTGGATTCAGCAGCTTCTAACAATTACCCAAGCAGCTGGGACCAGATTGCATATTCACTTATATCAAGAAGAAGGGGAATAAATAGAAGTGTGAATATATATCAGTTTAGATGGACTGGCAGACTTCTTCTTAAAGTTGTTCAGGTTGTAAAAGAACCTGTTTCCAATGTCATATAATTTTATGCATTTAAATTTAAAATTTACATTTCAAGAAAAAAAATCTGGTGAACTTTTCTGTGTTAACACCCTGACAGTACTTTGTAAAAAGGACTAGGCCTTTGCCAGGACAACCTTTCTTTTACGTATATGACTACATACATTTCTTAGGTATATGATATACATTTCTTCTGCAAAATGCAAAACAAGAATATAGTGAAGTGTTGTTTCAGTTTCTGTGAACAGCATTTTTACAATAAATATATTCCTACTACCAGAGAATTACAAGACGTTCTAATTTTACAGTAATCTCTACAAGCCATATTTATGAATGTCACATAATTTCTAATATCTTCACGGCATGTGCAACAGTTTAAATAAAGACTGTACTTACTCTTTCCCCTTTTATTCCTGGGGATCCACATTCTCCTCTTTCACCCTGTATAAGAAATGAAAAAGTTAACAGCTAAACAAGACATTCTGATTATATTAGAGGCATTAAAGACTGGGCAAGCAGTTCAGTAATTTAAGAGCTTAGTAGTTTCTGAGGACCTGAGAGTAGCACCTTTAGACATGGTCTGCAGAATTTCAGTTCTGCTCAAGATACATACTTTTTCTCTCTGAGAATGTCTACAAAATTTCCAGTCTACATAGTAAGAGGTTAATATCTGGTAAGTCTTGCTATATTTTTCCAGCTTGTTGTCCTGCCTCCAGAGATTCTCTCTCTCCCTCCCTCTCTCTCTCTCTAGATTCTAATTTCATTACTGTGACATCAGAGATTTTCCTGAATAAGCACTGTGAGACTGTGCACATGGAATGAAGAAAGTGAATTAAGAATGCAGTCTACTGATGAATTAACAAATACGTATGATTCTAATTTTCCAATTTCCAGGAAATGTTTCCATAAAACTAACAGAAGCACTTTTCTTGGGAACATGAAGGTTCAGAGAAGCACTGCTTTTATTAATAATCCTTGTGGAAAGGTAACTGTCCAAATCAAGCAAAGTCAAAATGAGGTTATCTCTGTTTATGTATTGGCTATGATGTTTTGAATTCTAATTTGGGCTCCAGAATCTTGCAAGTCTTTGAAGTGTTTTTAGCTTCTTGGAGAGCCTATCTGAAACACCTAAAATGCTTTTTGGTCAGGCAACAGCCCTTGAAAGTTTTACTGTTAGTTTAAAAACAAATGTCCTCGTGGTATTTTTTAAAATCTAATGACTACCCCATCTATTTGGTTTTGCAGTAATCAATTTCACATTCTTTCTACTTACCCTTTTATTCAATTCTAAGATTTTTTTCTTCTAGCACCTACTCTTTTACATTTTCCTTTTCATATTTACATTTATATTTTCTGATCTTTTACTTTTTCTTTTAATTCCAGAAAGTCATTCAGCAAACAATTCCATAAATGACAAATTTACTGTCATAAACAATCACATGGGTTGCACTGAGTTGCATCTCATGACAGGAAGAAAAGACAGACGTTTTTTTCCATTCTTTCACGTACACTGTCACCCAATGACAATCTGTTTTCAGGCTACTTCTATTCTTTTAAAATCTTACCTTTTCTCCTTTATAACCAGGAGCTCCCTGTTTGAAAACAACAAAAATAAAGAAAGAAAAATCATAAAAGAGAATGTAAAGGTGTAATGCACTCTTAATTTAAGTCAGAAGAAAAACATAGTAATACATTTAATAGTACATTTAATAAGTTTAAGTCTTCATGAAAATGAAATCTCTCTCTGGAATCATTTAACTTATAATTCTCTGTAAACTTAGAAATTTATATTTATGACATTTAGCTGTAAATATTCCAGTTTGACAACCACTTAGCACATATAGCTACCCTTTAAACTGGATTTTTAAACTGAATTGATCTTATGCATAGACTAGTGTGATTCTTTCTATTGTGAATCAAGAAGAATCCAAGCTGAGAAATATTAGATGAAAGAAGCCACTGAAGAACTATCTAGATGGTTGTTTGTGATGACATCTTCAGTTCTATCTTCAGGGTAAGTATAATGCAGGTTAATACAAAATCATAGAGCTTCAAAATTTCCTTTTCTCAATAGCATTCCAACACTTAAACATATGGTTAGCTTGAAGCAATTTTTAATGTGCCTCTCAGTATAGATGCTTTAGTAAGACAGATCTTTGTTTAGGTACTTCCAGTAATTAAATAAAGCATATAAGTGAAAACTGAAAAACACATTTTCAGTTCAGTGGAACTGAAACATGATATGCTCAGGAATCTGGAAGATATGAATTAACACTATAGTAATCACATACCTCTTCACCTTTTTCTCCGTGATCTCCTTTTTGAGCATCACCCTATTAGAAGCAAATTAATGCAATTAAGAAATGTATTGCTCTTTAATTTATTGCTACTGCACTAAAACCTAGAACACTTTTTAAGGATCAGAAGTTGCTTTTCTTATTTACAAAAATTCTTCCAACAGTCAAGAACATGTAGTGCTGAACATTAACATAGAAATCTCAAGAACTGCTATTAGATGACTGAAATCTTAGTCATCAGTCCTGCAAGTTGCTCTCTATGAGAGATTCTTGCAATATTAAAATGCTCTTTTGTGTTTAATGAGCCTTCCATCAGTTTCAGAGACTTCTGCTGACAGAGAAAAGCTTGAATGATAGGCAGGTTAAGTTGGTAGTACTTTTGTTTCAAATTTTTCTCTCTGTCTTCTAAAGCTGCTAACTGTAAATCTCTCAAAGCAAAGGCCAGTCTTTTAAACCATATTTTATTACACCTTTTCTTGGCTATCTTCACATCTATGGTTTCAATAAAACCAGGCAGAAATTTACTTTGTTTTTTAAATTTACCTTGTTTCCTTTTGGTCCTGGCTCACCTTTCTCCCCTCTGTTACCAATACTGCCCTGAAACAAAGGAAAAAAATGTTCTTGTTGTTGTGAGGATACATATCTCCAGTTTCTTTAAAACTCTAGTTTAGGAGCAGGACAAAATTATACTAGAATAATCTTTGGTAGAAATCCACACTGATGTATGCAAGACAGGTGTGTCACTACTTCTACTTAGCTCAGTGGTTCTTCTGGTATTACAAGGTATCTGTGATTCTTTTTTTTCAATCAAGGTTCACTCGTAAACACATTGTTTACCTTCAACTTGAGCGAAATAGAGCATTAGAAAATCTAACCAGTAATGTGTCACAAAAACCACAACACAATGCCTTCTCCCTGTTTTTCAGAGGTACTCATTACTACCTGTTCTCATCTGCTTGAAAGTAGCTATGTGCAGAACACCTTACTGTCAGTGTTCAGCAGCAACAAAGACAAAAATCACTATACCATTATTCCTGCTTGGAAGATGATGAGGATGAGGAGTAGAAAGGTATGTTTCTACTTATTATAGAAAGGGAGTAGAAAGGTGCTTTTCTTCTTATTACAGGATAGCTTACATCTAATCATAATGGAAAAAATACCTTAAAAGGTTTGGATCTTAAATTTTAAATTGGAGAGAAGGGTTTCAGTTCCAGATGCATATTGTCTAGAGTCTAGGGTGATGGCAGGCCTTGCTGTCATAACCTGTTACACATATGGTTAACCAGCCAGTTAGTGACTAGTGAAAAAGTGAAGAATCTCTGTATGTACCTTCACTGTCTCTGGGGGAGTTATTAAAGATACTAAAGAGACAAGTCATATACTCTCTGAAGTCCCAGTGCCAAAAAACAGGTATGTGCTCAAGTGCCTAAGAGAAAAGAGAGTGCTGGAGACAGAGTTTTAGCCCTTTCCTCACATGTGCTGTCACTGTCAATCTTTTGAACCTTTAATTCTTACACAAATGAGATCCATTGGTGGAAGTAAATCTGCCTAATGGACCTATCCTCTCTAGCACTCAAGAATAACTTTTTGATTTGGGCTTCAAACAAAATAATATGAATGTATTCTTTCCAAGGTCAGTATACTATTACGGACAGTGGGTTTGAGCTCCTACAAGAATAGCTGCCTTTCTGGAGATTTCATAATGATATATTATGATATGACACTTCTGTTTGCACTAGAGGCATTGATGATATGTCTTTTTTACAGAAAAAAAAGTCTTTTACAGGAAGAGTAACTGTAGTGAGAACGCCTGTGGAAGATCTGGTGAGGAGTCTGTGACTGGCAGAGTACATAGCAGCAGCCCCAGAGTGTGAAACTACACACTGACCGAATTCCTATCACCCAGAGTGTGAAACTACACACTGACCAAATTCCCATCAGGGACAGGCATCCATATTCTGCTTTGTCAACATCTAGCTGCTTCCCAGGCAGTAGCAGCTCAAGGTTAGCACAGCTGAGGTAATGAAATAGTTCAAGCACATTTAAGGGGCCTTTACGAACGAGTGCTTGGGCCTCAGACCCGTGCATCCAACCCGTGACTCCAGCAGCTTTCCATCAGCAACACCTCCTCACGGTTCCCACGGCTCCCCATGCAGCTTGCAGTGCAAGTCCTTTATTAAACATATCCCGTTTAACCCTTTGTGAATCTTGTGTGTGTCTCTCTGCTGATATCCAACCCTCTCTGGCCTGCCTTGCAGTCACAATAACCAGTTAAAATACTGTGCAACATTGATCTCAATGACTAATCTTCAATTTTGGGAGGTTTTTCAAGCGAATGCATACTTACAGAATCACCTTTGTCTCCTTTTACTCCCTTTTCACACTCACAGTTCTTCCGCATGCACTAAAAAGTTAATAGAAACATTCAGGAGACTATTTTCAAATGTATATTTGAAAATGTTTAAAGCATAAAGTTTGTTTTTGCCTAGCCATATACTAGCAAGCATAACAGCAAAATAACATGGAAATAAAAGATTTTATAAAATACATTTCTTACACAATCAACATTATACTTCTATATAACCTAAAAGAATTTGAATACCAAACTTTATGTATAACACAAAAAAATCAGTTATAGTATAAAAACATTTAAGGTAACATATACATGGTATATAGTACCATGAAATAATAAACAATTTTTCAAAAATATTGACATTGTCTTCTAATGAGACAACTAATGAACTTGCATGTGTTGTGCTAGCCCTATTCCACTTTGAGTTCTTTATGGCTTACTGTTGCTATTACCCACTCATGAACAGAAGTTGTAGATTTATCAAGAGAAGGGATGGAAGAAACAGATGAAAGCTAAAATAAAAGCAGCCATGGTAGAGATCTCCAGTCAGGTCAGGAAAATTATCAATCAATCCTGCAATATTTTGCACTGTAGGAGAATTAGACATCGGAAGAAAAAGAAATGATCTAGTACTCCAAATGGTGATAAAAACATATAAAAATCAAAAAAATACTACCTGTTTTTGAAGCATGCCTTCCTGAAAAAAAATATAAATATATATTACTTCCATATACATTTCTTTTACCAGTGCATAAATTTAACCCTTTTCCTCCTTGGACTAAATGATCTCCAGAGGTCTCTTCCAACCTCAACCATTCTGTGATTCTGTGATTCTCTCTAGTTCATAGGATTTCCAATGTGAATGGTAAAGAAAGTGAATGCCTTTCTTACATTGGTAACGACTAGCCTATGGAACTAGTCATATGAAAAAGGATTCTCCAGTATAAGCAGGAGGCTGCTCAGTAAAACCCATAATGAGCAGAAAGCAAACTAGAGATAACAGGACAGCTACACAGACAACGTTAAGGACTAAGGCTAAGACAGGGAACATGAAAAGACCCAGAGGCCTTATTAGTATAATATATAGGGGAAAAACTTTATCAGCCTTATTCATGGGAATAATAGTTTCTTTTAAAGTATTATCCTATACTCAGAGATACAATCAGAAAGCTAGGAAATGACCTGTCCCTTCAAGTGATCAGTTCAACTGAGCAAGATCTCTGTTTTAAGTTTCCTTAAATTTCTTGCCTGTGCTCCATAGGAAATCACTGAATAAGAAGGTAAGTATCTGTATCCCAGGCAGATCTTTTGGCAGCATTTCATAGCAGAATGTATTGATAAAATGTCTATAATGCCAAACCAAAAAGAAATATATGGTGGGCTGCAATGGCTAGTTTACAATGTTCAGGATCCTTCTCTAGTGGAGATATGCCGAAGTGTCAAAATGGAGATATCTTGGGTAAAAGATACTCTTGTGTCCATACACAAAATGTCTGGATCTTCTTAGCTCAAATATATATATATAGCAATTGATATTGATATCAATATAAAGCTAGTTGTCTATTCATACATCTAATGACTTAATGAAAATCCATCCATTAATAAAGAGCACAATACTATGAGATTTCAGGGAAGAATTGTGTTTTGTAAACACATATACCTTCCTAGGTACAAATCATAAATTTGTAGTAACATAAAATATTTTATAATTTCCTTTCACTGCCAATATCTGTGAGATCTATAGCCATATGCTTAGTTGTACAACCTAACCCTTTGTTTTTATGCGTATCAGCTAGCAAGTTTCCATTTCGTATTTTAAATTTTCCTAAGTAATTTTTTACCACCTTTAAGATAATGCTACAAAAATATTACATACATTCTGCTTTAACTATTACCTAATTGAAGTTACTGCATTTTCCAATAATTATTTTCCTCTAAATTACTTTATTACTTGCAAAATGTTCTTTTACTGAAAAATTCTTTCAAGCATTTTAAAAAGCAAACACTAGGCTACCCCAATACTGCACATGAGGGCTCACAAGCCAGAAACATCAAGTCCAGCTCACATCTGTCTCACAGCAGCACTTTTGTTTACTCTAAACTAAGAAATTAATAAAGAGTTTTCCCTATATTTTCTTATGTGTGCTCTATGCTGTGTTAGAAGGGCAGAGAGTTAAGTGTCCTTAACTAATAACTGCAGTGGAAGCCTAATCTCACTTAAGTCAATAAAAGCAACTTCTATTAACTTCAGCAAACATTCTTGAGCTGCAATGGCCACAGCACAAGCTTTTGAGTAATTCCAGCGACTTTGGAATAGCAGTATATACAATCTGTAAAGGGAAGTCTGCTCATATGTCTTTTTAGGATCAGGCTCTCCCTCTTTTGTTCATGATCTCTTAAATCTATGATGTAATCCAAAAGTTGAGCAACCTGGCAGCAGAATGTGTAGTTCTTATCGTTAGTCTGAGTAGCAGAGGAACAAGCATTGGTTATGATTAAACTGGGCTGTTTAACCTTTTGGGCCTCAAGCCTTAACCTAAGACAGTACTTGAGCCTATAGTCACCGACCCTCTCTGCAATCAACCCTGGAGCCCAGCTCTCGCAGGTGTTACACTCAATCTTTAAAACCTTCCTGAACTTCCGAGCCTGAGGTCAGTTCCAGCCCCTAGCTCACCCGTACACCTGTGACACTGTGTGCAGGACTAACCAATCAAAATTAAATGAAATTTCCCACGGATAGAAGGGTGATAAGAGTCCCACCAGCATTACTTACCAGTTCCAATGCTACATCAACTATCAGGTTCTGATCATCCAGGCATAAGATATATTTAGAAGATGAATCACCAGATATCAAACGCAATTTTCCTTCTTGGACATTTTTCTTAGAAAGGCCAATGGTAAAAAAGTGTATTCCAAGACTCCTGGCTGCTGTGGCTATCCCCTGGACATTAGGACTCTTTGGATGATCCACACCATCAGTCATTAAAAATGCCACTTTCACGCTTCTCTTACGACTTTCAGTTTTAAAGAGTTGAGTGGCATTGGAAATTGCATAATAGGAGTAGGTGCCATGGCCAATGAAGCCCATAGCCCTGATTTTCTCCTTAAAATTCTGCACGTTCTTCCAAGCTGTAAAAGGATGATCAATGCTGACTGTGCTGCTGAACTGCATACTTGCTAGTTTGATATTATATTTCTGAGATTTTACTAGCCTCATCTGGAAAATTTTGTCAGTTAAGTTTTGAACAAATTCTTTCTGTAAACTAAACAATTGATTTTTGGCACTTTCTGAACTGTCCAAGATGAAGACTATATCAATGAGACACATATCACCTGTAACGAAAGAAGAAAGTTATGTCTATGAGTGATTGGCATACCTGCACTACAGATTTTAAATTATTTTCTGCAACATTCCCAATCCTCAAACCATTCCCCCAACTGCTTTTGGCTATAAACTGTCCTTAATAATACTGGTAAGAATTAAACTAAACTGAACTAAATTATATTATTTGACTTCAATAGAATTTCTTGGCATCTGCAGTGATGTAATTTAGAGTGGATTTTCACTTCAGAATTATTTACTAGGAAAAAGGAAGAGTAAATAATTCTGAAGTGAAAATCTATTATTAAGGACAGTTTATAGCCAAAAGCATTCAAATCAGATCTTGATGGGATTGTTTTAGCATTTCACTTGATTTTGTACAGAAAATACCAACTTTCCACATGCAAATTCAAACTAAAAAATATCTTTCTTATCACTTATCTTAAAAAAATTGTATACGTGCTATCGAAAACGACAGGCCAAATTGGAGTGTAGGGCTAAGTAACTGTGAAATATACCAAAATGTTTTCCAGGCCCAACGATCAAAATAAACTGCATTGTAAAAGAAAATGCAGAAGTTGTCAGTTACTAGGGAATTGCCCTGAAAAATAGGGAGACATCCTACATGGGCAGTCAGAAATTCTAAGAAAATGGTTTTACCTTCATCTTTTTGTACCAGAGAATAAGTATTCTTTCCTTTCTTTCTGTTTTGCCCATATACTGTCTGGTTCATGGTCACAGCCAGAAGTAAAAAGGAAAAGAAAGAATGTTTGTTCCACATAGTGACTCGGATCCCAAATTAGACTTTTCCTTCCTGTTAAGATAAATAATCTGTAAATACTTTATTAATAGATACAATAAATACATACATACACTTTATATTCAAAATACACACTAATGGGAAGCACTGCTGGATTCTGGAGACAATATACAAAAATTATAACATTCTTTGAGTAGGTGATTCAAGCACAGCAGCCAGTGCAATCTCAACTGTAGCTCATATGTACTTGTATATTAAAATCTGTTTTATTAGAAAAGAAGTATAGGTAGAAAAAACACAGCATTCTCTTTTCTTTGTTAAAGAAATAATTGTGCTATCTTTAGCTTTCATCTGAACACCTAACAAAGAAGGGTAAAACAAATTGTTATTAATGCATGTTGCTATTAGCACATACTGCTAATAATTATTTAATAATAATTATATAAAATAGTAGAAATATTACAGAAAACACAAAGTATCATTTGTTTTGATAAGCCCCTAACTGTTAGGAATAAGCAATGATCTGAGGGTTTTTTTGATACAGATATATTACCTAGGTCTGAATCATTAGTATGAATAACTTCTTATAAAAAGTGGTTGGGTAATGAAATTCTAAACATGAATGTATTATTAATGTTACACGGCTGTAACAGAAAGCATGTAGTATTTTCTATAAGGCAATATTGGATTATAATAACAATATATAATAACAAATAAACATTAAACCATTTGTCAGTGATTCAACTTATTTCTAGAGAAAATTGAACTGCATTAAAACTAATTTTCAAAAAATACCTGTAATTTATAATAATTAATTTTAAATACCATTAAAGGGTAACATGCATGAGCTAGCTTTTTAAATATCCTTACATATTATTTCCGACTCTATTCAAGTTATAGATAATCCATATAGAGAATCCATCAGTACAGTCCTCTAAAAATACAAATGTAAAAACTTTATAAGCCTCCTACCTTCACAGACATTCAAGCAGCAAACTGTGGCTTGAATAATCTGTCAGTACAGAAAATACATCTAGTAGGTCATACTGGAAAATAAGAAAAGAAAATAAGGCAATCTGTAAATAAATAGTCTATCTACTTGTAAATGGATCTACCTTGCATCGAGATCTCTTATGGTCCATTATTCCTGTTCAGTTGGCCAAAGTTTAAATGAAAATAGTCAGGCACTTAGCCAGAGCTGAGTGGGAGACCAAGCCGCCTTATTAAAGGGACAGTGTCAGTCTAGGAACATGAGTGTTTCCTCATTATACATAACCGAACTTTTGCATTAAAGAATCTTACTTCTAAACAACTTGTATCTTCATCTGTAACTTCGTCATCCAAAAGTCTTCAGCTTCTCCATGCTAGTGCTGCAGGAAACGCTGTTCACCTGCCATGTTATTCTACATGATACTCCTGCCCTCTTTCCTCAGTGCAGCAGAGGATTAGTTGTCCCCACAACTGCAGCTTCTGTCCTAGAAGCCTGAATGTCAACTCCTGTCAGAAGACACATGTGCATGTGTCACCTGATGGAGGTAGAGGGGTGTAGGATGCAGGCAACACTGGGACAGGCCATGGATGGATGACATTTCTTGACCAACAGATATGTTTCAATGGCTATAGACTGAACATACGTTACTCTAACAACAGTCTTTATGTTATTTACAATAGTTCATACCGCTTCAGTTTGTGTTTTAAATTCCATTTCCCTTTTTCTTTTCTGAAAAGTATCTGAAAGTCTCATGAATAAATGTATGTTTATTTATTGAGTTTAATTTTCTTAATTAAATGAATATTGCCACTATTATATACACTGAGCCTAAAGAGTTTCAAAAGAATGCAATCTTTTACACTAGATACCTCTTAATGCTATATATAAATAATAGTAAATAGCAATATCCAGCATCTGCTGGGTCAGTCATAATGGTGATGATTAAGATGCATTTCATTAGCAGCTAATTAGTCACATGGATCACTTGTACTGCTTATATACTTATTCTTACCCTTATGTATGCTTCAGACTTGTTAAGTAGCCTATCCAACCAGACATGGAACATCAGCTATCAAAGAATGCTTTTTCCAGGAGCAGTCAAGGTTTATCTGTACTGTGTGCCAAAACAGAATCGACTGAATGGGTTTTCAGCTGCATTTAAAGATTTCTCACTCCTTTTGGACATGCAAACATGACATCTGGCAGAGATCAGAAAATGTTAACATTTATGATTTTTAGACATAACAACCCCTGACTGGTCAAATATGCGTACAGCCTAAGAGTTCTCAGAGACATCCAGTATACTGTCAGTAAGGAGTGCTGTATTTCTCTGGCCAGAAAATCCGTGGATCTGTTATATGTTTTGTGTGATTGCTTTGTGGAAATGGCCTCAGTTGTTCTTCACTGCTTACTGTGATTTGGAAGTAAAATAAGGCCCTTGATAGTTTTGTTATAGGATTGTAGATTTACAGTGCATAGCTTTATTTTTTTCATCAGTTTTGACAGTAAATAGTTCTATAACTTTGTATTCACTTAGAGGCCAAATCTGATGAACATAATATCTCCAGATTTACAGCTCTGTTTTTAACATTATTAATTCTTCTTACCGAGCTGTTTAGAACAGCACTGTTTCAGTGGCTGTTCTGAACCACATGCAAGTTCAGTTCAGTCCACCTAGCTTCTAGTGCTATTCTGGTAATCTGCCTGAATGCATTCATTACATGATCACACTAAAGCTCTGGTCTGTGACACAGTTTTATCGGTAAAACACATCTGATATTGCTATTGAATTTTGAGTTCTGCAAGAAAAGCCTTTTATTTCTACATTCTTGTTAAACCACCTCTCCCACTGGAAAAAATCATGCATCACCTTTTTTTTCTGGTACTATACATATCCTCCTTAAATAATGCCTGACATTCTAGTTACTGCAACTCAAACATAATAAAGAAGAAATAAAAAGAAACAGAGAGAGATGACAAAGGCATGGGACAGCTTCTGTATGAAGAGGGATGAGGTAGCTTAGGATTCTGTAGCATGGAAAGTCCAACTGAATGCGAATATGATGCAGATTTATAAAATCATGAAGGAAAGTAACTGTATTTCACAGTACAAGAACAATGAACCATTACTTTAAACAAAATAAAGTATTTTTTCATGCAGTACACAACTATATTGTGAAACTTGCAGCTACTGGAAAGCATGAACAAAAATATAATAAAGTTAAAAAAAAGATAGGACAAATTCAAAGAACAGGCTGAACAGTAGCTATTCAAACAACCTGTGTACTTGAATGGCAATATGAACAAATTGAGAGCACACCATACACAGCCAAAAGCCATTCCCCACATCAGCTTTTTAAAAGGCAACAAAATCCCTATCTCCTTGACAGAAACACAAACAAAAACAAAAAAAATCAGAAAAAAAAAGAAACTCCAAACTAGGCAGTCCAATAAAATACACAGACATTCAAGTCTCCATAAGCAATCTAAATTGCCCATTCTGTGTACACAGGAATTAGAGTTAACTGCAAACATAGAACTTACATTTTGGAAACACAGTCAGCAATTAGATACTGTTCTTAGACACAGACTACAAATGTTATGATATTGGCTAGTGACGATTAACTGAGTTTGGTCACAGAGCAAATAGAGAGGATGGTAAAGGCATTTCTTTTGCTCTAGTCTGACACCTAAACCTGACTTTCTGCAAGAAGTTCCAGTGGCATCATTGTATGAAAAGGCTGAAAGCCTCAGTGCTGGTGAACTCAAGCTACCTTCTCTCAGTCTTTGCATCACTGTGAGCAATATATCTTACAAATATCAAACGTGTTACGAAGTGTCGTAACATTTACCTTTTTGTGTCTGCTAAGCTCTTAGATCAAACATTTGTCTCTTGCATGAATGGCTCTGGCTGAAAACATGCCTGATGCTCAAGTGAGGAGGAGCTGAAAGTCAGTTCGATGAAACAGGAAAAGAAGTGAGTAGATACTCTCAGATTCCCATGATTTCTGTGCACAGGACATAAAACTAACAGCAGAGCAAACACATGCAGGGACTAAAATCTAAATCAGGAGGTTCAGTGAAGCATTGTGCAGTTCCTCAAACTGCATAGAGTTACTTAAAAAGTACTGTGCTGACAAAACAGTTAAGTTTTTCTTCAGACTTAAGTCACACACCCACACATACACAGCACGCCAACACGGTCTGAAATCAAATATCCCTTCTGTTCAATCTCTGGGGAAGGCAAAGAGAATTGCTGAGTACCCCGTGCTTCATGGTAGAGGGACCAGAACCCTTAACCTTGTCTTTAGCTGTTCTTAATTTATTTTCTAACTTATTACTATTCACATATTTAATTTGTGTAAAGCATGATTTAAGTGCTTTATTTTAAACACATACACACAAAGCAAACAACCCTTCTAACAGCCTTCCCCAGAAGAAACAGCTCCTCTTCTCCAGATCAAAACATAGTTCTTCCTGAAAGACAGATAAAATAAGAGGGTTTATAATTCATCTATAGGCAATGTGAACATGAGCACACTGTTTAAGCAAGATTCTTCTGTCCAGTTGTGCTCCCACAGTCTGCATCACCTGTACCATCCCTGGATGGGCTTTGGCCACTGCTTTCATGCCAGGCTGCTCAGTTTGTAAGAGTTAGCTTCCTTAGCTACCCAGTTCCATTTTAGCCCAACTAGAGAGCCTGATTATATCACATAATTAATGCTGAATTTCAGAAATGTATTTTGCTGATAAGAAAATGCTCCTGCTGTAAGAATGTCTTCTTTCCAGAGAGACTGGGGCTCCATCTGGTGGCCTTAGATTGTATGTCATAAAATTGAAAGTCAATTTACTAACTGAGCAAGTGCAAGACAAGCTTTTTATGTCATTTGCTCATTTTTGTTTGTTTGTTTTAGGCATAATTCACTAAATTGCATGTATTTGCTCACAAAACTTTTGGTTTAACTGGGAAGAAAGTTGGTCACAGAGCAAATGGAGAGGATAGTAAAGATGTTAAGCTGCCTGAAATCAGTGTGGAAGTGCAGTATATTATAACACATGGAATACAAGTGTATAAAACGTACATTTACACTAAAATTCTTAAAACCTAGTTACATATGTAAGCAATAAACATAGATTTCACCAACAAACCGTCTCTGACAAAACTCTCAACTGCACCACCTCTGCCTCCACCTCACGAGAAATAAGCCTAAAATCTGTAGGTGTCTGCTTTCAGTATTAAAGTTCCTGAGATGGGCTGATTAAAACCCTAGTTCTCCAGACTATGCTGTATCTAATGTACTTAATAATAGTATTTTTATATTTCTTTTTTTTCTCCTGTCTTTATAGCTTGTTCACTTTTTTGACTGAAGTAACACATAAGCTGGGAAGTTATTAAACTGATTTTTTCTGGAATTGATACATTCATCCTCCCTTACAGTAAGAAACACAGATACTCCAGGATGTAAGACTTTCCAATAGAAACATGAATATCACAACATGTAACATCTTAATAATAAAATCACGCAAATCTTCCCAGGCTGAAGAATGCACCAGCTGGAGAAATAGGATGTTGTTCTAAGTAAGTCATAACAAGTACAGAAGTCTCATGGGAGATTTTTTATTATTTTAAAATTGATACACAGAAATTGTAACACCTCAACAATTTTTAGACTGTAACAGAGCACTATCAGAAACATTCTCTGGGGCAAAGTAGCTACTCTGTCATCAAGCTACCATAACAACAAACACTCTAAAGAGACAGAGACAAACATATTTACAAGTAAATCACACAACACTAAGTCCTGATAAACTCTTTATTGCTTAATTCAATAACCTTCACATCTCTACACAGCAGGTACACTCCCCTACAAACACCAAGACGGTAGAGCTGAATATCCACAATGAAAAGTATTAATCAAAGGGAGAAAAAAAGACATTTTTTAGCATCAGCGAAACAAGTGTGGTGCTCCTAATATGTAAGTTAGGACTTTCCGATATGTTTTTTGCTGAGTATCATCACCACAGGCTACAGTGCTGGAGTACCATTTGCATTAGAAGTAGCGACAGCAAGTCTCACCAACAGGAGTGATAACTCCAGGCTCTGAACTGGAAGTGCTATTCTGAAGTGTCTTGGGAATTATTAGTGTCATTTTTACCATAGTCGTTTGTTGAATCTCTATACTAAACCCTCCTGGGGTACTCAACAAACCGTTCTTTGAACAGCTGAGTTAAAGAAACCTAACGATTTGTGCCTCTGCATAATTCCCCACCATCAATATCATTTATGGTGATCTACCTCCTCTCCCTTCTCATATGGATACGGAATGATGTCTATAATATCCTCACTTATCAAAAGGTAACATATATTCTTACTAATTAAGAGTCAGACATGCTAGTTGGATGGTCAATATTCATAGACAAAATGGCCATCTGGTAACTACCAACTGGATAAATAAAGCCAATGTTTTCCCTGTCAGCTTTTTCTTCATTAAGGGTATTATAACCGCAGTGCAATTACCTTTGCACCTGGAGCCTCTTCTCCCAATGACCCTTTTTCACCTTTATCGCCAGCAGGTCCAAGAAGTCCATAATGGTTAGAAAACAAGCAAAACCCCAGCTTCAAACTCTATATGCAATTAATGCTTTTTCTTACATGAAATCAGACAATCCAGTACTATCTGGTAGGCATTACAGCACTGAGGTCTGTAACTGCACATCTGCTAGGCTCCATAAAGCAACAGCTTCTGTAAATTTAAATAATCCAGTAATAAATAATCCAATAGTGAGAAAGTGTGAATGACTCCATGTGGCACATTTTTTAATCTTTTTGTAAAGGGAAGAGCAGCAGTAGACTCACATAATTTGTTTAGAAGTTGCCATATCTTAAAATGTCAGTGATTGCAATATGCAAAACTCCAGTAGAGTCTTCAGGTGTTCTGTTTCAGTATTCCTGAAAGCATTTGGCTAGTTTGGGTCCCCCTTGGCCAGGCATTACACAAATATAATAAAACTCAGAGATGGCACAAACTAAAAGAAAAAACAGGAATCAAATATAGAAAAGTATGGCAAAGTCACAGGGAAAAATATGTTTCCATTTAATATATCAAAAAAATTATGCAATTATGCACAATCCTTGGTATACCTTGACCCCTCATGAATTTTAAAACGTCCTTAAAGAAGAAAAGAATTTTTAAATGGAGCTTTCTCTGTACTTAAATTCACTATTTGGTTAGAAATTCTCAGAAATTCTCAGATAGAAGAACTCAGACTGGTACATAGAGCAAACTTGTAATATTTTCCAATCCAAATTACAAAAAAATAAATAAATACATAAAATTTATACCTCAACTATGAAGAGAAGTTGCTGAAAATAGTTCCAGACATAACTGAATGAAAGAATGTCTCACATACATACCAGAATTCAATAGATCTTACAATAGATATAAAAAGGACTGCAATGTCCGAGACAGAAAACATGATTAAAGTGAGACATGCCAGAAGTCAAGCCGAAATAATAGGAAAATTTTAAAATTTATGTTTATTTAGCCATATAAAATAAAAGGTGCAAAGAAAGGCAAAATGACCTGCAAAACAAACATTGTGAAATGGAGATGAAGAAATTGAGGATCATCTAGGTATAACCTGAAAATTAAACAAACACTCTGCATTTATTTATAAATAAAGATGCTGTTACTGGAAATAGGGACAAATGTAGAGATAACTACAGGAAAACGAGAAGTGGAAATCACAGCATGGAAAACAAGCAAGAGTCGAGAGCTCCAAAAGCTCAAACACTGAGAAATTCACAGTATTACCAACTAAATACTATTCAAGTATGTTGAGATCACCATAGGAAATATCATTTCAGAGAATGGTAGTAGGATCAGTTATAAAATGTGTGTGTCCCAACAGCTCATACGTTCTACTTATTTAAGGCAGTGATCTCTAAGGTGAAATTCTTTTCCACTCTTAAACAGAGAATGGTTCTTGTGTTTCCACTAAACCTGCTTTGTATCTGTCATTAGAGCTAATATCATTTATTGGTTAAAATGCAAGTTTTCTTTGGATTTTTCAGATTTTTCTGAATTTTTGTTGTGCCAGAGATACAGGAAAGATTATTTCCATAGTCTGGGTATATGTGGGTGTTTTTGCACTATTGTTAGGACTCAAGAAATGAGTAAGATGTCAGATATTTGTCCTGCTAACTCCCTCATACACACAGAATTTCCTCTTACAATCCAAGAAAGATAACGTGATTTTTTCAAGTATTCACTAAATTCATGGCCCTTAGGTTGCTATACAAAAATGTTAGGAATACACAAACTGAAGCTTATCCTTGTAATGCAGAGAACCAATAGGTGATTATCAGAAACAGACAGGAAAGTGGAGGAAGTTGAATGATGAAAAATGAGATAGAGAAGCATGAAAATACAGACTGCTATTTTTGCCTTTGATTTATGATATATTACTCTATTTGAATTACTATTGATTTTTCCATAAATTTCTATTTTATCGAAGCCAATGCTGAGCTCCTAAGGATAGTCATCATTAAGGAAAGATATGCTGTGTTTTTTATGAGGAAAGACACTTAAAATGGAGTATCAGAATGAAATTCAAGCCAATTCACTGTTGTACCATTCAACCACATTTGTGACTTAAATTAGTAATTTTTATGACATATAACACATGAAATGTAACTTCTTGGATAATACACTTACTGCTATATGTTTAGTGACAAGAAAAAAGAGCCAAAAAGCATTAACAAAAATGATGAAAAAAGCAGTTCATCCACAAGTCTGCAAACTAACGGCTCTGAATACAAGGAGATTATTGGAAGGATGCAAGAATCCTTCCAATCATATATTTATCATATGTTTTCTTTTAAAAATTTTGCAAAGCTATAAAAAAATTGGAAAGACCACTAAAAATGACTTACTGTAATTCAAAAGAGAAAGTAGGAAAATATTTAATAGGGGAGCCAAAGACTATGCGTTTCCTTTATTTCCCTTAAAAGGGAAGAAATATGAGAGGCAGTGAAAATAAGGAGCTAAGATCCTTACTCTAACAGTGCCAGAGGAACCGTTAAAAATATGTGATATTTAACTCTTTCCAGGAAAACTATCAGTATTTGAAATAATAAGATATATACAAAAAATTTGAAATGGTCTAATTACTATTTGGGATTTTAATTTCTATTTCAGATCATTCTAAAGAGAGTTAATACCAAGAATATGAAAATGGATAAAAGTGCTCAGCTCCCCACCTAGCAGAAAAGCAGGTTCTGAAATCCAGATCACTTAGGACCAGGAAAATCTCTCTCTCTCTCTCTCTCTCTTTTTCTTTTTTTCCCCATATTGCTTGGAAATAGCACGGTCTTCTCCTTCAGCCATGTCAATGCCACTGTTGTCAGTGCCACAGTAACTGTCACATACAGGCACATTTTCACTGGCCTTGCTTTTCACTTGCTGCAGAGAAGACCAGTCAATGTAACCAAAACATTCTGCATCATTTTCATTTCTTTATGTCTGTTTAGACCTTTGCGACAGACTTACAGGCATTCCTGGTTCATCAATTCCAACAGGTCCTGTGGGCCTAATTCTTCCTTCTTGGCCTCTTTCATCTTTAATAAAATAAACATTAAAGAGTTGTTATTGTTTGAAATGGGTATTCTTTCTGTAGCAGAGCTGGAGATTGTGATTTTCTAAAAGGACTTGAAAAAATTGTAGATTCAAAGGGACATGTTTCATATTTTAAAGTCAGTTAGAAAACAACTCATTAGAAGGCAATAGCTGGGATCGTAATTAAGCTCAGGATGCCATCCTGTGCAAATCTGAAAACACAGGAATTGAATCACTTTTAACTTCAAATGTTAAGAACTTAAAATTGATGCAGTAGAAAATGAGAAAGTTCATTAAAATATTTCTTCATAACATCAGCACTCAGATAGAAACATGCTACTGGCAATTAACTTAGGTCCAGGACTTCCACTGCCAGGAAGACCTGCAAGGACCTTGCTCTCCCTAAAGAAGACAAAAATAATTAAGAGAGTTTTGTTGATCCCACAGAAGTGGCTGCTGTATAAATCATATAAAAATACACTAGTACATTAGAAGTATTAGAAGTCGCAAATCCAATAATGAAAAAGGTAATTAAAATTCCAAAGGAAATTGATTATCTAAGTATATAAATTTTTAAAGACGTGACCAAGAACTCAGTCACCCTAGAAGCAGAATACTCAAATTCATGTGTCTCCTTATTTTAAACGTTGAAATCAGCTGATCTGCTTAAAAGGAAAGACAGACAAACATACAAGGGCTAGGGCATAAATGGTTATACATTTAATATACGGTTTTCTTGCATTTTAGTTTTGAGCTGACCACTAAGTAAGAATGATCCTAGCTATTTTAACATTGTTTTCTTTTTTTTTCTTTTTTTTTTTTTAATAATAAAATCTACTCTATTAAGTTAATACCTATGGGGCATGTAAAAATCACCAACGTATTATGTAAAAGTCTGTTAGAAGTCAAAAACTGAACAGGAATCTCTCAAAAATATCAGTCTTTTATGACACATTTTATTTTTCTTTATGAAATTACAGAACTTACTACTATGTAATTTTCTAAAAATATATTTATATAAATTGCTATGCCCTTTATTGCATACTATATTCATTTATATACTCATTAGTACTTAGTTCATTCCCACTGTTTGCCATTATATTAAACAACTGGATCTATCCTTTTTTAGTTGAAAAATCCATCTGTTTTTACTTTTCTGTAGTTGTTTTATTTGGCATACGAACTCTGTCAAATATAAACAGAATGTAGGTTGTAGTATGATGCAGCAATATAACAACATACTTGAAGTAATGAATGAGATTGATTCTGTAATCATCACAATAACTAGTACATACTTAAAAGAAAAAAGTAACCCAATCTAGCCTGCTTTCACCTTAAGGTAATTAGTCTGTTTTACTTTTTTGTTATTGATA